>NW_026844334.1:27043706-27263706 GCF_029955315.1 Cylas formicarius
CAACTTACACTCAAGAATATCTGGAAAAATACAAACGCTTACTTTAAAAAAGAAGCCATTTCAGAAAGACAATCTACTGGAGATTGTAAATCTGAATAAACCTCTGAACAAAATACTTCGCCTTCCGTCATAACTCTGTGAATTAAGCAGAAGAGTTCTGCGGTAAGGTATAACGCCACTTTTAATATCCCGGACGTTGAAACTATCTTGCAATAGGGAATTAATAAAATAAAGTTGTAACTGATAAACTGCTAGAAAATAATATGTATTACAATTTAATTTTTTTTTTACATTATTTTTACTTTTATATAAATTTTTATTTACTTCATCTTATCTGCCCTTATCTTTCTAGTGTTAGCAAATTGTGGCCCTAATTTAGGAACAATTCGTGGGATATAGGTCATAAAATCTGCAATACGAAAAATATCTGAACTTTATGACATAACTTTTAAGTTTTTCATCCTGTTGAATGATCTCTGTCATTGAAAATTTACATTTAATTACTCTCTCGTATTAAGAAACATAATATACAATGCGAAAAATTGGTCTGATTTCACTGCAACTTAGCTAAATGTCGCGTCGCTAAGTGACACCTTCGCAAAATTAATGACTAGTGTCGCTTACGTAGGTACATAATTTAAATTTCCCTGCAAACAGGCCTCAACGATATCAAGAATTTTAGTTAACATTGAAATTATTTTGAGATTCAGTGACCTAAAATATTAACGCTTCAAAGATTCTAGCGAAGCGTTTCACGGCAGACGCTTTACTGCTAAGAAATGGTGACAATAACCATATAAGTCACCTGGCCGAGTGGTCTCAAGACCGCACCATGTCTTTGACCCTTAGGGTCGGCACTATAATATAACGGAAAGGGTCTTGTAGACGCAATGTCTCCCCCGAGACGCTCCGGCTGAAGTTCCATTGTATTCTGCATTCCGAGCGCCTGCTCCAGAATCTAGGTAGTTAAATCCACTTTTAATTAAAATATGACGTAAAATATGCTGCTGCGCTTTTAAAACTTCCTTGGAGAGCGGTATCTGGAGGACGAAGCGACCGTCTGGGGTATTGAGGACTTTTTAATTGAAATTATTTTCTTTATTCACGATTTGGGAAAAGGTATTCCGGATTAGTAAAACTTTAATTGGAACCAGGTTTTTATTGGCGGAATTTGTTTTAATTAAGGGGATTATTTGTAATTGCGCGGGTTGGTTATCGTTTTGCGGGGCTACATTTTGCGAATTCGAAAGGTTTACTGTCGGCGGGGTAGAAAACGCATCACGAAACTCAATAAAGACAAATCTGGGAGCCGTCTTTCCGTAAGTTTTAGAACTCGCCTTGAAAGTCAAAAGTAATAAAACTTCTAAATAGACATAAATCCCGAAACTTGGACAATTTAAACTTGCTACAGATAAGTTTGTTTTTAATATTTCTGGTCAGTTACTTGTAAACTTGCAGTATATAACGACTATCCCAGTTCCGTTCTAGTCCGAGGGCGCTCAGAGTTTGGTATTGTTTTTTTTTTCTGTCCTTACTGTAATTAATATCGCCGAATTTCTGCATCAAAATGAAAATTTGGTCATTGGTTAAAGTTTTGGCTCATGTATCTAAAGAAGTTAATTTACAAGTTAATTGCTTTTTGAAAATTTTTTAGACTTTCGCATGCAAATTTTGGTAATTTAAATTAGGGTCAGTAACTTTTCTGCTCAACAAAGTTCGCTGTTAAATGTTTAGCTAGAGTAAAGCTGGGAAAAATAGCGTTGTATACATTATTGCTCAACTAATCGGGCGTTGACGACGGCTTATTTTTAGACGTTATAAACAAAGGAAAGAAAGGTGATGTCTGTCTGTCTGTCTATAAGTCTTAAAGCGACTTGAACATACACTTAAAATATACGAATATATCAATTGGATATTGGATATATATTTGTAAAATTCGCATTTTCAGCCTCTTTTGAGACAAAACAGGTATAAATACAAAATTGGAGTACAATTACCAAATCGATTAAATGCAGGATTTGATTCTGTGGCTTTAACTGCACCAGTGGAGTTAGTGCCGTTATATACAGGGTCCTATTGATAAATGTGGAATAAACTGAGCAGCCCAATCAATATTTATTTTGCTTAAATGCATGCATTGATTACTTGAATTCAATATATTTTTAACTAATTTTTTTGAATATAATGGAGGTTCTTACAAAATGTCGTGAACCTGTGAAAGCGAGCAAAACTAACTATATGGTTAGTGCCCCCACAAGAGATTATAAAGACAAATTCAGCCAAAAAAACTTAAGTTATAAATTGTCAAATTTATAGAATTTTTTTCCAAAAATGTTTTAGGCGATCACCTTAGGAAATGGTTGACACTTATTAAATCATACCCTGTGAATATGTGAATCCATTAGTGTAATTAAAAGTAAAGCAGCAGATTTTGTGACAACGAATAGAAAACAGAAATTGTGACAGAATGCTTTAGTAAAAAAAAAAGGTAGATTGTATCATTGCATTCATTATCTTGAGTCAAATGTGGTTTATAAATGCATTTTGGTTTTCGTTAATTGTTTTCTAATTATGTTCGATGCGTCATTGTTATCAGTATACGTTTTGTACTTAAATTATATAACTACTGATCCAATATCATAGTTAAAAGTTCACAGCTCTTTCGTCGGCCCAATTCGATCCGATGCCGAGTTGGACAAAGGAAAATTTTAAAAATTTTATACATTACTTTTTCAGCAGCATTGCTAATTTTGCTTATTATATAGCCTTTTAAATGTGAAATTCATTTTTCATAAAGGAGAAACCAAAACTGTCGCACATCATTTGGATAGCCAAAGAAAAAGGACGCAATATATTTTTCGCATGGTGTACTGGTAATCAATACGGGTCGTTTTACGGGAAATCTTTGGATTTTAGAACTTAAAGACGAAAATACTCATTTAAGCCATACATTCGTTAATCTAAAAATTTCCGAGTAAAAAAAGTTGTAGGAAGTTAAAGTATCAATTTAATTTAAAAAAAAATATATTTAACTTTAAAATTTTCTAAGGATTTTAGATCAATTTAACTAAGGATAACACTTCAGATATCAATTTTGTTAAAATATGTAGGGGGAGCTAAGTATAGAATTATTTTTAGTGATTAACATTACCAAAATATATTTAAAGAATTTTATTCAACTCAATTTCTCAACAAAAAAAATGCACATTATTAGCTTTTGAACTATTTCTGTATACAATTTACAGTTTTGCACTTTTACATAAAAAAAATGCACCTAAAGCATTTGTTCAATGTGCAATTTTCGAAAGACTTCTCCGGAATTTAAAAATGTATATGTATACTTCACAGTTTTGAGGACCATTAAACCTACTAATAACTATCAGTGTTTTGAGCTGACGATATATTGAATTTTAATGAAATCAATCATTATATAAATATTTTCGTTTACCCTTAATAATACAAAATAATACAGACTATATGATAAGCGAAGTTTTCCCGTAACAATTTTATCCAAAAAGTAAGGGTTTTGTTGATAATGGGCTATTGTTAAGATTATAAAACAATTATTAAAATTCTCCTATGTCGATATCTCCAAAACCGGACGTAGGATCGAATTCTACATTAGAAAGTGAAGTGAAAATTAAATAAATAAAAGTTGAACCAATTGGTCCTGTCAAGTGATACAGTACATAAACAGCTGATAAAACCGCTGCATGAGCCTCGCAAGCTCCATTTTAAATATCTGATGAAAATTGTAGATCCCTGACACCACTGTTGAGAACCGGGCATATTTCAATTCGTCCACAACTATGACAAAAAAGCGACCGTGTAAAAGCACGTTAAAAAATTATCGTTAGGTGTTTTCTTTGCGAAGATCGGTATTTTTTTCTATATTCTATCAGACCAGCTCTAATGGCAAAGCCACACGAACCAGACTGCGCACCCCTCACCCCGCGCCCTTCGTATAAAGGTCGATTTGTCTACCGGCTGGTTGACAGCATTCAGCGAAACAAATGACTTCTCCTTTCGTGCCAGACGGCTTTTTATAACATGTCCGATAGAGGGCGCAGAGGTTCAAATGGGCCTAATGAATACTCCGATGCGGTTGCCAAATTGATTTATAAATTAATAACTTTTTCTTGTTCCGGTCGGTGTTTTACATATTTTCCCTCTAGGGAAACTCCATGTTCAAACCTTGTTTCTTTTTCTGCGGAAAGTACACAATTTAGTCGGTTTAAGTCAGAGAGTTTGCCTGTTTATCTTATACTGGCAATAAATCGGTTCCTTTATGTAACTAAACCTTTTACTCTGTTGTAAACCGAAGATTTACCGGGTAGTTTACAATGCCGTTTTGGCTCCTTTTTGGGGTACGGTTAAAACGAAAAATCCCGCGACGCCAGTTTAAATTTAAACGAGGGAAAAACAAAGCGCTATATCCTTTTCCAACACTTTTCCGACCTGATTTATTTACTTATTAATTGTCTGGGATGTGCTTCTTTTAAATTATATGTATTTTATTACTATTACGTATATTACTTTTTGTTAGATAGATTACACCCATATCATAACGGACAATAAGGGAAGCATTATTCTTAAAAGTTTCTAATATGCATCCTTAGTAATTAATTTTTATCATAAACAGAATTAAAGATGTCAGAAGAGGTTACAGGTCTCCCAATGGGAGAGTCAATCAATTTTTCGATGCCCTCAAATTATTAGTGTCATAATAATATGTACCCTAAGGTCTCTAAAAACATTTATGCAGAGCCCGCCACAAGAGCATGGCTTGAAAAAGTCTGACTTTCTTAAATATATGATGTATTAAATGTATTTTCTTAAATAACTTAAAGTCCAAATTTCATGACTGTTGAATTACTCGAATGTAACGCAAAATTTTTTCCATTTTAAAATTTTTGCATTTTTTAAATGACTCGCCCCCTGTGTCTCATTCAGGATTTAAAAACCTAGCATTTTTGTCCTATACCTATCTACCATAGATGAAGAAGCAATTCGAATTTTTTGCATAATAAAATGATCAAATATGCCTCTCTCTTAGTTTTAGTCGGAGCTAAGCTTTAATTCATATTATATTATATTAAAATTTAATTTATATTACGTCTTAATTAATATTCAAATAGACAGGCCATTGAATAGGCATATTTATTCACTTTTGAAGGTTGAGCTGAAGCTGGCTTTGATAACAAAAATGGCGTGACTTCCCTAGTGGTCGATAGCTAGATAGAATCTACATCCCATCTCATTTTTTATGTTGGTAGTAGTAGCCAATGTAAATAGTTCGACACGTTTAAAAATAAATGATTCCAAAGAACTTTTATCTCTAAATATTTTGTGTTCTCAAAAAAAGTGCCACCCCATAATAAACTAGCTTCCCGTTGAGTAGGAACTAATATGTAATCGTTTAATTACACATTATATTGGATTAGATTAGAAATTTATACCCCACATGATCTAAAATTAAAAGGTCTATTCTAACACATAGAAATCTATACATAATATATAATACAGCCATTTAAACAAATCATACTTTTTCAACCCATACTTTTGTGATTTCGTGCTCTTTCAATTTTATGAAACATTCCCTATACCTGAACTTCGTATTTTTTGAGGTATACACATTTTTACGAACATGTTTCGAATGTTATTTACGGGTGAATCGGTTGTGTTAATAGGCATAATTTTCACAATTATGCTAACCTTGGTCTTTATACGTTTGGGGTAGTATAATAGGAGATAACGTTGTAGGGCCTCATTTTTTTTTATTTAAATATAGTGCAAGGGTAAATTTACTTAGACTTTTTAGAGCAGAAGTTGCAAAATATGTTAAAAACTATTCCAAACATAGTGAAGCAGAGAATGATTCATGATGGAGCTCCTGCTCATCAAGTTAGGATCTGCTATAAATAATTTATTTTCTCAACGATGGATAGGCAGATATGGTCCGATTAGATGGACACCTAGATCTCCTGATCTAACAAAGGTGGACTATTTTCTATGGGGATAGGTAGAAGACCAGTATAAAACTGACCTACAACAAAAGAGGACATGAAACAAAGGATAAGAGAACCTTTCAAATGTTATCCATGAAATGCTAGGGAATACTGCCCAATCGCTCAAAGTGCGTGTTAGAGCGTGTATCGAAGTCAGTAGGAGACATTTTGAGCAACAAACAAAGTGAAACTTAATTAAAGAGTTCTTTTTGTTGTGTAGTTTTGATCTTTATCTTTATATGTAGTTTTAATATTATCCTTGCGTAAAATGCTTTTTAAATTATTTTTCCAATGTTCATAATTTCAAAAAGTTTAGTTACAGAGAATGCTTAATAAAATTGAACGAGCTTTCGTAGGAGTAATTAATGGAAGTGTAATATCCAGGGTGTTCCTTTAGATTTTTTTCGAGAAAATTTATATTTTTCATTTTGACTCATCCTGTATAAACTATTGGAACAATTTTCAAGACAAGTATAGGATAGATAACTGTGTTTAAGTGTGATTTTCCACATATGTCTGAATCACCCTATATATTTGAAAATAATATTAAATTGTTTCTTTTAGTCTCATCTATATCTTTTGTATATAACATTTTTCCCTGTATAAGTATTCGAGTCGCTAGGTTGACTTTTATTTCAAATCAATGAAATTCGTCAAAATAAGATTTGCATATGCATTTTAAAGATAAATTTTTCGAAAATTATGGAAAAATATAAAATAAAACTTCAGCTTGGCTAATTATTTAAATTAAAAGTTTTAAAGACGTCAAGTTTCCCATCGAATTAAATTTAACAACAGGAGTTCAAACACAGCGATTTTGTAATTTATAAGTAAACTTTTTCTTGTAATTGCCGCCAAGGTATTGCAAAATGTTGCAAATCGACCAGAGAATTCCTTAAAGCACATTATGCATGGATATTCTGCGCCTAAAATAGAAAGGCTTTTGCATACACAAAAGACAAAAGCCAAACTGCCGACTCGTCCCTTTGCCGAATAAATCCCAGAATTAACATGGGAAACGACAACTGATTGCCGGGAGTGATGAAACAAAGTCTGGGACTCTAAGGCCATTCTGACGGAATCAGAGGGCGAATGGTTCGAGCAGCCCGAAATGTTCCTCCGGAGTGGCTCTGGAGTCTTTGATAAGGAATCCTCCGGAGGATACAGAGATCCGCTGGAAGCGATGTCCAATCTCAATTACAGGAAAGCCGGAAACTGCGACGTTATCCCTGACCGGAACTTGTTCGACTTTAACTTTGTTTATTTTCGGTGTATTTACTTACGGAAAGTTTTACAAAGTTGTTGACAAATGACCATTTACTAAAAAATTTGTGTTTTCTTAATTACCAAATAATACATGAAATAATATATGGATTTAAATATCTTTCTCGCTCCCACGATGGATGATTATTTATACTTCTCTGGTAGGTAAAATAAAAAAAAGAAAAGTATCGACACTACATCTTCCCTCTTGCATATTATTGCATTGCCCGTCAATCCCCATCTGATTTTTTTGGTTCACCATTCCTCTATATAATCTTTTCAGGTTTACGAGAAATTATAAGACTTTTGAAATCTGATAAAAACAAATAAGAAACCGGCAGTCATGAGTACGCTTTTGGATTGAATATTGGATTAGAAAATCTTTGAACGATAATAAATTTGATTTTAACATTTTTCAAATTTGGTAAGGTAATCATCGTGTTAAATTTTTGACAATAGGTAAATCATTTTCCTGTTTTTCAGATAAATAACAGTTAATTTATTTTTTAAGAATAATTAAAAGTAGAAAAGTCTCTAAATGCTTTAAAGGTGGGAGTTCAGACTAGATATTAATAATACCATTGAAAATTAGAACATTGTTGCAATTTTATATTTCACATTGTTTTAATGTCTCGAAAAATCTTTCTATTCCAATGCAGATTATATTCAGTTCAAAGGCTAACAAAACAAAGAAACAAGGAATAAAACAATACTCTAATCTATACCTCAGTACTTAATCATCTCTCTAACTTTACCATTAATTATATTCAAATATAGAACAAAAGACAGTAACTAATATTGACTGCTGTTTTTTTGTTTTATTAATTACTCGGATGACATCCTGTATAATGATATAGGTATTTGGTACATCTCTGTGCATGAACTGTAATTAAGTTGGCACAATTATTGTTTACGAGATGAGGAGGAACTGTGTAATAAATTATACAAAAGTGTTTTCTCAAAGAGAAACGACCCAATTCGTTTTGTTCTGCACTGACGAAGATTGAGAATATTTTTTGAAAATTAATCTTTCAATATCCAACCGCACTTTTTTCAAATAGCAAGGAGATTATTAAACGCAGCTTTTGGAAACACCTGGACTTAATTTTTTTCTAAGAGGTTAGATTAAGGAAAGGTGCTAGGGAAAGTATTAAACATAAATGTTCCAAAACAAATTTACAATTTTGGTTTACTGTTTCTTATATTAATATATATTTTATAGATGGGGAGAATCTGTATGATAAAAACAATCAAGAAGGTGAAATGCATCGGCGGATGGTTACTTTTAAATATAACACCAGTATTCCGTGTTAATAAATTGGATCACAAAGTGGGATGTTTAATTAAAATTTTCAATCGGGACATCATACGTGTTACCCTCAAATGTCACAAAACGCATAATAGATTTCAAATTTATAACGTCCTCAACGAAGCATAAATTAAAATAACGTCCCTTTAATCGGTCGATTTTGCTGAAGTAGTTTCACATGATTAAGCATTTTAAACTATTAAAGTTTTGCAGCATAAAATGGCATAAAACTTTTGCTTAATTGAACACTCTTCCATTTAGAATCGTTCATTATACCTTCAACGACGACATGATTAACAAAATTGGACTTGCAAATCAGAGCGACGGTTTATTTTTTATGCCGTTGTATTCACCGTTAAATTTTCGGAAATATTGCTTTACGATAAGCAACATGTTGTAACGGTCTGACTATTCTAAAAAAAGTGTTTTCTAAAGTTCGTATTGATTAATTATTATTAACGAGAGTTTGAATTTATTTCTGACAATGCCATTCGCTACATCGGTTCGCCAAACAACGGTAAAGTAACTTTCGCTTTGATTTATTTTGTTTGAATTTTATTCCAAAATCCAAAAGGGTGTTCGAATTTAATATATTTCAGTGTAAATTGTAGACAGCCATTTCACTTACATCTTGGTTCAAAAATATCATCATTCATTTGATTTTGATTACTAATAATTCTATATTTATTTAAAAAATTCGTAAAATCTTCATTTTGAGTTTGTATTACTTTAAAAACTTTTTTGCTTTGAAAGACATGTCATTCAAAAGACTTCCTGATATTCGATTGATCAATGACCAAGCAGATAAGTTGACGAAAAACCCCGAAAAGAATAATTAGATTAGAAAATATGAAAGTGTAAAATTTTTTTGTCTCCTCATAGGGTATTGTATGAACCACACATATGTGCTTATATCATTTATTCAAACATAACAACAAAAATAGTGGTATTTTAAATAGTAGAACTTTAGAAAAAACGTTCTAGGTATTTTGTACTTAAAATTCTACCTAATATATGCAAAAACCTATTTAGATAGGACTATAAGTAAAACCAAAAATGTGTATGTTCCAAAGAAACTTCCATTGGCTACAGCAATACTATCTTGTAGGTTTCTAAAGAGTTGAACTAACTGGCGTTTGACCAAAAGTCTAACTGAAACTGACTGAACCAGTTTTAGTTAAGTTCTGATAAATCCAACAGGACGAATCATCAACAACCGACGCAGAAGGAATGAAGTAGTAACAAAAATTAGTATAATTTTTTTTGCAAACATAAATGTTACAAAAATGTTTAAAAGGCGTGGTTAAAAAAGAGTTAAACTATTTTTTTTAATAGAGATTGTAAATTCTACCCGATAGACTATACGGCATAACATTTTAGAAGTTCCACCCCTAAAGGAATTAATTTAGGTTTTTCTAATATTTAAAACAAATTTTACAATTTTGCATAGGATGATATATAAATCGAGTTTGTTCAGTTTGATTAGTAGTTCTCAGGGATCCAAAGAAGTCTCGAGGGGGTCTACCTTAGCATGACAAAAAAAAATTTAAATGGAATATCTTAGAAATATCGCCTGTGGGGGGTACAATTAAATAGTTGAATTTTGAACGTGGTCTGGGAAGCACTGAGTTAGATAGCAGGTGCGCTCAAAAGCGAACAAATTAAATTTTGTGTGTTTTGTGGATTGATCAATTTTCATTATGGCAAAGCTTTACTTCATCATTGATGTCTGTTTTATAAAACAATATACTAGTTTTTTATATTTCGGTACGTTCAGAAGACAATGTAAACGAAATGGACTACAGAAGGCATGTATTACATTCGGTAACTCCAATTAGGTATGATAGAAATAAACCTTTAAAGAAATGTGTGTGTTTGTGTATGTGTGTTAATAAATTTACCGAATTAGGTATAGAGTATATTGGGAAAATATTAAAACAATATTTCAAAACAGTTCCTATTAACAATTCTTGTGAAAGTTTGCTCTCGATTATTTCATATCATACAAGGACTCCAACTTTGAAATGAATATGAGTCTAGTATCACTAACATTTTCTTGACAACTTTCTTAAAGTTTCTGATTATATTAATATATTTCACAGCATTTGATAGGTGGTTGTATATACTATTGCACCTATAATAAGGTCTTTTCTCAGTTATCGTGTTTGTCAATAGCATGATATTTTGGGTTCAAGTGTTTTAATCATCTTTTCATTTCCTAAGCTTCCACTATAAGAATACCAGTTCTTTATTTTTTTTAATGATCTTATGGTCCCCTTTTGCATAATTAAAGCTCTTTGTATGTCAAAAATACTAATTACTATGCTGTATCATAAAACAGTTTCAAAATTAACACAATGTTCTCATATACTTGCCGATTACTCTGATAGCATAACTAACCTGTTTAATTTTGTGCATACAATTTGTATATGAAAGTCCCAATTCAAATATTGAGTTATGTGAATTTTTAAGAAAGTAATTAATATTATTTAACTCCATATAATAAGGAATTAGTCTGAGTTCACTCTGCTTTGCTTAAAATAAAACAATATTTGATTTACTGATGTTTACTATTCGATTGTATTGCCTAAACCACAAATTTATTTGGTCAAATGGATTTCTGGTCTTCTCCTCCCAAAGTTGTATCCCTACCCTGATTTCTAAAATTTTTGATTTCATAGCTTGGTTCCATTGGGTAATGAAGCATTTAAACGTCTTACTCAAATCTAAGAACAATCCCAGGGCTAAGTTTTTTTCTCAAATTATTCGAGAATTGCTTTAATAAATTGAAAAATGGCGTTGTTACTTAATGCGTTTTTCTAATACGCATTCCGGAAGTAAGAAAATAATTAAATGGAACGCATCACTATTTCAAATAGCTTAGAGAAAGTGGTCAAAAGACTAAATCGTTCAGAATTTCTTTTTGGTGCACTGGTTTTATTTTGGAGCTGCTCTGGAACTATTTATTAAATAGCACAAGACTACTATATTTGTTCTATAATTTTATTGAAGTTTTCAGGAACTCATTTTGTGTCAAAAAAACTATCATAAAAAAACTTATTTTTACAACCTACCCTTTTTCCTTCATATCCTTAAAAGTCAGGCTTCCTTTATATTCCACTTTATCGTACTCCTCGAATGATGATTCTGTTATTTAAAATATCTAAAATTACCTCTACTAATCAAGGCTATAAAAACAATTACAAATTAGCAACGATATTATCCAAAAACGGTCTATTTGGAATTAAATAGTAAAAAGAAAAAATTAAACAATGCAAAATATCAAGCTACACACAGTTGTCGTATTTTTCAAAGAAACTTCCACAGGCTACTGTAATACTTTTTACAAAACTTCTGGATTCCTCCTGCGTCGGTTTTTGCTGAGTCGAAATTGCTGACATTTCGACAATCATCCTGTTGGCTTCTTCAAAGCTTGACTCAAACTGGCTAGTAGTTTACTCTGTACCTGCTTATATATTGTTTGAGGGGGGCACCAATCAAGGGTATAAACACCGTGTCGGATGAATGATTCCCAAATTGGTGACAGGTAGAGACCTGAGTCGCGGTTAAGATTGTCAGGTTGTTTATAGATTTTTATAGACTCTCCGATTTTTCGTTGGTAGAAGAACTGATTACATGCAAGAATTGTAGTTTTATCGAATAAAATTTTATGTACGGTTTCATGAGTGTGTTCGGCAACATCTGATGAGTTTATTTGTCTTAATCGTGTTCTTTGAGCCTAGTTGATATTTTTAGTCCGATCTCTCGAATGTATTCTTTTCCGCATATGCATGGAATGCTGTAAACTCCTGGCATCTCAAATAGAATTTTGACGGACCCAAGATGTTGAGAGATTTTTGGACAAGTGGTAAATCTGCTTTTGACGTTATACTTCTTTAGAACTTTTGATATGTGGTCAGTGATGTTTTGAATGTAAGGAAGGACCACGAAACTACCAGTTTTCACTATAAGGGGTTTCAATAAGGAAGCGTACTTAATTCCTATCATCTAATTGAACAATTAAAAAGCATTACATTAGATAAATAAGATATTCTAGTTAGTTTCGACGTAGAATCCCTCTTTTTCAAAGTTCCTATTCCTGAAACGCTCGACATCATTTCAAATATAATAAAATCCGAGAATCTGGAACCAAACCTTCTCACCTTAATTGAAAAATGCTTATCGGAAACATATTTTTCTTATAACGGTCAAATTTTTGAACAAACGTCGGGAACAGCTATGGGTTCTCCACTCTCATCGCGAATATATTTATGGAAGCCTTTAAGAAGATTATGGAAACGCTACGTTGATGATACTTTTGTTATTTGGCCTCATGGTCAAGAAACCCTAATAGATTTTTTTTGACAGTTAAACTCGGCACACCCTAACATACGTTTTGCCATTGAGTTGGAAGCTAATAATAACCTGCCATTTTTAGATATTCTTATCAATAGAAAATCAGACCTAACATTGGGTCATTGTGTTTACAGAAAACCTACGCACACAGACCGATACCTTAATGCATGGTCACATCACCATCCGGAACAAAAATCATCGGTTATCAACTCTCTTATTTACAGAGTCGTAAAACTATCTCAGCCCGATTTACTGAAAACAGAATTGAAACACCTTACCTCTACTCTTCTCTCTAATAATTTCCATCACAAAATACACTTCACCACAACCTTCCAATACCAATGAGGCCGAAAGCAATCCTATATTTGTCACTGTGGTCCTTCCTTAAATTCAAAACATCTCTGACCAATTATCAAAAATTCTAAAGAAGTATAACGTCAAAACCAGATTTACCACTTGTCCAAAAATCTCTCAACATCTTCGTTTCATCAAGTTCTATTTGAGATGCAAAGAGTTTACAGCATTCCACGCATATGCGGCAAAGAACACATTGGAGAGACCGGACCGGAAAAATATCAACTAGGCTCAAAGAATACGAAAGAGCCTTACGACTAAGACAAATCAACTCATCAGCTCTTGCCGAACACACTCATGAAACCGGACATAAAATTTTATTTGATAATTAAAATTCTTGCATGTAATCAGTTCTTCTAGCAACGAAAAATCCGAGAGTCTATAGAAATCCATAAACAACCTAACAATCTTAACCGCGACTCAGGTCTATACCTTTCACCAATTTGGGAATCAGTCCGAGACGGTGTTTATACCTATCATTAGCGCCCCCCTCAAACAATATATAAGCAGGTACAGAGTAAAATACGAGCCGGTTTCAGTCAAGCTCTTAAGAAGCCAACAGGTTCATTGGCGAAACGTCAGCAATTTCGATTCAGCAAAAACCGATGCAGGAGGAATCCAGAAGTTTTGTAAAAAGTTGTCGTATTAACCGCATAGAGTAAATTCATCTCCAAAATCTAAATATAATATCTTTTTAGAAATTTAAAATAGCAATAATTTTGAATTTTATTTCAAAAACCACATTTCCATCCTGAAAAATATAGTAGTTCAATTCTAGCGCTAACCGTAAGTGGTGTCGGTTGAATAACTTCTAAGAATTTTACGCAAGCCTTCTGAGAACGATGCGCCATTCTATTAGATGATACGTTTTACAGGGATACATGCGCGTAAATTCAGGCGATTTATTGGTTCAACTACCAGTAGAATCTATCTTTTTACGGGTATTATTTTTAAACGTCACCTTTAGTGGCTATCTATACTATGGTAAATTTTGATCTACATATAAATAAACTTTCCGTTTATTTCGTACATGGGTGTTTTATGATAAAATATGATCTTCTACGAGAAAAAGTTTCTACTAATTTGGTTCTCCAGTGGCACCGTGTTAAACATGACGGTGCAATTTTTTATCACAAAAATTGTGTGCCGCTGTGTTTTTATAAAATTAATTAAATTATAAAAATCGCGTTACATTTAGTTAAACAAAAATTCTATGCATTGTGGGCATCTGCCAATCAATCAACAAAATAGCTAAAGCTGTGTCAATTAAAATGAGGACAAATCAAACAAATAAAAATTAGTGACGAAATCACAGCCTTAAGGGTCATCATCTTATTATGAAACGCCTTGTATATCTCTAATTCCGACAACAATAAACAATAAATAACAATAAAAATATGGATACATGATAAATCATATACATTCAACACAGAGGTAAGCACTGTAGCACTTCCTATGTTTTTTTTTTTAATGCGAGATAGTCATAGATGATTATTGAACTGTAAAACTTAGTGCTCTCAACCATATTCCATAGGCACTGTATTGTGCCTATTATGGTTGTCAAGAGTTCAGAGAGGGACTGCTAAAAATTTTCTGTTTTTATATTATTCTTATTTCTATATAAGATTTTATTTACTTGATCTTAGAATAATTAATATCTCAATATTTTCCATTCCATTAGAGTACCTGAAGTAACGCTGCTGTCACATTATTTTTATTCACCAAACTCGTCTTTCTATTGTACGCAAATTGGTATGAGCCTAATTTGGGAACGACTCGAAGTATAAGTAAATAGTTATTTGAAATTACAAGCAATAAAAACCATTAGCGATTTACCATTCTGGATTGTGTATTCTAAACTGATATACTTAATAAAAAGAACTCACCTGAGTTTATCCAGAATTTTGAAATACGACAACTAAGTTTTGTGCTACTGATATACATGCAATATTTAAAGAGAAACCTGCACCTTGAATGAATATAAAGTGGAGTTATATAGTAATTTAAACGTGTGAAGTTGTTCGATATTTAGTTTCAGACCTAGATCTTAGTGTTGGTTTTGATTTTGGTTAGGCTGGCATTAAGTTGTATGAACTAATGACCATCATTAAAAACAAAAAATTAAGCATTCAAGAATTGAATTATTTTTTTAGTAAAAAATTTTCAAAATTATATTAACATTTTGGTGCAAATGTGTGAAGTAGAAGAACATGCTCTTCGTCTACTGTCGGATAGTGATTATAACTGCGAAATAAATTTTGATAGCTGGGTTAAATTTTAATTGGTAAAACAGAGGTTTTCACTGGTAATTTGAAAAAAAAACGATTGCCCCGATCATTTATATAATCTATACGACAAGAAGTGAAGGCACGTTTTAAAATCACTAGACCTCCGACCGTAATGCATTTTCGCCATTTCTCCTACAACGACTCTAAATCGGCCCCGATAGCTTCTTTCAAGTGACGGCATTTGTTTGACTTACGAGATGACGCTCACAGGAATATGCCTTTAATAAATTCATCCCGTTTTGCCCTTTCACCTTCCCGTATTATTCTGCTTCTCTTCGTGACTTGCATACATGGCGTTTAAACACATGTCTGGAAACCAGTCAGGAAATTGCGTGCGGTATGCGTGTTTATTAGATCTGCATTCTCGTTTAACAACTTTAAATAGTTCCAGTTGAATATTTTATGCGGACTCTTTAGCCCTCAATCTACGTTAATGGGCCATCAAAGTTCTAAACTGCGCCGTTAATTAATCAGAGATTCCAGGATTTAGAGTCGACGAGGGGTGAAGGGAAAAGAGTAATTTAGCGCTTTCTGGTGTTCAGACGTCGATTGAAATGGAAACTTTGGCTTGTGAGAAGAACTAAAGCGTTTTGTAAACACAGAGGTGTACGAATTTGGAATCTAAGTGACCAAACAGACCAACTAATCTAATGATCACTATTTTAGTAAGTGCTTACCGCTTTGGTTTAAAACATTTCTTAGTAGAGATGTGATATAATAATAAAAATAAAGGTTCTTATTATAATCGGATTTTATAACAAAAGTGATATTTCAGTCTACCTGAAGAAAATAAAAGGAATGTAAATAACTTTCCAATTCTGTCACTTAAAGAATATAATATATACTGGAAGTCAGGAAAGATGACGACTACGCCATAACGCCATAAGAATAGGCTTGGTGTCAATGCTAACGTAATCGTCATCTCTCCTGAATTCGAGAATAAATGAATAGCGTTTCCAAAAAATAATAATAACAATTAAAGAGAATTGTCAAATAATTTTTGAAAAATATTAGTTTTAAAATGTTTTCAATATTTAACGTTGCTGAGTAAATTGTTAAACAAAAAACAATGTTATAGGAAAAGAAAGGCTTAGGAACTAAGCTAATTAAGCATTCCCTTAAATCAATTAAACTTAAAAATTATGAACGCCACAACCATAGCCAATCTTATTACAAAGGTATGGAGGACGTTTTCCACATACTATTTTTGACAGTAGAATAACAAAATATTTTATTTATATATTTAGCCAATTAGCCGTCAGTGATTAATTCTGTCGAATTTATCTCATCATCTCCGTAATTTATTTTATACAACACCATAGATTCGTAAAGCATTGCTTTTTGTTTTCTGTTAAGAAAGCCTCTGTTTAGTAAATAAAACTCCGAAATTTCGGCGTGCATGCCGACCTCTTATACTTATTGCAAAGTTATATTACAGAAAGGACTCAGTTTGTTATTGTCAATAGGAAAAAATGTCGTCGTTCAAATGTTACCTCGGGTCCCCCCAGGGATCCAATCTGGGCCCTTTACTCTTTCATATTTTTGTTTTCGATATTGGCCTTCGTTTTCACGTTTCTATTCATGCTCCTCTTGCCGATGATTTAAAAGTAAAAAAATAGATTCATTCACATTTAGATGACAGATTTACTTATTATTGCAGAAACCACGGATTATTCTTATATCTTCATGAATATCGATATATTCAGTTTACAAGGAAAAATGATGTTATTGATATTAACTTCAATTTTTGAGAAATTTGGGCTTCATTTTGAGAACTACCAAAGGGTTCTACAAGCACCAGTCAGTAATAATCGTGGATAATAGCATGACAAAGTCTGTACTGGAGTACTCATCCACAGTTTATGATTCTATTTATGGTAAAAATATCATCAGAATAGAAAGCAAACAAAAAAAAAACATTTTAACAACCTAAACTTTAGATACAACAGAGATCGACACTTTTAATCATACGAAGAAACCTTAAAATTTTACATTTTGAAGTGATTTGAAATTCGAAGAAACTATTTTGATGTCGTAGTATATCAGGTGCAAACGAGACTGACGTTTTCTATTGAGCGATTTAGGTCAATTTTACTGTTCTAACTCTCCTGTAATAAGATGTTCTCGGACTTATAATAATTGTGTTTTTCAAAAAGTGATAGATATTAATTACTTAAATAATGTATGCCTTGGTTTATTTATAGCAAACATATATAAACTACTTTAGCTCGTAGTTATAATCTACTTAAATCTAACCCTTGCTTTCATTGTAGAGATTAGAAGTTTATTGCTTACTTTCCCGATTTTGTTAAATAGTATGAACCTATATTGTACCATTCTGTAATTGAGTGGCTGTGAAATATAAATGAATAAATATAAATAAAGCAATTCGACTCACCATCATCGGCAGCCCTAAATAGTACAGCTGTAGTACAGCTATGTCCAGTTTTATAGCCTGATTCAGTCAGGGGAATAATCTTATTATTATCTAAATGATACTGTAGCTGTTTATAACGTAACCTTTTCCCACATTTTTGAAAAAGTTTGTAAGAGACCTATATCTTGCAAAGGATTGCCAATTTTTGACGATGGTAATGCGAGTGCCTTCTTCCTGTGATCCGAAAATATCGAATATTTAGTTTACAATACGTAAATTTAAGGGAAAATATACGGAGTATAAAAAGTCCACCTTTCTTTTACAATTTTGAGGTTGAAATGCCTATGCCACCGAAAGAAATAAATGATTGCTTGGTCCCATCTCCTAAAAAAGAAAGTATAAATTTCAATCAGCCATTGCTGTTTTGGCTGAGCTTTGTAGCGTATGCGACAAAGGAATCTCGGAAAAGCCCAGGGCTACCGAATTGGTTGAATTAAAGAAAATTCTGATAAATTGTACAGAGTATGGATTTTTATAAGATCTCAACTTTGGCAAAACTTAGAATTGCAACCAAACTTTCACGTCCAAATCATTTAATTTCAGCCATTTAGTCCGCATTTTCTGCCACCAACCTGAGTGATAGAATAGTCCCGATAATAAAGATTCCTGATATTCAATATTTAAATTTATATCATGTAAGAGCCTAGCCATTGCCAAACACCAAATGCAAATTATTAGCAGTTTTTGTCCTTAAATTTGTAAATATAATTTCCAATGCTTCTAACTTTTCAGAGAGCGTGTGTATAGAATTTTTTGCCGGTGAACGGCGTAACTGGATATATAGAGCCTGAAAATCTGGGATAGACATTTGTCAAATTATGAAGGAGATTTTCTCGGATACTGCTAAAAGCGTTTTATGCGTTGGGACTTTAAAAGCCGGGGAATTTTTGTGTGTGTGCGAAAATCCCAAATGAAACATAAAATATAGGTCACATATGTTAGTGTGGTATAATATTTTTGTTGGGGATCGAGATGGAGAAATCTTTCTTCTCTCAGTTCAGGGTAAAACGGAAAAAACATCTTAACACGTTCATAAAAATCGCAAGGGAATTTAAAAATATATACAGGGTAATTTGCAGTTGATGGAAAGTTAGAGTTTTACAATGACATTTGATAAAGACACGGTGTTGACGAAACAATTATCATGTAGAAATATATAATTTCGTGAATATCTGATGGATTTTCATCAAGTAAAAGCCACCTCAGGTAAACCCAACTAAATATTTATTACAATCAAATTTAAATTTGTAACATGAAATTTTGGCTATAGTTTACGGAGGGTTAATGCAATAGATTTATGTTGATAATTTCACTTTGGGAGCTCAAAATGTGCGATTATATTGGTGGATATAAAAATAACGAAAATTTCATATTTTCACCCCCGGAATAAAAGTAACTGTATCTAAAAGTAGGATTATTTTGTAAATTTGCCTTCGGGTAGCCATCAAATTGCAATTGATCAATTAATAGATTGAACTAAACATTTATAAAATTCCATCATGAAACTACTCAAAAAATATTTTCATGACTTGTGGCAAAATAATAGCAAAAGTTTAATAACATTTAAGCTAAAAAAATTAGGCTTCTTGGCGTTTCACATAATTGAATTCCATTTTGATAATCCTCTTGCTTCAGGACTTGAACTTTCAAGCCTAAATATTAAGGGTTTTGAAAGTGTCTTTAAAAAATGACCTTAGGTAGCCATGAAACTGTCAATCAATTCGCTTAATCATTAAAAAAGTTCGACAGTAGATGTGGCCAAACAGCGACGGGAAATGTCGAATTTAGTGTTATTAAAGTTATTTATATTTTATAAACAATTATGTCTAGAGAATGTAATAAACATTCTTGTATATTTTAACGTTTATTCTCAGGGTTCCATCAGTGTGTGTAGTATAGAATATTTGTACTTAAATCTTTCTTAAACCCCATAGGCATCCCTAAAAATTTACGAAGTTCAAGCACTGAAACAAGAAGTTTATCAACAAACAATTAGAATTAAAATACAATGATGTAAGACGGTAAGAACATAACTTTTAAATATCGGGACAGACAAACCAAAAGTTTTTAGGGCGGCGTTTTCAAAAGACATAACGAATTTTTCTGCGCCCATCAAAATATGCCAATAAAAATTTTCTAAGAGTGTTTTGTTTGTTGGTCGTCTTCACAAAGATGCTTAACTTATTGTTGGTGCATAATTCAATTATTTTGTGCTAAACTAAATGTTCAACAATTAACAAATTGATAGCTATCTAAGGCAAATATGGCAAAAGTTCACATTTTAACGGAAACTTACCTTTATCTCGGAATCCTTATTATACAGGTATAGGAACATGATATATCATTTGCAGTTGTTTTTATTTTTTGTTCATTTGAACCAGTAAAAGCACATTTTGAGCATCTGTTTATCACTAAATGAAATTGTCTACACAAAACTTTCGAAACTATAGCCAAAATTTCACCTCTCTACAAATTTAAATATAGCTTTAATAATGACTTATTTATATTATTATATAAATAAAATTATAATATATCTATAGATAATCCTTGAGTTCTTAAATACAGAAAGTATTGATTTGATTTGATTTGATTGTAATTCCTCTTTTGTGAGTTATAGTATTATTCTCTATTATTCTCTCTCGTTTCAGGCATCTTTGAAATAGGCCCTCTCTTTTTTGAAACCTCACTATCTCTCACTTTCAAGCTTAATGTTCCCTTCTACAGGTAAAAAATGTGAGCGAGAGAGGTTTAAAATAAGAGAAAGGCTCATTCCTAGATATGAGAAAAGATGGATCAGCAGTAATCAGTAAGCTTGGGTAAAGACATCCCAATACCATATACAAATGTCACTAATTGTTTTGTAAGCCGCAAATAGTACTTCGAACACCGAATTTACGAACGAAACCATAAATTCATAAATTAGAAAATCAACTAAAAAACACTTAAAATGGATAAAACCGAAATTAAAAAGGACCACGGTATCAGTAAATATCGTTCAATATTGAATTTATACAAATTTTGTTTTGGTAAATTAAATACACCATCGACCGCTGGGATTATTTACTCATTTAGAAAGGAATAAAAATTTCGTTATATTAATTCAATTATTGACGTGCGCATTAAATTAAATCTGTTAATAGGGCTGTCAGTCGCATTTTGTAATAGAGTTATTAAAACGCATTTTTTCATTGGCTGCTGTATTCACGAACTAGTATGTATTGGACGGACGGAAGAGCAACCAAATAAAAAAATAAATAAATTTAAATGAGGAACTTGCTTCCGTTCAAAACTCAAAGTGGTCGCCGAAGCAACAGGAACGCGACACTGATGCCGTAACTTTGTTAAAAAACTTTACAACTTAATTATAGTTATATTAAGTAAATTTAAAGCTAAACACTTTAAATTAAACTGCGATGTGATTAAAATCTTTTAACTGATCGCGTGCGGAATTTATTGTTAAGGGTGCGTTTATGAAATTATTTTAATTCTGGTAAACCCGCTGCGAACGTTTAATTTAATTTTGGTAATAGACAAAGTAGGTTATGCGCTGATGCCGTTGTTATTAATATCGTTATTATCATTTATACTCTTTATTTAATATTAAACGCAATTATTGAAATTAATTTTAGCTAATCCTATGTTTGTGATATTTCTAAAGTGACTTAATATTTAGGAGAAAATCAACTATGTACAAAATATGTACATTCACTAAAATTTTAGAAATGACTCAAAAATGAGGTTTTCCAATTAACACCAACTAACCAAAATTAACTGACAGGTATTAAGAATGGACTAAAAGGAATATAGTATAAGGTTTAACTTTTTTATCTGAATCTCCAGTGTAGCCAAATTTAGACTAGAAATGGAGTGACGTCTTCAGAGTCCAACGAATCAGATGATTGTTCGCCAGGCTACCCGGAATTCAAGCCAACAGATAGTTTGGTGTTTGCGGCTTGTCAATTGTTCCGGGGTAATTTTTGGCTACAGAGTCAAAATGAGCCCTCGGATTTTGTCTATCAGATCTACTTTTTGAGGTACACGATATTTATCATTTATAGCTGTTGTGTTACTATTGATAGTTAAAAAGAAACACAAATACATAGACTTCAGTATTTAATACGAAAACTTGATTTATATACATTAGTCACTTAAAAATTATCTCAGTCTCGCTGGAGGATTCAGCAGTAGTCAACCATCATGTGGCTGTCCCATCTTCCTTGATAACAATCTTCAATATTTTTAATGACCTCGTGGAATCTTTCCCCTTATTCTTTATTACAATAATTACAATGGAAAAAGCTATCGATATTGTTTATAACCGTCCGAATTGCTTCCTGGATGCATGTGTTTTCACGTCTGCTCTTATGGAGTTTTTTTCTACGGTGGGCAAGGAGTGGTTAGCGAATCAGCTTGCAAATGCAGTAATATCCGCAGAACTGATTCAGATCAGATATATTTTTTTTTATTCAAATAATTGTTTTTCCGCATCGTTTATTTTATTGGGTTTAGTAGTCCCAATAATCTATGTATCTAATCTAGAAATTTTATTTTCCATTTAAAACAATATCAGTAAAATATATCATATGTATTTAGAAAAAATAATCTTATGCAAGTAAAACAAACTGAACACAATCTTATAATTAAATTTAATTAACCAGCTATTATTGTTATTGACTAGATCTTTTTTGTTTCTTGTGTACCCACTCACTTATCTTATTGTTATTATTATATTAATTAAGATATTAGATTTATTGTATACTCACCTATCTTCACTAAATTATTGTAATAACTCCAAACTGAGTAGCGCGAAATTTTCTTCTTTTAATAGAAAGGTAAAAAACTCAAACTAATTTTCCGACGTGACCTTTAGTTACCTGATATATTAAGGTGACATAATGATATCTGGTTATCTAACCAATTAAAATCAATTGAAGCATATTTCTGGCTACAAATATTTATTTCAAAGAGGTATTCTACAACAGCACCCAATCATCAATCTTATTTGTTCGCCGAACATCACAGCTAAAAAAATAAAATTTGCAATAATTCTTAATATTTAGAACTTTTATTAAAATCAGTAATTGCTATGATGAAAAAGCAAAATAATTAGCAAGAAAAAAATAATTAATTCAGTTAAGCCTAACTATGGCTATTTGGTATTGCGATACTGGAAGGATTGTAATAAAGATTAACTTGCTTATTAATTTGGAATAGTTTATGGAGTCTAGATTTAGGAGTTGGAACCAAATTAGCAGATCTGGTTCCAAATTACATGAGAAATAATTTAACTTGAAATTTTGCTTACTTTTGTGTGAATCTTTAAAAGATGGGAAAATATAAAATGCCAACGAATTGTCCTCATCTTACGAAGAAACGAATGGTTTGCAATGCTCCTAACATCAAAACCCTCAATAGTAAACCGGAACAGCCCTCTTCTGTAATCTAAATATAGACCACTGATGCCTTATCAACGAAAACCGTAGGCCAGAGGCAAATAACAGGGATAAACAGACAAAACTAAAGAGGTAATTATTAAGATCTTTCGTCTAACCACGGTGTGGGCATTCTAGTCATCTCACAAGGGTGTACCTAACATATTAATTACTATGATGGATAGAAAAAAGTAGTTTTTGAATTTCGCCATTGTTTTAGGTTATTTAGGGCAAAGTAACCCTTAACCCCGACTTCCACCATAGAAGCAGATACTACAAGATCTTGTTCACATTTATTCAAATCCAGACAACTCCACTTTTTCCTTAAAATGAAAATAGAACAGATTTACAATTTGCTCTTTAGTTCTTAACGATATGTTCAATTCTGTCCGAGGTTCAGTCAAAATCACTCATATCAAAAATTTTTGGTTTTTTTTCCCAATTTATTTTATAAGGACTTGTCTGGTTTTGTTTGAATGCTTATCAATTATTTTTCTTCATAACAGATATATTTATCTCTAAATAGAAACAAAAACAAGTCTTCAATACAAATAATACACACAAGGATTCTACAAATAGAGCGCTGGGGTGTTATGCTATTCTCCACAACAAAAAAATCTGATATAACACAACACCTACAATAACTTTAAATGGTCCTAATTTTGATTGCCTAATTGCTTTATCACAGAACATCTGATTAACTAATACAGAGATACTTAATCTAGTAAACTTATAAGTTATTTCAGATATAGATTTAAATTAATATGTAGATACTGTTGTCTACAATAAAATGATAATACTGTAGAATGGCAGATTGTGCAGTTATTATATTTTTATACTATTTAGTATTGTTTAATTTTACAATATCAAAACATTATTTAGTAGGATGATCTGGTCGATTGGCGAGACATTGCCACAAAGTCGTTTTTATAAGATTAGGCATGAAAAATGAGTCTATGAAATGCATCTCTATTTCTTGATTGACACTTGTTTTTTGATGTAGAGGTTACTAAAAGCTTTGATGCTAGATAATATATGAATTCTTAAATGGGTAATTGTAATATTCCTTACTACTTTCAATTAGTCACTCAGCCTCTCTTTTTGATAAGAGCCAAATGCCAACAAGTCGAGCTCTATTTGTAAGTTCAACAACTCGTACTCCTCAAAATGTAAAATCCAAAAATCGTCCCCAAGAAGACTCGCGCAAGAAAATTACCGACGAAAACATAAAGAGCGGAATCCATCTATTCGTTACATCTGTTCCCGTTTCTTGCGAATTTTCTACCGACGACCCTAAAGGAGTGCATTTATTCTCGCGACTCCATTATTCCTGATCGATCGGTGCCGAAACTCCCACAAAATATGTATGCATCTTCACGTTCATCTCATCTATAACTTTTAGGTTAAGGCGGTGTTTGCACTTTATGCGAATTGAACGCGCCCACCGTTCAAAACAAACACTTTATGTATGTCGTCGCCGAAATTCTATTCGATTAAAACGAGGAGAAAAACATTAGAAAGTCGTCCGCATTGTGTCTCGAGAATATGACTTTGATTTAGTGGCGACGACATACGAGAACAGAAGGAAAGAACGCATGAATATCGCGTTTATTTCCGATGATGCATCACAGCACGAGCAAATTCTCCCACAATTCAATAAATCGATACGACTTCCTCTTCTTCAATCCCCATGGTGCTTTCTGAGTGATATTTCTGGGGACGTTCCGCTTTAGAGGGGTCACATCTTGCACCTAAAAAGGACGTAGTGTTGATTTCGTGACCGATGAGCAATCCTTTATTGTGCCTTATGGTGGTGAAAGGTCTAATCTCAAATTATCGTTCAATAACGTACCGACTCCCTAATATAGCAAAGTTCGTACATTACCCGCATTACCCGTCTCTCTCTAGGTCTCCCTAGACTCCTCTTTCCATGAGGTTTTATGAATTTGTGCGTTAACTCTTTTTGGGTTTATCCTAATTATATGGTCTACCCATATTTTCCTATTTTCTTTTACTTTATCGTATCTACCGGTTACCTCAATTTCCTGATTTTCTTTGCTTTCTTATATTACTGTTGGAATAACCATAATTTTATAGAGTTTAATTCTAGTGTGTTTTCGTATTTTGTGTTTATGGTGGCGGATTAGTGTCCAACAAATCCGGTTAAATGTGCTCAGTTTGTTTTCGAAGTCGTTATAGAATTGAAGATGTCGCACCTTAAGTACTTGTTCCAGAATCTTTTCATCAATTTCTTACAGCTTATAAATTCCTTAATGAAGTTGATTTCCTGTGGTGGTCAGGATCAAATATAATATAACCTTTTCTTAATTTTAATAACTATGTCGATGTATAACTTAGTGAGATGGACGCCTGTAATTATAAGGGTGTTTTTTTGTTAGTCTTCCATTAATGTTAAGGGAATTTTTTTTTTATATTTTCTTTATATAGACTGTTGTGGGCTGCATTACATCCTACAGCTTAAACCAATTTACATTGTTGAATGCTCTGACAAACACTATGAAAACCATATGCGTTACTAAGTTAAATTCTCTATGTTTTTGCATAATTTCGTGTATTATGAAAATTGCGTCATATGCTGATCTGCCTTTTCTAAAGCCCATTTGTTCTTTTTCAATTAAATCCTCGAATAAGAACAAGGACAAGAACGGTTAAATGTTAATAAACACATTGTAAAACTATATACTATATAAGTCTATATGAGTCTTTGATCTCTCATTTTTACTTCTGGAAAGCATTTGATTTTATGAATATAGAATAGAAATATTGCTAGATGAATGAATTGCGTACCTCAAGGTTGCGTACATTTCTATATATCATTTTTTTTAGAAATATTATCAATGAGTTCTTCAACATGGTCAGTTTAAAGATTTTGCCCAAAAGGTTTTTTGCTCGAATATTTTTCGATTTTCCATAATAAATTAAAGTTGCTACTTTCCACTCGGAACAACTCAATAAGAAATTATTAAAGCCAAAAGGCCCACTTGTATTAAATATAAAGCAAAGGAACGTTGGACCAATAAAAAGATTGTTACTAGCCAATTAACACGGCTGTTCAGTGATGGTTAATATTAAAAATATATTAAACAAATTGTAAAAAGGAGTACTTTATGATAAATTATTTTCAAGAAAACAATTAAGTAATGTGAAATAACAGATAATACCAAATCTAGGAAATTAAAAGTTGTCCAGGTATTTTCAGAAAATTCATGTTTATTTATCTTGCAAATTACAATATTACAAGTTTAGTAGTACAGCCTGGTAAATATCGCAATATAATTTAATAAATTAGTACCCGCATAAAAACTTTATTTGTTTTGGAAGCACTGGTTTCACGAAACAGCAACCAGGGGACTAGTGTAATTTTGGTTAGTTGTCAGTAAGTACAGCGAAAGCGAAGGTCATCATGAAGCGGAGGGAGTTTAAATCATCGCTCCGCTCGTAGTAGAGTTTCGCTTATAAAATTTGTAATATTTTTTTATGTTTTAAACAAATCTAAAACACATTTTTTTCAGAAATTCTGATTTAAGTAAAATCCAGTCATAATAACTACGCAGTGACGTCATAGCATGACATCTTTATCTAGTTCATTTTTCAATTTTGTTTGTCAATTTTGAAATTCATGTCAAAAGCCGCGTCATTTTTGATTACGTCACTATACGTGATGTAACTGAACAACTGATCTGACTGGACATTAAGAGTATTCTTATTAAACGACAGAATAAAATAATTGAACAAATCAATGGTTTTAAATATATGAACATTTTATCGAATAACACGTAAATCTGTTTTCGTGGATATTTCAGTTAACATTATGTAAGTCAGCAGCAACAGCAATTGCAGAGAATAACGCGAAACCTCGAATTTCTAAATATTCCCGCAATTGTGACGCTTTAAAGGCGTTTTTATTCTTGCTCGGAGAAAAACGACCATAAAACAATCTTAAATGAAAACCAACCGGAAATATTTATTCCCGAGATCTATACACCATAAAACGAGACAAGTCAGCGGATCCTCTCGAACACTAGAAATACAGATTCCGTGTCAGGAGCAGGCAACTGAGAAACCCGTCATCTGTTCAAAGGAATCAGAGCGAATAGGAAATAGAACAGATGCGAACTGAAACATTATTTTTGTTTCAATTTAAATTGCTGCTTTACTGGGGAACGTTCTCTGAGTTTCGCGAAGATAATGCTAAGGTTCGATGGAGCAAAAAAATTATTATGATCTTTTATATGATATAAGCAGTGCCATAATATAAGAAGCGTAATACTGTGCAGAAAACAAAGAAAGTGTTGTTACATTTGATAACAGGTGAGAGTAAGATACTTTGAAAAAAAAAATAACACAAACACATTCAGAGACTTTGTGTTAATATATTTCATTGTACCTAATGAAAATTAAAAATGATTTAGTTTTTATCACAGAATGGTGAAATTCCATTATTTTTAAAGTAATTTAATAGTTCAATTTAATCTTATGCCGTCTTGTTGTGCGGCATCAAAGGCCAATCAATGCATTTTTACACACTTTGATATCTAAAAATAAGAGTCGATAATTATTTTAAAAATTGAGCACACATGGTTTATAATTATGTTAAACATTTTAATATGACCTTTCTTTATTGTTTTTAAAAATTCATAAAATCCTCCCACAAAAAATTGATAGCCGTCATATTTTTCAAAGTTCAAAGTTTTCAGGTTCATTTGCGAGATAGATAGATAGATAGTAGTAATTAAAAAAAAAAACAAACTGGAAATTAATAAAACACTAAAGAATGTGTATTTACAAACTTTGGCATGTAAAAAATAATTACAAAAAATATCATATAGCTATAACTAAAAAACAACCGATCTATACATGTGATATGTCGAAGTAGGTATTATATCTGAAATAAAAGAAACAACTATCAGGTAAGTAGTCTTTTAACACGTAAACAATAATAAATAAGGCCTTTTTGGTAAAGAGCTACTATTCTTACAATTATAAGAAACCAGAATTATCATGGCACATAAACAAAACCTAAGCTATTCTAAAGTAAAAGCAACAACCAACCGACTTGGTTTTAGGAAAATAAAAAAAAAGCACTATTCTCAAACAACATTTCAGGCTTTTATAAGAAAGACTTGTGACATTTTTTAATTGCATTCCTTTTTAGCAAATCCATTAAGTCATTAAACTTTTTCTTTGGAATAGGTATAACATCTCGATAAACACCGCCTAGATTCACATTTTCAAAAGATATAAAACTCGCGCCTACTAGCATTTTTGTTTGCGTAATTCTCATGCTTCTATAGTCAGTTTCACTAAAAGATGTTTGTGTCAGGAGCATGTTTTACTACTTTGAAAATACATCCGTCATTTATTTTCACAATATCGCCAAAATCAAAAAAACCATCGTAAGTGTACGATTTTATAAGGAGTTTCTGTCTTCTTCGCGCTTTTTACCAACATTACGTACTCTGTGTGCTATTGTACTATGTGCCGCTATTGTTCGTTATTAAAATATAAATGTACGACTTTTATGGTACAATTAACTAAAAATAGCTATTTTTTGACATGTGCCATTATTGCAACCAGCGATCGAAATGACGTAGAGCAGAGAAATCATAACCCTGCTCGAATTTGTGACAACCCGTACATGATGCGAAGGAACTGCTCTTTGAAGTTCTCTATCCCACTGTAAAATGTGCAGACACTTTAATTTTTTATTAGTTTCTGCGGTTTGCCTGGTTGAAAAAAAGTGCTCGGTGCTGTATATTTTAAAATTCAACCGAGTTGGCAGGGATCGTTGGCCATATAACACAGAGCGGGCCCTCGAAAAAGCATCTTTTGACAAACCGCCATAACGGCCGCGCGAAAATAAATGGCGGCCAGAATAGAAAGTTGCATATCCAGCAGCGTTCTGGACATTTTATGGCTTATTCCAGGAAAGTGTGGTGTTAAATGTCGCTCGGAATATCCATTCATACACAAAATGCAGCCGCAAAACTGGCCGCTGAGCAAGAAGAAATATACGAGCTCGGTTTCCCGATTCACTTTGGTGTCCACGCTGTGACAATTATGCAGGGAAAACATTACAGAGTTTGGGAATTGGATAGGCTAATCGCGTTCAGAGAAACCGAACTACGGAAGACCGAGAGATAAATAACTGAAGTCTAATTACCAGAACTAAGGTTATATGGATGTTGTATCTGTACTCACTATATAGACTGTGTTTCGTTTCTTCTTTTCTTGGTTTTTTTTTTACTTAATTATTCTTTTGTTTTTCCTAGTATGTTTAACTAATTTGGAGCCTTAAATTTAGTCGTTATATCTAGTTTTTCGTAATTTTTTTTTGGAATTAAAAACTAATATCGTACATTTTTATTGTTGTTTTACCCTTTCCATTTATTCCCCACTTTCTCAGCAGGAAGGATATAAGACTGATCAGTAATCTGTATTGGAACCAAAAAGTAAGAATTCGAGTTCATAATTCATGGTTAAGAAATGTTTTTGCAATAGAAAATAGAGTTATTTAACCCATATGTCCAGATAGCATCTGCACCTTCAAACTCTACTAAGTCGCGTTAATGAATAGAGCCAACAAATATCAACAAAACTAATTCCCAGTTGTTAAGAAAAGCAATGTCTTAAATACTGGAGCACACCTAAATGGAGATCAAATCGAACGGGTCAGCAAATTTAAATAATTGGGATAGATCATAAACAAATGATAATCCTACATCAGGAGATAAGGTGCAGAATAATGAACAAAATGGAGCAACATTGTACATTCAATTATATAATTTCCAGGCGTTGGAAATGTGGACCCTTCGACGAATACTGATAGTGTCCTGTGTCGATGATGTGAGAAATGAGAACGTTGTGCAGAGAGCCGGTTTAGCAGAATGGTAAATTTGCGAGATTTTAAGGTTAAGAAGTAGAAAATGTCTTACCTGGAACATATAATGCTTTAGCATCACCTCCTACTCCCTCAAGGGAGATCAGAGGAGGGAAAAGAGAATCTGGTAGAAAATGAGTATCCAGCTGACAAACGGCTTCCAAGAATAGGACAATAGAATGATTTGATGAGGGAAGGGATGGTCGCCTACACATGAATCTAAAAAATAGAAGAAAAGCTAAATTATTAACAATTTTTTGTTGAAAACTGTACGTCCGTTCTTTCATTTTCCATAAGGGCAGTTGCCCTAATTCATTTCAAACTGCAAGGTTCCTAATTTTATGAACTTTTTGACTTAATACAATACGCAGGCAAAAAAGTAAATTTAATATTGTGGGTAGTATTTGACCATTCTTTGTAGTGCCAGAAGAGTTTCTTTTATATTTAAGTTAATATCGTAGCTTTAACTATTCCTATATAGGGTCTAAAAGTCGGATGTCACCATACAGAGATACAGAGTTCCAACCCAGAAATATGAATAAAATATACAGAGAACGGTACTCGGCACAAATTTCATAATTCGCGTTGCGACTTTATTACATAGATATGGGACTAAACAGTTCCTTGAAAGAAACCCTGCTATATTTCTGGAATGATTTACAACCGACAACGATTTATTCGAATATACACAGCTTTATTTGAATATACGCGGCATCCAGACTTTCCCGGGGAAATAACGGGAATGGAGGATAAGGGTAACGTACCCAGACAGGTCTCCGAAACGGTTTCCTCTCAGATATGTTGGTTTTTATTTCCGGCAGGTCCAGTTTTTAGTCTCGAGATTGCCTTAGTTTGCATTTTTGTTTAATTTCTTTTTTTAACTTAAATTGTTTCAGGTATATTATCCTTAAAACAATTTAATTCTCTTTTTATAGCTTTAATAATCCGAGGCCCTATGGGGTAAAATAAGCAAGTGACATTCACACACATTAAATTGTCTAAAATTCGCTACTACTATCAAATAGGACTACACATAATCAAACCTGCTTGACACATAGCCAAGCTATGTAATAGCTCAATTTTTTGTATATAAAGAAAATATTTGTTAGCATTAACGTCGCCCATATTTATCAATTCATAAACTACATTAAACGAGACCAAACTATTCTAACCAAAATAAAGCAATTATATTTATTTTTGTATTCTAGAAGCCGTTAGATGTTGGTTTTACGACATGTATAAATATGTAGATAAATAGAATACAATATGTAATCCACGAAAAACAAAAAGATTTTAGTTATAATGCAATAGTAGCTTTCATTGGTAGCTCACTAATAGAAATTTGGTAGAACAAAATAAATATTTTTTTTAACTTGAAAAAGTTAAAATTTAGTGATATTTCTACAGCACTGTGGAGAAACCACAAGCGTACGCCACAGTTCTTCAATTGCTCTCCAAGTTCATTGAAATAAAAGAATATTTGCTCACTCAGTATTTTGTCAATTTATTTGATTAGGCGTCCTTACATACGGGTGAAATATATTCAAATTTAATTTAGACCTTCTTTTTTGCTTTGGAACAATTAATCAAATCAGCTAATGGAGTAGGAATATTAAATTGTAGTTACTACTATTTTTTAAAAATAAGAAACCCATAATTTTACGTAGATACTGGAGGGCGAAGGATGTAGAAGCAATGAAATTATGTTACTTAAGAATCTGTAGTTTGTTAGAAATTATCCGGAGGACGATCTCATTGAATTTAAAAATTATTTTTTATTTCCCAAAGTAGGCACACGCTTCTTTTAGCAAATTTATTTTCTATTGTGTTTTCAAAATGGAAACGAAAATTTAGGAATTATTATTTATATACTTTCAACGATATTTGTTTACAGCTGATGAAAGCAGAAGCGTATTTCTAATCTATGTAATATTTTCATGCTCCGTCTAAAAATTAGCTCTTGTTAAAATAATCTTCAACGACTACATCCTCACATTAAATAGCAGAAATAGGGTATAAAGATAGGAACCACCTTTTCAAAGACAAAAAAGTATGCTTTCATTTTGAGATAAATATAAGATAAAGATAAAAGAATAAAACCATCATTTTTCCTGAAGAAATATGAGGCATATTGCATTGCAGATAGACCAGGCTTTTGCCTCCTATCAAGTACAATGTGTTCGATCACATCCAGCATCAAGAAAGCGTATTCTAAAACTGAGCTTGGATTAGAAGCGTAATTCCTATTTCAGTAAAAAGCTCTTTGATTTTGTTTTTGTTATGTAAAGAACTACCTATATGTTTCTAGGATGTAAATACGACATTGACTAAATCGAAAATGTTATTTACCCTGTTAAAGATATACTGACATCGAATATTAGCAAATATATAGAGTTACTGTCCGTTAAGATCGAAATATTGCTGACATGCCTTCCACTCTTCCGCACTCTGTAATAGCAGTATGCCATTGCAATGTACTGACCATTATGCAGGCAAAAATCTGGGATTGGAATTTAGGACACGTTATCGCATAAAGGAGTTGGTTAGTAATTTTCATACATTTGATGGCGCAGATTATGTTCAATTTCCCTTATAATCAGGATACTATAGTGTAGCCCACGAGTGTGTAAAAAATTTAATTTTTTCCAGCTATGTAACTCTTTTATGTGCGACGCTTATCGTAATAATTAAAACATTTGTACGCAGTTCTCTCATTAAAACGGACTCTCCTCCCCTCTACCGCAGCAGCCGCGTTCCGAATTCAGTAGCTTTTTCATCAAGCAAGCGAGTACAAAGCAAATTAATCTTGACGGTCGCGCTGTGTAAGTAACAATTATAAAGAGGCGCTTTATAAAAACGTCGAACAAGAAATTAAAAACTTCGTTTCGCTGAGTGAAGTGGATTATACGCACTCAAGGGTTGAGCTGCAGGGATGGCAGACGGAGTTGTCTTAGTTTAATCCGATAATTAGTTAACTATGTCCGGGCTTTGCGAGTAGACGAATGGGAAATGTTACTTTTTAGAAGCTGATGGAGCATGTGGTTTTGCGTCTGTTTAAAAAGATAAACAGCACTCGCTCATCCTATTTTACTGTTAATCGCACGAAGAATGTTGAATGTTAAACTTTTGAAAGAAAATCATTCTATACTCGCACTTGTGATGATTCCATTTTACGCCAATTAAAAAATTAAAAATAAGGTGTGTTCCCATATATAATCTAGACAATTTAAATTATTCTTAAACTAGTGGTAATCCATATTTAAAATCGTATATTATGTCAAAAGTGTGGTAAACGGCATTTGAGTCAAGAGTTTATTTTGCAAGAGCGGAGCGAGCGTTTAATAAACGACTGACTTAAATGGTTTACTAAACATGTTGCATACTATACTTTTTCAAAGGCCGTTCACGAATACATTCACTAAGATAACCGTCAGAATTGACAAACGTTAAAATTCAACCCCTCGCGGTAATATCTCTGAAAACATCCAATTTCTCCTAAACCCATGTGGTAATAATCCCCAGATGTCCGAGGTGGTTCCGATCTATGAGAAACGAAACTCACGTGGCAAAATGACACTTTCCGCACGCTAGATCGGTGTATAATTAGGTATTTTACAGAAGGGAGTAGAAAGTCGTATATTATGCAACAAATGCGGTAAAGGGCATTTGAGTCATGAGTTTATTGGGCACGAGCGGAGCGCATCTTGAACCTCTGTTCGAATGGGGTTTTTCCTATTGCAAAATTTATCGAAAAAATTCAAGAGTTTTGATTACAAATCAAAGATTTATTTTTTCATATTATGATTACTTAATATGCCGAGTTGCTTAGCGAATAAGTTTTTAGAAGAAATTATGTACTAGGTAATTAATATCAGGTGGTCTGGTCTAATAGTGAATCAGTCACTTCTATGGGTCGTTTATAAATATTTATGTTGGGATAACTCGGAAACTTTGCCACTATCGACCATTTTAACTTTTTTGTGCAAATATTTTTCAAATGCAATGAAGAAAATACATCCCTCCATAGAAGATTTCATAGCAAAGTAAAAGAAAGTAAATTTTTCTGCAGAATGGAACAAAAACTAATTTAATGTGGATATTTTGATTTCAATCAATAAGCTTTCCTGTACAAGAAAAAGTATTAAATCCAGAAGATGTGTAAATTATTAATTATTCAAGGAAAATGAATTTTTATACTAACATTTCCATTACCCCCCCAAAGGTTTATAATGTACAATTTCCCTTGATCGATTTTCTCATGGGATCTTTTTGCCGATCGCCCAGGACCATTCATTCCAGAACAAGGGTACGTTTCCCTCACTCATGAATCAGGCAGTATATTGGAAATTAAGAACTATCATAATTTTTTTTATCGATTTACTTTGTTAAATTTTCACATTGATAATTTTTGAGAAGGTTTAGTTCACACTCCGTATACACCGCGTTTAAGTTCAGAATACACTTCAGCAGTTATTTCAACTTTCTTTTGTCCGCCGGCTATTTTTTGTTGTATTTTGGAGTATACGTTCACTATTACTAAGAACATCACAAAAGATTGTGACCAGCTACCCAAACAATCTAGCCCAGGGTCTATCTCTATTCAAAGAAACTCGGGATCGCTGGAATCGGAGTTTCATTACAGATGTCGCCCGTCGAGAGACTACTGGAATATTCGACACCCATACCGGCAAAACTGCGTAGAGTCAATCAGAAGAGTAAAACGTGTACTATGGAAACACGAATATCCGACTGACAAACATAATATGTAATTAGCTTTAACTGTTAGTGACTTTTTTCATTGAAAAATCAAACAATTTTCAAAATGAAGTGTTGTTACTGTAAAAGTCTATTGAAAATCCATGAATCAGGTATGCGTGTATCCATTCGACCAACCCTATTGTTCCACAATTTATGTTAATCTAGTCGGTGTTGATTTTCAGCTCCAAATAGAAACATGCAAACCATAATTTTCAGATATAATTTCCAATTTTAATCAAAGCAAAGCAGCTAACGCGATTTCTGTTTGGCTATTTAATTATTCTGGAATCATTGCCAACACAATTGAACGTAATTAAAACTTGGATATTATGATGGGCCTTAGATGGAAACGAAACGGGAATCAATTTCGGGGGAACTCCGATCGAGGGTTTTGGCGGTCCAATATCGAATTTGCATTCCAAGTGAAAAAATCAAAAATTTGTTAGGATAGAGTCAACACAGCGAATTTAGATATAACTATTAATAATAAATCCGTTCGAACCGTTATCGATCTAAAACTCAGATAAATTAGACAATCTACGCGGGCTATCCAACGAAATATTGAACGTATTTCGAACCTAAGGTGTTTCACATGTTTTCAGAGAAATTATTCAGTAGCAGGCTTCACAAAATGAAACGGGGCAAAAAGTTTTACTAACCCAAAAGTGATAGGTAAATAAAATATGTACGGTTTAATACAGAAGATTTTCGGACGTTGGTCTGATGGTCTGGCTTTTAAGAATAAACTTTTAAGCACTTTTAAGAAGTTTCGTGTGATTACTGTATCTTCACAACTAACTAAGAATGTGGGTTGTACCATTAAAATAATTAATATATCACCCACAGCCTGTTTGACTCATTTTCATGTGATTACAATTTTAACATATGAAATTGGTTAAATCGCCTACAGTTGAAGGAACTTTTAATTATGCCACTAAAGCAACAAATTTCACGACACGGTAACTATAGGCTTTATTAATTAAGTCCTAGTTTAGTTATAATTTCCAAATGTTTATACAAAAACGAGAAATTTATGGATTACACTAAATATATCCATTTTCCAGGCTTTGGATATGGCAGGCCTAATTTGATATGATATATGACACATATTCGTTATGTGTACAATGTCAAAAATTGTTGTTATGAGAGCATAAGAGGTATGAAGGTGTACATTTGAAATATTAATAACTATGCTCCGATATTTTAGGTACTTTTCTTATCAATACTTTTTAGAATGAAATTAGTATAAGTACCGAAACTAGTAATAAATTTTAAAATTGAAGTCAAACATCTGATTATTATTTTTCTCAGAAAACAATTATTTTTATTACATATTATCGACTAAAAAATCACCTAGATCCTTTTAATTATAAAACGTCGAATTATTACAATGACCTATACTCCTTCTTTCTACTCCGTTTTGTAAAATACCTAATTATACACCGCTCTCGCGTGCGGGAAGCGTCACTTCACCACGTGAATTTCTGGTCCCACGGACATTTCCGGGATATTACCGCACAGGTTTGATTTTGACGTTTGTCAATTCTGACGGTCCCTCCAGTAAATGTATTCGTGTTTTTTTGGAAATATGTACCCAATAATTTACGGTCGTAAAAAAAGCATAGTATTCAACACGTTTGGTAAACTTTTTAAGTCACTCGTTTATTAAACACTCGCTCCGTTGCGCTCAAATGCCGTTGACCACACTAATTACATAATATACTATTATTTATACTCTGGATTCTATGATATCGTTCACTATTGTTGTGTTAGTTGCATTGTTTGCGTGTTTTCATGTTAAAGTGGGTTCTTGATTATTTTAGGCAGAGTAAATAGCAATTTCAATTATTTTTCGAAGGGTCACTTGTGGATGATTTTATGGTGGCTCTAAGAATGAATTGATCAAATAGATAGAGCAGTGAGTCGTTAGAGGAGAAACATAAAAAATAGCTTTGATTGGTCCGTTTTTTTAGAAAATTATGTAATACATACTTAATATATTTATAGGTTATATGTTCCAACTTTGTCCGCTTGGCGACAGTGCGTCGTGACGTTACAGCGGATGTCCATTTTCCCGGGCTTTCATGTCAATACAAATTTCGAATGTACGTGAAAAAATTCTAAGTTAATGTACCTACTTCAAGAATATTTAGCAAGTATGCTAATAAACATTTGTAACATATATAAAGATTGATGCAAGTTGCATTTTAAGCTGAAAATCAGGGCGTTGAAAATTTTTACAGAATTTTTTAGTAGCAGCTAAGTCCCAATTTCGCGTTACAAAAAATTGCCACGCGAAATATCCCACTCATTTCTGCACTCGTTGCGACAGCCCTTGAAAAAATAGGCACACGAAAATGTATAAATTAACACAAAAACGCATTCGCGACTTACTCGATTCGCCCGAAAACCGGCACACAAAAAAATTCGCTTCCGAAATTAAATGAACTTTTATTTTAGCGACGAAGTCGAGTAGCGAAACGGAAAATATATATAAAAGTGGCCTAAAAAGCAAATGGGGAAAACTCAATCCGGCGGAGCTACCGTTCCCGAGATAGAGTATAACGTTGAAAATAACGAGCTTCATCAGCCCATGCACCGCATATACATATATATACGCCAGGTTCTACCAGGCCCGCCTATATACCTATACACTTTCCAAAAGTTGCTCTCGTTTTCGGCATTTGCTTCCTCTTCCGTATCCAAATCCGAAACTTGTTCCGTAGTTACAAGTATGGCGTAGCTCAGTGCGAAAAAACTATAGATTGTCGCTTAGATAATTAACCTTGAATTGAGAGCGCCGGAAAAGTAGGAATCGCTAGGAATTTGATTATGTAATTATGCCTCTGGGGACCAATTCTCATCGATAGTACAGAATAACATATACGCAAAGTTTCCAGATCTCCACACCAGTAACTGAGGACTAACTAATCACTGCATTTTTGCATATGTACAGGTTGTCCCAATTTCGAGCGGGACACTAACGGGATCTCGGAACTCATAAGAGATACGAAGTCAGTGAAATAGAGTCAAAGTTGTGTATTTTGGTGCCTAATTTAATACCATTCCAAAATTGAGAAAATTCCGAAAATCAGCAATTGTTTCGAATTTTTTCCTGGCCTTAATTAAAAAAATAACAGACACTTTCTCGTTAGAACTTTCTAATAAAGAAATAGGTCTTTATTTTCCAATACAATTCAAGTAAATTAAAAAAAAACAATTTTACTAACTAAACTAAGATCAATTGACTATTTTATGGGTAAAACAGGTCCTGTTTTTCATCTTAACCGGAGAAAATATAAGTTAATTTTCAAAATTCTAATATCATAAATAACTAATAGAATATATAAATAGAAAAATATAATATTTATAAATTAAACAAGTAGGCTTAAATTATGGACTTCTATTGATTTTTTAAGCATTCAAATTTCCTTTTTAGTATTACGTTTTATATTTACATTTAATTATTTATTTTTTAATACTAATTACAATTCTGTAGTTGATAAACACTGATAAGAGAGAGACCTTTAAGGTTCTTTTGAACTGTCACAAAGTCTTCTGCTTGAGTGAATAGTTTTGGTCAGCAAAACGAAAAAGATATTTAAAAAAAAATCTGTTTTCTGTCTTGTATCTTATTATACAGATACACGCAGCTGGATCTTTCTCCGTTTAATATTTAACCACTCGATTTTACTATGCCATAATTTCTGAGAAATATGTTGTCTTCATCTGATACCACAAATGATTTTTAGACATGAATTTTGCACTACCTGAATTCTCCGCCTGAATCTGACATCTCCGTAGATAAAGTTGACAATGCTAAAGTTTGGCAGACAATTTTTTTTAAATTCTTGACTTAAATATTACCGAACCTGATATATTTGCTTCAGATTCATGTATGCCATTTGAGCGCAATTTTTTATGTGTGGATTAAAACTTAAAATGCTGTTAAATGTCAATCCAAGATTTCTAGCTTGTAGAACGGGTCGTATACTTTTTTTTAATTTTTCTTTGTTCCAAAGATCATTAAATTAGTTTTTTTGGCATTTATCTTAAGCGAAAGGTTATTTGACCAATTAACAATAGTAAATATGGCTTCGTTGATCATACCCATACCAATAAATACGTTCCTTTTCTATAAGTTTTAAGTACGACCTCTCGGTTTTGTGCACCCATCATCAATTTAATTCTTTCAAATGCTGATAATATACTAATACCCATAACGATTGCAAAATATTTAATGGTTATTCGTCAAATTGATCAACAATATTATTATTTAATATCAATTTTTAATATCGTTCGGAGTTTAAGCTATTTTCATATATTACTAGAGTCCCAAGCATTAAGTGGACGCTTGCCCGATGCTTTTACTTCTTGACGATGCCGCAGATACTAGGGCTATTTATATTCATTATGCCTAATTAATAAACCACCTAACGTACCCCAACCAAACCAACAAACCATCAAAACTACATTCATTTGTCCAAGTTATATTTAATACAGAGTTATCTACATCAAGCTGACTTTGAAATCATTTACAGAATTCTAGCCGGCTTATATTGTCACCAGGTCTAAGTTAAGTGGATTTTGTAGGGATAAGTGGTTTAAAAGTAATATCCTCCATATTCGGATTCTCGGAATTCGCAATTTATTTTTAAAATGTCTCATTGATCTTCGAGGTGTAATACTAACTTAGCTAGATAGTTATCAACAAAATAAAACAAAATAGAGATCTAGATTTTACTAAATCTATAATATTATCTTCCTTATTGGGATCAATTAGGCAGCCATACTCATTTCTAGGCTTGCTAAACCTAACCAACCCATTTCTATCCAATTTGGCAAACGAATTTGTATACGTTTGCACTCGTTAGGGATATTGTTACGTAATATATCTTTAGATTATATTGTAATAGATTCCAACAAAATACTTTTCACAAACATATAACCTTCACTAATCTCTCAATCGAGAAAACAAAGTAAAAACTAACCAAAATTAATCAAAAACTTATGCAAATGGACTGACCCGGGATGAGGCGGTAACGCCGTAGTTTCATGCGTAAGCCTACCCTTAAAAAAGCAGACAGTACTAAAGATTGTTAATATTAGAATAGAGCAAAGAGCAGATGTGCCAACTAATTGCTGTATAGCAACCATATGTCGTCATGGAATACCTGGAAGATAAAATTTAAAGTGAAGCAAAAAAACCGGAAATATATTAGATTCAACTGCGTGTTAAATTTTTAAGTTCTTGAAGCAGTGCTCAAAATTAGAGCTATTGATCCAACAAAAGTTTTTAAATTCAGAATAACGCAATAATCTTATTATTACTATTATAACTAGATCTTGCTTGTAGGCTACGAAGGACCTAAATCGCCTTTTTCGTGATTTTCGCTTATTTTCTTCCATTGGCAGCAGAGCCTCTTTCTCGCAAAAACGATTCGTGATTATTAAAATTGTATTTTAGACGCCACACGGTTTTCGAACATATTAAATAGGAAAATTATATAAAATTTCACTAAATGTGAACCATCCTTAAGAAGGCACTCTTCATATCATGGTTGTGTGTGGGTACACAGCACATGTAGGCTGCGTTTCAAGAGGAGGGAATTCCAATTCATCTCCTAACCAGCTGCACATCATTAAGAAGCAGCCGATTGAGAGGCTAGGGGCTCAATTCATTCAGTTCGAGGAACTATCTCAACTCCTCATGTAAAAGGTAACGCACTTCCTCTAGGGGAGGAAGCGAAGATTTGTGCAGAATGCAGCGGCCTGCCCACTAGGCCAGGGACAGAAAATAAGATTAAGAAGTTCTGCAAATCTTTAATGTCCTCTTTATTGTTTTTATTACCTAGCTGTATACTACTAGCAATAAGTTGCTTAGTTTTGGGATTGGTTTTGACAGCAATAAAATAACAAAATAAAAATTTGTTTACACGGTTTTGAAAAATAACGGCGTAATAATTTATGACCTGACACGAGGGGGTACCCATAAAAAACTATAATTAAATTGCCGCGCGCAGAGCATGAGTACACCTTTCTGCCGCTAGGGTGTAGATGGTACAACTTATTGCGAGTTCAACGCCACCTTCGTTTTAAATTTAACTTGTTTTGTTCACTTGCAGTGCCATTTTTTGTTAACGCCGTTTTTTTTGTTATTTCGTTTTTTTCGATGGCAAGTTTAAAAGAACAACGTGCAGCTGTGAAATTTTGTTTTCTGCTCGGTAAAAGTGCTGCTAAAACTGTTTCAATGTTAAAAACAGCTTATAAAGACGATGCCATGGGAAAAACTCAAGTGTACCAGTGGTTTGTTCGCTTCAAAAATGGCGACGAGTCAATTGATGACCGACCTCGTTCTGGACGTCCATCAACTGCTCGAATTGATGAAAATATTGAAAAGATTCGAGAGTTTGTGCTCACAGACCATCGATAGACAATTGAACAATTATCAAAGATTAGTGGGTTGTCTTGGAACACGGTTCAGCGAATTTTTACCGAAGATTTGGGAATGATAAGAGTTGCTGCCAAGTTTGTTCCTCGTGTTCTGACTGACATGCAAAAAGAACATCGAGTTGAAACATGTCGTGCTTTGAATCAACAGCTTGAAACGGATCCAGATTTTCTTTCAAAGATCATTACTGGTGACCAGTCATGGTGCTATGGTTACGATCCAGAAACGAAGCAACAGTCCAGCCAATGGAAGACGTCACTGTCTCCCCGTCCAAAAAAATGTCGTCAGGTCAAATCAAACATCAAAACGATGCTGATTTGCTATTTCGACATCAACGGCGTAGTTCATGCAGAGTTCGTTCCACCAGGTGAGACCGTTAATCAAGCTTTTTATCTGGAAGTTTTAAGAAGATTGCGCAACAGTATTCGACAAAAAAGACCCAATTTGTGGCGTACAGGGGACTGGTTCTTCCACCATGATAATGCACCTGCACACACAGCCATTTCTGTTAAGCAGTTTTGGCTAAAAATGGCATGGTTCCTCTGCCCCATGCACCTTACTCGCCTGATCTCGCTTCGTGTGACTTCTTCTTATTTCTACGTATGAAATGGGACATGAAAGGACAACGATTTGACAACATTAAAGGGGTCAAGAAAAAAACGAGGGATGAGCTGTCGGCTATAGACAAAGATGAATATAAAAAATGTTTCGAACAGTGGAAGCACCGCTGGGACAAACGTATTAATTGTAATGGAGAGTATTCTGAAGGGGATAAGGTCGTTCTGTGATTTTCAAAACTATATATAGTTTATAAAAAATGATTTCGGTTTTTTTTTGAGTACCGCCTCGTATATAATAGGAGGGCATGGATGAATTCTTCTCAAAAAATTATAACAAGAACAGTTATTAGCTTTTCGATAGGACTTCGACACAAGAGTTGTCCTGAAAAGCTATACATATACATAAATTCTGTTTGTATCATATTTTATTTTCGAAAACTGCATCTTTCTACCCTTAAATGTATGTCACATTCTCCGAACTCAACTGAAGTCGATCTAGGCCAGAAATGACTGAAACATTTATTTGTCTGAAAAAAAACACGCCTGTTTTCATTCAACTTAGTTTAGAGTTAAATTAATAGCATTTAAAAGTAAAAGCGACTCTAACTTTCAGTCGATATTTATAGCCCGCCCAACAATTGGCGGTATCATGTAACGAAACACGCATAACGAATAAGTGACACGAGAAGCATGATATCAATAACGTTGAAGCGTCTATTTTAACAGTGTCTTTGAAAACTGAGTACTCCCTTTCGAGTCTTTGTGATTCGATATAAAGTATGCCCGCGCCAGTTTGTTGTTTGCGTGACCCCCATCCGAGAACCAAACGCTGGTCTCTTAGGCCCTTAAAGTTATTTTCAATCTGGTTTTCGTCGCTAGCTAAACGTTTGTATCAACTTCAAATCAACCGATTTATCCAAACAGGTTTTGTGCGAATAGAAAGAAGTTACACACTATATAAAATGCAGGGAATATAAAAAAAGACTCGGTAATATGACTTTATGACAAACGTTCCATAAATGTAAGTGAAAATGCATTGGTTCTAAGATACAGGACGTTAAAGTTTTTTTTGTAAATGATTCCATCTTACCACGGGTTTTTTCGAAATTTGGGTGCGATGTTTCTAATGATAAGGAACTTATTTCGCCCTAACTAAATAAAAATTAAACGGTGGTGTTACTTTTTCGTCTTTTGATTTTTTTTTCATATCTTGTCTCGTTTACAATATAAAAACAAAAACTTATTGCATGTCCATTTTTATTGCGCCACCCCTCAATAGTGTTCTTATTTCAATCATGCTCATTGCTGTCCCGGGTTATTTCATAGTCAAAATAATATATAAATACCTCAACTTAGGAAGTCCAAACGGTATTTATAAATAATATTAATCAGATTTTGTTGCAATTGCCCAAAAGTTACAGAAAATCTAAGCCACTTGGGGGGGGGGGGGGGTCATCAACTGCTTCGCGTGCTAAGATCAACAAACCCAGAGATTAGAGAGAAAACTGACAGGCAATTACACAATGCAAAACAATAATATACATCCGTAACCAATAATGCGAAAGCCGGCGAGTACCCGAATATAATTATCTCCGTCTTACAACTTTTAAAACTGCTCAGAATCTTCATGCATTCGAGGAATATTCCATTGAAAGGGTCTGTCACAGTTGGGGGATTTAATTAATGCTACATAAGGCCACTCAAAGCATTCGGGAACATTCCCCGTTGCTTTGCCTGAAAATCGGCACACTCACACATACGCGAACAGAATGCGGACCGATGGAATCTTGTTCTGCACGTTCTCATTGTCATTTGATCGGTTTTAGGATTCGATCTAAAGAGAACAAATGAAATTCGCGTTATTTGGGTAATTTCATTAAACAGAGTCTCGGGCTCAGATCGATAGACCTCCCTTAATAACGGTACAAAGCTGAGTCGTCACATATTGCGACCCCAAAGCATTCATATAACGCGTATCCCAATAAGGCTAACAAGAGCTAAGAATAATACCAAAAATGTGTATAAAAAAACTATTTAGAAAATCGGCAAAGAAAAAATGGTTACAAAATATTTTTTAGTGAGAGTAAAGTTTTCGAGTCTGTGCAATGGCCATCAGGAGCTAAAACGCTATGTTGAAGGTTAATGCTTAGAGTGAGTACTGCTTTAAATTTGAGAAAGATTAACTGTTTAATGTTCTTTGCTCTATTTCTGAAATAAAAACAAACAAAAGAAAAAAAATTTTTACGAATTTTAATGAAGTTGGACTCGTTCGAAAGGGGTTTCCCCCATAAGCGCGACGATTGGATATAATTTATTTTACGTTGTTAGGTAGTCCCAGAAAAGCTCAAGAACAAAGTGGAAACCGCAACTTACTAACTACATTTATCGTAGTAAAATATGAATAAAAAAATAAGTTGAATTTTGGAAGCATTTCCAGTTTAAGCGTATACAAATTGATAATTGAAAACAAAAAAGAATCGTTATTTTTCTTTGTTTTTTTATACAATACTTTCCAATTGCACCAAATTCTCCAGTAGCTGAAATTGTGATATCGTTTTGATATCCAGACTCAATTATTTATAACTAGCACTTATTTTTTCATTTAACATTAGTCTAATCAATAACAAAACTCAGTGACTATTAAACTGTTGGAGACCAACCAATTTTATCGACTATTGACATATTTAAGTAGTAAAATACGGAAATATAATTAATGAAATTAGTCTTCAGTAATTGCTTGATTAGTTGAAATGAAGGTATCGCAAAACAGAAGAAAGATTTTAAATATCATTTGGCATCCTAAATCATGGATAATAATATTTGAGCTTTAAAACAGTACTGAATCTAACTCACTTAAGAGTAATAATTTTCTCCCTACTTAATAATTTTCTTTTATCAAACTTATACAACCACCCTTTTCTCTAATACCGTACCTCGTTGCCCTTGTGACGCTGGGTACAATGTATCTAAGATCAATCGCATCGGGATCTCAGATACAGTAATAGATATTCGTTAATTAGAAACTTTTTAAATTGTGCTAAGTCTTTGAAACAATAAATAATGTATAGTAATACCGAAACTATAATTGCCAACAAATCTAGTCGTCACAGTCGTTATACGCTTACAGTTGGTTTGTTCAATTGATATATAATTGGAAAAATGTTCTAAATTGCATGCATTCGGGGCGGCTGTTCGCTAGACTTTCACGTCTTCTCAAACCGTTAGTTCTAAATCAAACTACCATAAAATAATTTAATATGCAACACGCCACCGTTTTCGAGAGATCACTTTAGGCTTTTTCAAACTATATCGGGTAATTTTCCTTGAGCTTAACACCCCGTTGGGTTTAATTGATCTGAGTCGATCCTGATTGTGTGGGGAAATAAACAAATGCTTAAAAGGTTTTATTGTGTTCATAATTATGTTATTCAATATCTATTGAATCTTCTGTTCGCGACTTATATCTTCAGCAAAAAAACGATCATCCGACCATTGCTTTCAGTAATAAAAAAACGCATCTCTCGTGTTTGATATCGTTCGGTTTAAATCGATTCCACCTTTTCAAACATTCGCGGCGTAGAAAGAGTCCCTCGATTTTTCGGACCTTCTAAATATTTTAGCGATTGAACACATTGAGGAATATTCTCCCGGCTTGTCGATTTATAATATAGTTCATATTTGACGTCTATGATTTATCAATAAATGCATTACTTCATAAGCCTTAAATTCTTCAATTAGCAATTTTCATTTATACTCCATCCAAAAATAACAAAGGATATGCGGTATTTCTTGGTCAGAAAAAGACGAATTATAGCAAAGCGAGTGTTTAATAAACGAATGCCTGAAAACTTCATAAGCGTGTTGCGTTCCAATATTGATGCAATAAACTATATATAATTCTATTGTATGGCGATATTTCAAGGTAGAAGTTTATCAACGTGTTGGCATACTGCACTTTTTCTATGGCCATTAGTTTTGGTTAGTAATGCTTTGGAATTAAAGTAAGAAAAACTGAAATACCTAGAAAAACTTCATAGTTAAACAGAAACAAATATTCCTCTCTCATTCTAATATTTCCTTCATAGGTACGTATAAGAACCTAAACTAGAAATTACGCTAAAAAGAGGAGCGTTGAAATATTGTGCAGAACAATAAAACAACAGATTCAACAATTTGCGCAAACCGGAACACTGTATAATGCGATATTTTAGAATATAGGGAAGAGAAAAAGTGTATTTCAAATTCATTCCAATATCGGGTTTATACCCACAAGTTTCTGAACGGACGTTTCACTATTCAAGTAACGATCATCAGCAAATCATATAAATTGCAGATCTTCCACAATATCAATCAATCATTTTTGTAGTTAGGCAAATCAATTGTACTAAATCGAGGTTCTGAACCACAGGCCAGACTGTGCTAACCAAAACTAACCAAAAACAATCCGTATAATTAAATATTGTATTACAAATTAATGGCTATTTTATAGCACTTAATTACTGTCAGTTTATAGATATTTCAGACTTCCCATATTTGTTCCCATTTTTATTGGTGTCTTTTATCGTCCACGCACAAAAAATTATTATTATTTGGAAGAGTGGCTTTTACTAGCTGCGCTTCCCGCAATATAATAGTAAAGTTGGCAATCCTACAAAAGTTTTACGGATGACAGACCGATAGGATTATATTGATTGGACGTATGCCTCCAATGATAAAGCTATTCTATATAATAGAACTGAATAATGGACCCAATATAACGTATTCAAGAAACGTTAGGTATTCTGAACTCTCAACTTTCAGCACATAGTTTAAGACTTTGAAATTTGCAAATTAACATTTGTCCTTCTGGAGATTTGACAAAAGTGTTGATAATAGCATAATGCACCTTTTTTTTATTGTCACATATTTCAATGTATTTCTCACTTAACATCAAATTAGTCGCGTCTTTTCTTACAGTTACTGACAGTTTGATTATTTAAGGCAGTATTCACACAGCTTGATCATTTCGAATCATTACCATTAAAACCAAAAATCTGCTAACCAAAACTAACCAACCAGCCTTGATAGACCGCATATTAAACCGGACAGTCTTTCAATATTATTTGTTCTTGTTTTGATTACTATTATTTTATTTTCCATCATCTGATGTTTCCATATCTGTTAGTTTTGGGTAGTTTTGTTTGTTAATTTATTTTAGGAAAATGTTACTAATAATTAATTATCCAAGCAATGTCATAATTTCTATATGATTTTTTAATCTTGTCGTATCTCTTTAAGCAATTTTTAAACGGCAGGAGAGTAAAAAATCGCACGGACATACATCCATTGCAACAACAGGATTAGTCAGATCCCTTTTTATTACTTTTAAATATTCAAATAATACCGTTTGAACATAGAAGTCCATCAACACCAACTCATTTAGAATAGCTCGTTCTTGACACAAAGCTTTTTGGCCAAAGGATATACAAGATATTCGTTAAAAATCTTGAGCGGTAGTATATTTTATAATATTCTCGAGGCTAGATCAGCTGAGAAGGATTAGATTTTTACTACACATTAAACGACTGAATCTGCTGATCTGCCATAGGGAAACATAGTAAAAAGAGAGTGACGGATAAAACGAGAGTAATCGAAACTTTGCCTGTAGAGCAACTTAGACGTTCCAAATTTGAACGAAATGAGCTAGGACTCAGGTACCCCCTTTCGTCTTTGACTCGCGATAGTTGAATAGAGCGCTGGGTATCTAGTCATCCAAATGAACTCTGGATGGATATGGAAAACCGAAAAATCGCTCAATTTTAAAAGAAAACATCTTTTGTAGTTATTATTTTTTATACTTTGTATTGTTATATTCGTTTCCGGGGTATTTTGTTTTTAAAAACGACTCACTTAGAACATAACACAATTTTAAAACACCACTTTATTTAAGCTGAACAATTACAGAATTCTTTTATAAATAATAACCAACTGGATTTTAACAAACTACTTCTACTGAATATTACTAATTCCGTTGTTTCTGCCGTAGCTTGACCGTGGGCGTCGAAGAGTTCTAGCAGTAGCAGCATTACTCAGCAGGCAATGTAACACAATACTAATGACTTTGAGGTTCAATAAAAAGGTTATCGTGAGATTGAGATTGTTGTAAACAAATAGATTGAATAACTCCATATAACATGTATGACTCTGTATCGGAAGTGAAGCTATCGTATAGTTAAATAACTATCCTAAAGCTTTCAATTTTTTTAGGATATCTTTTTTACAAATAAGATTTCGTTTCCCGTAACTCAAAATCAATTATTCAATAACTGCAACTTAACTGCACCATTATTGTTCATTGCTAAGTTATGCTATCGTTTCATCCATTAAAATATAAATACTGCAAGCAATTACTAATAGAAGTCTTTAGAAAACAATAATATCGTATATTGGGTAGATATGTGGTTCTTATTTGATGATTGCTTGTTACTATTTTTCTCTTTGTTACCAACCTCCTTCTTACCATAGGAGCCTAACTTGAAAACTCTAAGGCTGGGGAATGGCCGCCTGCACGCCTAAACGAGGGGTTAGGACACTCGAACAGAATGTGATCTAGTGTCTTATCATCATGTTCGTACACCCTGCAATCACAATTTTTTGGGTCCGATCCTCCCCACGATGTGCTGAAAAGTGCATACCCTTTATAAGATCAGAACCGTTGAGAGAGAAAAAAAAACGTTGTTAATACAAATCCATTCGCTTTGCACGCCATTTTCGTACCAAAAATTCTCGCTCGTTTATTTCTAACAATCAGAAAATGATGACAATAGTTCCGCGCAAATTGAAATACGACCAAAATAAAAGTTAGGTAATAAATCGGCCGGACATCTTTTATGTATGACCAAAAAAGCAGGAAAAAGCTTTACACAATGGCCGGTTTTCATGTCGAATATAGGAGCCGTTAAAATACGGTTATCAGGGCGGCTTTTGTGATTTCAACATTGAGTGTATTTAGTTAAGCGGCATCAAAGTTTTGAAAAGTGTTTTTTTTTTTACTGGGCCCAACGTTGATGTTAAACTAGTGCGAAACTCTGGCAATACAAATTCATCACACGTTTAAATTAAATAAATTTTGTTAGTTGGAAAAATTAACTCAAGAAATTGTGGTTAGTTTGCACTTCAATGGTTGACACACACACAACTTTATTTCTCGTTCTAAGCAGAATTTTGCCTATCAGGTTTAAATATTTGATAGTATTTTCATTCCTCTCATGTTCTCACTTTGTGCAGAGGTCAAAAGCGTAAGTGTCGTCCATTGTTATCAAAATTACAATAACGACAAACATCATGTAATAATAGTAATCATTATGAGTTCCAACGAAAATATTATTTTTAGATTTAAAAAAAATATTATTGGCAAGGTTTTTTTTAATAGAAGATAATCATAATAATTGATGATGCTTAAGTGTAAAAAATTGGAGGAATTGGAGATAAAATAATATAAAGATAAAGAACAACGAGTAAAGTGTTAAATGATACACAACTGTTATGGTTTAACTGACTCACCTTTTCCATATTATATTTATCCTTTTCTGGGTTTTTTGTGAAATTATTTCAATAGTTTTCCCCTCTTTAAACTATGTGGTTGTGATAGAGAAAAATATTGTTATGGTAATGATTTATTTTTCAGCATAACACACCCGTACCATAAATAACTTTCCACTAACCACCATGACAGGCGATTCCAATTTGGGAGAGTTAGCCATTGGCCTCTCCGTCACTGTGACTCAATGGATCCATTGTGACTCTATTCATGGCTATAGAGCACAGTCTCCATGACGGCTTCTTGATGGAGCTTGTTGCTTTTGGCCTTCACATTGTCAGAAGATAGATTAGGTTTAAATGCCTATTTGGCCCATCAATAGACCGTCATTATTCTTACGGCTTTCTTTTGTAGCTTAATAGGTTTGCTCCAAATTTGAATTCATCCATTTTTTTGATTACTGTCTTTTCAATGAGTGTATCCTCACCAATAAGGGTTCTGGTCTAATCATACCCCTTGATGAGCTTTCAAGAACTAACTCGTTAGCCCCTTCATTACCTTAGTGACAGCGTCACTTTATTCTGAGTTATTGTCCTTAGTATTACAAATAACTTAGATGTTGTCTGCTGGAGCACTGCTGCTTAGCCAATGGAATATCATTACTGGCCTTGCAGTAGTCTATTTTGAATACCATTTCTAACTCTAATTTCACATCCTTATTTGAATCAAAGCAAACTAAACATCCAACGTGGTATTTCTTGAAAAATCAAAATCAACAGCAATAACCGGACCAGACGATCGCTAATTCTAGTCGTCGAGTCGAACTAGTCGAAGGCTTCCTCATGGAACAAAACACTTCGGCACCGAGTTCGTTACTCTATCGTGACACCACTGTCAAAACGGTTCAGGTAATCCGCGAACTTCGCCTAAAATTTCTCCCCCGTCTGTCTCCTTCGCGAACGGGAACACAAAAGGGCTCATTTGCATTCTACGTCTATTGCATTGTGCCCGTGTCATCTGGTCTTATAGACCTGCCGCCCGCGCTTTTACGATATCTTATTTTGAATGTGCGCCTTCTACATGTGCGTGATCTGATACCGCCCCTTTAAGGATTGTTTCGATTTCGACGCTGCTTGAGGCGAAAGATCTAATCGACTCCGGAGCGTCATATTCAAAACACGTAGTAGTAGACATTATCAAAATGGGTTGTTTTCAAATACTTTTTGTTGTAAACCGAGGACTGAAACGAATGATGGAAGCGACCTAAACGTAAGCATAAGCTAAGGAAACCCTGTTTATAGTCAGGCGTTCTTTCGGCTACAGTAGTTTCAATGGGAGCCCGAACTGTTCAATTACCATTTTTAGTATTAGTAGAGAAAATCCGAAAATTAGTTTAACTTTAACTATTAATTAACACACACAAATACTTTGTAGATTAATATACTTATTGTAATTCAATTTATTTTATCAATTTTTGAATCAGCTGATATATTAATCCAACCTTATGTATTCCGTCTTATCATACAACAAGTCATTTCATTTGCTATATCAGAGACCTTGACTCTTTTCATTTCTTTTAATTTATTTAACTTATTAGTAGAATTAATTCACTATGGCGAGAAACAACTATTCAGTGACATTCCACTTAAAAAAAATTTTAGGATTAGGATGTTTTCAGTATATTTTAAATACTGATATTACTATGACTATAGCGGTCACGTCATACGTCAGTCAGTAAATACATTGGTGCTGTTTTGCAAAAATATAGTATAGAAAACGTTGATAATCTCCTCCTTCTTCTTCGTAAAATTCCATCTTCTATCGAAGGTTGGAAACCATCATGGTAATGCGGACCCTGTTGACAGCCGCTCTAAACAGCTCGGTGCTGCTACATTCGAACCAATCCCTCAGATTTCTCAGCCAGGATATTTTTCGCCTTCCGACACTTCTTTTTCCTCGAATTTTTCCCTGGATAATTAGTTGTAGCAAGCCATATCTCGGGCCCCTCATTAGATGTCCCATGTATTCAAGTTTTTGTTTTTTGATCTTCACCAGAATTCTGTGCACCTCAGCATTTGAGACCCTTTCCGTCCACGATATCCTCAGGATCCTTCTGTAACGCCAGAGCTCAAATGCGACCAGTTTATTTATATGCATCTGCTTCAGCGTCCATGCTTCCATACCATACAAAAGGACGGAAAACACATAACAGCGGAGCATTCTTAGCACCAGAGTCAAACTTAGGTCTCTGTTGATGAAGAACATTTTAAGCCTGACAAACGCAGTTCGTGCTGCTTCAATTCGGGTTTTTATTTCCTTGGTGTGGTCAATGCCCGAGGTGATCCACGTTCCCAAGTATTTGTATGAGTCCACTCTTTCGATGAAAGTGGCAGTTTATGCGTGGTGATTTAGTGACGACCATAATTTTTGTTTTGTTAAGGTTGATCTTTAACCTGTATTTGTTGCAGCATGTATTTATTCTATGCATTAGATTTTGCAAATCGTCGATGTTATCTGTTGTGATCACTGTGTCATCGGCGAATCGAAAGTTGTTGAGAACTTCGCCATTTATCTTTATCCCCTCTGAGCAATCATCCAACGCCTCCCGGAATATGGCCTCACTATAGACATTAAAGAGCAATGGCGACAGAACACAGCCATGTCGTACGCCCCTCAATATTTGGATGTCCTCGGTATATTGATCGTCTAACCTGACCCTAGCTGTTTGGTTCCAATACAGTACTGACATTATATTGATGTCGCTCTTGTCAATGTTTTTAGCCATTAGAATCTCTATTAGTTTTTCATGTTTCATATATATATCTTGGTTCATATCGAGACATCTTTGAGCCAACACGTTTATACCAAACTGTGCCTCTCTTGTACCCATTCCATTTCTAAAACCAAACTGGGGGTTATTCATATCCGTTTCAAGGGTTCTGAAAATACGATTGTGAATAATTTTAAGGAACACCTTTACTGTATGACTCATTAAAGATATGGTTCGATGATCAGCACAAGTTGTGGCGTTTGGCTTCTTGGGGATGGCACCGAAGGTCGAATGGAGCCACTGTCTAGGTATTGTGCCTGTCCGATATATGGTGTTAAACAGGTCAGTCAAGACATCAATTACATCTTCATCAATGAGTTTTATTAATTCGATTGGGATTTCATCCGGACCCACCGCCTTACTCCTTTTGTATTTTTTATTGCATGTGTAATCTCTTCTTTTAGGATCGGAGGCCCTGTTTCCACACCCCGATTGATTGTCAGTTCTGCTCTCTCGTCATGGAATAGTTGCTGAATGTATTTCGTCCATTCCGCTACCTTCTTTTTTGTGTCCCCAATTATGTTTCCATCGTTATCCTTCAGAATATGTGATTTTGTGCTCTTCAGGTGTCCTGTCATTTCTTTGATCTTCTTATGTAAGTTAAAGATGTCATACTTTTTGTCCAGTTCTTCTATTTCTATACAATTTTCCGATAGCCAATTTTCCTTTGCCTCCCGGATTTTCTTTTTAATTGCTTTTTGGACTTCTTTATATTTGTCTGGTTCCCTTGCTTTGTGTTGTCTTCTTTTTTCCATCAGTTTGTGGATCACATCTATTCCAGACCCTCGTTATTTAAACAGTCGGTTCGCTGCGCTCCGCTTGTGGCTTAAATGTCATTTATCAAACTTTTAGCTCATTTCGCGGTAACCATGAATATTTTAGAAACGATTCATATGAACTTCAAACAGGTCACCTATTCCCAGAATCTGCAGCGTATCCAAGATTGGCCTGTTGACTTCTTCGAATAGGTTAAAACATTGAAGAGTGTAATTCTGCCAGCATAAAAACCCAAATAGATATCACATCAGGGCCTCAGGGAGTAAGCAATGGTTTTAAATTGTTTGCCGTGTTATTTTTACCATGAAATGACGGCTGCGATAGTAATCAAAATTGCCCATAAAATAGCAAAGCAAAGTTTAGTTTCTTGATTATTGATCTTTCTGTATCGTTCAAGATAGAATAATACAATAATCGGGTTAGAAGTTAATGAACAGGCTTTTCTCAAAGATGAGTCTCTGGAAATTAAACGGCATGCTGAAAAAATTAACATGTATCAATATATAGGAAGCAAGTAATACTGAAACAAAAATAAGTCGCAATATAGACATCAGACGTCTGGAACTATGTACGATATAGATGAGAACATATAGTTCCTTATTTACAATAAAATGTTAATTACTTCATTGCTTATATAATAAGGATAATATTGCCATAATGTTTCATGATTGTTGGTATAGCTATACTTAATTATGATTGTCACCTGGGAGCTGACAAACTGCTTCAATTTTTCCAGAATAACTATCACTTATATCTCTAAGTACTTATACAGGTAGATGACGAACATTTTCTATCAACAACGTAATCTATCCACCGAAAAAAATATTTTTTAACACACATTAAAAAAAAAAATTATACAAAACTGTTGTTAATTGATCTTAGTTTTCAATGACAAAGAAGTTCTGCATGTTTTATTAATTGTGGTTGGGTTTTGAAAATTAAATTTCATTATATTTGTAATTTAATTTTGTTATATATAAGAGCTAAGGAAGAAAAACAATAAAGCACGGCTATCATGGCTTCGATAAAAAAAAGCAACTCCTACAAACGAATTGCATAATTTTTTCCTGTAGTAATATCAATAAATTTAAGTTGAGGTGTTGCCCAGACGAGAGGTTGCATTACACTGTACAAAGAATATCATTGGGCAGCTCTAAACGAGACAAGAAATACTATCTTGAGACTGAACTTGTCCAGTGTTTTTTTTTTATCGAAAAAGAATGCAAGCGTCTTCTACGTTTTCGATCTGGGTTCTTTAAATATCTCTGCAGCAATTTAAATAATTTCCTGAGATAGCCGAAATGTGCTCGAAGCGTTGGAAATTGAACCGTTCAGGCTCGAAACTTTCCTTATTATTGGAATTTGCGTAATTTCGACTCGATGTTTTATGCATTTTTCATTTATGTCATGTTTTATTTATCGTTTGCGAACGTTTAAAGCCCCGTAAACTTTGATAAATATGCTAAAATTTTTGGTATATCGCACGGATAACAAAACTCGCAGTTCGTATAACTATAACGTCTATTACGGAATCTAGAACGGGAAATTCCGGTTGAGAACATCCATTGATTTCTAGATTGCAACAAATTTGCCCTGTTATCCTTAATCAGATACCCGTATAGATAGTAGGCATCTGTTAACAGATACGGCAGTTAAATTCCCATTGTTATTGTTTGTGGCATGTTATAAACTTATATCCAGTAAAATTAATTTGAACCATAAAAAGTAGTAAACGTGCATATTCCGAAAATTGTACCTGGTGGGGCTGAGACTGAAAACGTATCTATTTCATATTGACACAAATAGCCTTTTTTTCATAAATAAACAGCAGCAAAAATTACCATCACATTTATAAAAGAATCTTCCACAACAGTTTCAGTTAAGCTCTGAACTTCAGCAAGTTCGATTTATCAACAACCGATACAGATCATCTAATTTTTGTTTATTCCTCAAATCAAGGAATTTAATGTCATTTGCTTACAAACGTAGGTAATTATCTGAGCCAAGAATAAACTTTATCAAATTCTGACAGGTAGGAAACTCTTTATAAAAAAGAAATACTATTTATGCAAAAAAAGCTAATCTTGTGTGGAAAATGAAATATAAATAATATATAACATAATAAATAAAATATTGTCAAAAATATTTTACAAACTTTTCCCTCATGAATTGACAAAGTATGAAAATGACCAGAAACATCAGCCAGTCCTTTTTTTAATAACTTTTACAGGGTCCGACCTTTAATAATCGTAGAAGCGAAAAATCGAAGAATGCTCAATTAAAAGTTGGAATTTCTAACCCCCTGTACAGTAGAATAGTTCGAAAATTTTTGAAAATCAATATTGATTTATAAAACTAGGACAGCAGAATGGTAGTTGCGTTTTAATTTGACCGAACTGGATTATAGGGACGAGCAAAAAGTTAAAGCTAATCAAAGCTGACATTAATAAATTTTGTTGTACTTTTGTTTTGCATTATTACATTTTTCTGCGAATTTAATACAACAATAACAAATTAACCAAATAAGCTTGAGTACATCCCATACTAAGCCGAGAGTTTTAATTTTTGCGCATTTCGTCGTTTTTCATAAACTAAGTTGGCCAAGGACAAACTAGTTTAGCCTGAAGTCGTATATTTGTTTTTTCCCAGATTTTCGGCAGGCTAGACCATATGCTACTTTTACCTAATTAATAATTAATATGTAATTAATTAATAATTACTATAATTAATAACAATAATCTTGTTGCATTGTATGTTAATGACCACCCTTGGATAATCCGTTCAAAAGCGATTGGTCACTTTCTTATATCTATGAACAGATCATAACCTTGATCTATTTATAATGGCTTGAAATGCCTTAAATAGAAATTCTGATTTTCTTTCTTATTTTGTTTGTCTATCTTAGTTAACTTACATAAAATTTTGTGATCAAAATTTTATGTACTTTACAGCTTTGTAATTGGGTTTTACTTGTTTTTCAGTTTTGTAAATAATTGAATTAATAAGTAAATCAATAAACTAATTCGCCAAACAACTGAATTGTTCTTTCAATTAAAGTGATATTTTAAATTAACAACACAATATGCCATGTATTTTCCTGTTTTATTCTATTCATGTACACGGCACATTTATTTGGCAAAACAATAAAAAACGTTTCTTTAAGTCGAGTCCCTTTCGGTGCCAGTGAGAAGCGTGAAAAAGGGGAGATGTGAAACCATGTCCTCTTTCGGAAAGGGTGGTCGGATGAGGGCGAAACATCAACCGCTGGGCACCCTCTCCGTTCTGATCGATACTCGGCCCCCGTTTCGACCCGCCGGCAGTCCCTCTGTCGGAGGTGATTCCGACTGTCTTATTAGATAGGCGAGCGACCCGACGACAACGATGGGCCACCCTTTGAAGATGGTAATTTCAACGAGGGTTGGACGAAATTAAGAAAAAATGTAAAGGCGATATCGATTTTGACACTACCCGTTTTACTATAACAAGGAAAAAATTAGATGTAATTTTTGAATTAAATCATTTTAGTTCCTTTTTAAAAACTTAATTTTTATTTTTCAACTAACCAAGTTGCTCCTTTTCTGGTGGAACCCCTTTATTTTATATTATTTTTGAATTAAATAATTACATCAAAATCCTTAGTTTTATTTATCCAATTATTTTCGGAATTTTTAAGTTATGAAAGATTCTAACGTACTAGCAATAATAAATAATAATAAATAAGTGGCTATAACTTGGTTAATTTAAATATAGATCCAGTCATACGAAGGAATATACTTTATAGTTATGTCTGTCCATACATATAAGAAAGTGACCAATTACTTTTGAATGGGATTATCCAAGGGTGGTCATTAACATATAATGCGACAAGATTATTACCTGAAGTTTCGGAATTTAAATTCAGGTAAAATTGTGGTCTGTAATAGAAAATAATTTTATACCTACTTGTGTTTAATATTCTTTGCTTTGGTATACTACCTAGTTTAAGTTTATTAGTAATCATTATTTCGTGTGTAATACAGCGTGTGTTATGGAAGTGTATTCAACACATGGGTTTTAGATTTAAAAAAATTGACAAAAGGCAAGTTTTAATGGAATCTTTTAGAATTCGGAAATGGCGACTGGCATATCTAGAAAAAATTAGGATTTACAGAGAACAACAAAGGCCAATTATTTACTTGGATGAAACCTGGTTCGACACTTATGATACCCCGGAAAAGGGTGGGGTTGACTCAACTGAATAGTGTAAAACAAACGCGCCATCAAAAAGAGGTAAAAGAATACCTATTTTACATGCTGGCTCTAAAGATGGTTGGATTCCAAATGAACTTTCTCTGTCTGCGAAAAATATTAAAGATTCTTCTCTGGATTACCATGAAGACACCACCGCTAAAAGTTGGTTTAAGAACAAACTAGTTCCAAACATTACTCCTAATAGCGTCATTGTAATGGACAATGTAAGTTATCACAGTAGACAGTTGACTAAAACCCCTTCCTCATGTGACACAAAAGCAGCAATCCAAAACTACATGTATAATAACGACATTTATTTTCACGAAGATTATACCAAACAGCAATTAATTGAGGTTCTACAAAGTTTGAACCTACAAAAGGAATACGTCTGTCATAATTATGCAAAAAATCTAGGGCATATTGTTTTAAGGCTTCTACCACTGTATATTTAATCCCATTGAAAAAATTTGGCACCAACTGAAATCTGCCATTCGTCGTAACAATGTTTTTCACCGTGTTAACTCCAATGTCCTCAAACTTATAGAAACCGAAGTTTTTAACATCCCTGCACAAAGTTGGGCAAATTCTCTTAAACATATAGAAAAAGCAGAACAATCGGATATATAGTAATATAGAACAAATAACAATTAGAACAGGCGATGATAGCGATAGTTGTGATACTAATATATTATGTGAATAATTTTAAGTAATTTAAGTAGGTAATAAAAATAATTTGTAATTTTATTTTAGATTTAAACATAAATTCATACATAAATAAATAAATATTGTTTAGTATCTTTCCTAACAAAACCCCAAATAATTAAATTCTAAGCAAAGTACGGACCTGTTCGGCCATATTTCATTCTTACAGCTTGCCCGGGTCTTTCCTTAATTCGTATCAGTTAGTCACTTTCTTATATCTATGAATAAAGTTTTTAGTTTTGATTTCTGACACCTTTTACTGAGGGACTTTTTCAAAAGTAGTCAAAACCACCTAAAACGAAATTAAAAATCTGGTGACATAAAAAGTCCAACACCGAACTTTCTGATATATCTAGACCATTCCAATTTGTCCACGATGATAAGTGACGTTGCAACACAACACTCTAAATTGAAGTGACGAAAAACAAAGTTTTTTAATTTATGTTATTTATGTGTTATTTTTTCTTGCCCGCACCTATTTTTTAAAACAAAAATTGCTTCGATTTTTTAAAATGATAAAATTATTTTTCTCATTTAAGTAATATAAAAGATTTTCTGCGGTATTTTCAATTTAAATAGATTCTTTTAACATCAGAGAGTACGACCCAGGTCTACATAATCTAACTAATGAACAAATCGGAAATTCTAGTATAAAATATACCAAACATCGAGGACCGAATTCATTTTGTCATTAATCAAAATATTATACCGCAAACCAGCAATAGTGAAAAAACTCATGGCATTTTGTCCGAAAGGTTTAACAAAATTTTTGAAAGCTTTTTTGAAAGCTTTTTTTAAACTTTATATATACTCAGCCCAGCCACATAGGATTTGATAGCTCAAAAAATCGTTGCTCCGATTTCTTAGACAATGACAGTGGTGTGTTTCATTCAAACGCTTAATAAATTATGCCGCTATGGTTAAACTAGTGACTGTGCTGCACACAGGTCGTCATAAGTTTGATAGGTGATAAGGGAAGTAGGAGTTAATGAGCTGTCCCACATTGGTGAGTATACCATGCAATATCTATATTGTGGAGCTTATCGTTATTGAAGCGGTTATGCGATGAGCATAGCGGATGTAGCTTTTAAAACATACAATTTTTGAAAAAAAAAATCGTAAACGCAATTGCTTTTCTATTGCAATTTTCCGACTTCCATAATAAAAATGTTAGCTATAGTGTTGAGTTTGTATGTGATTTGAATATTTTGGTCATTGTATTAGTTAACTCAAATTTATTAATATAACTTAAGTACCTAAATATATCATGAATTTTTGTTTTCCCGCAACCCTTAAAGTTTTGGGGTCGCAAATCCGGCAAATAAGGGACGCGTGAAAATGGGGAAATTTTCGGGAATAATTATTATGCTCATAACAACGACCCAAGGGTATCCCATTTTGTGGTCCCTCTTTTATTAATGTCTTATTTATTGATCTAGAAGGTGTATTTGCTCCTAAGATAATTGGTTTGTCAACCTTTATCTGGCACTATATTTGATTATAACTGCTTTGGAGCGTAATTAAAACGTTTGATGAATAAAGATAGTTCAAACAATTCATTTTAATTATAACTATAATTATATAAAAGATACGTTTATTCAATTTCTAAAATTAACAACAACCATTAAAATCAAACATATTAACTCTCTAGTTTTAAATTTCAAATTTTTCATTTCATTTTCAGATTAATTATTACTTGAATTATATTCGTAGTCCTTCTCGCGTGCCTATTCTCAGTTCATTTTATTTAAACTTAACCGATGTTTTAAAATATCTTTCCTACCTTTAAATTAAGAATCATACGTACAAAACGTAGGAAAAACAACTTCAAACTTGCACACTCGGCAAAATACCCGCCATTACATAAACAATTCCGAAAAAAAAACGAAAACTCTGGACAACACGAACTGCTAAATAAAAGAGTCCAACGAATAAACCAAAATGGCTCGGGATTTCCGCCACCGACAAATTATATTTAAAAACATACTGCCAGCAACCCCAAATGCTCGACGTTTTGAAATTCCTTCTCGCCGATTTAGGTACGTACGTAGTCCCGTATTTAATATTTTAATTACAGGCAGTCTGGAATTGGATCCAGTAAATAAAACTAGTGAAAAACGCGAAACAATGGGACACAAAAAACGTTTTAAAACCCGAGAGTAACCGGGGTATTATCCCGCCATCAAATGCAGGCCTGGCAACATGCGCCGATGTTATAAACACAATGCCAATACGGGATGCTCCTACGTTTTAATGGAATATATGGAAATAACGGTTCCGGGGAGTATCCACTCTTTATTAGGGAAAAGGAAACATGTTTTGTTTAAATCGGTTAGGGGGATCGCGTCCATTTATTTATACAAATTTTTAAACGATTGAACACTTTCATTATTCTCTTCAAATAGTTTAAACAAATCTTTGCCTATATATTTCACACAAACATTAAAAATGATTATACCTACTGCGTGTATCAAGCAATTTAGGAAATACACAATTACTTCCAAACTACTCAACAACATTGTCGCGAAGAAATGAATTCTTTTATGATGCTTTTATATACACTCTAGTTGAAACGACAAAGTATCTTTCAGCTGATTCATCTTCATCTTGAAAAAATATATTATCGACTGGTTAAGCAAGATACAAGAAGATATTCAAAATGAAAGACTTTAAGCTACTGTTTGATACCAATGGTACCAGGAAACTGGCATGTCATTAAAGAAGAAGAGGAAATGTAGGGTCTTGATTCTTGTGTTAAAATAAAATTATTTGCTTTTTGTGACTATCCTACTGGCACGCCTTCGGTACATCATTCTCAGTGTTGGTGAATGGATTACAATAGACAAAATTCATAAAATGTTTAATTTTAAGAGAATAGTATTGTGACGTCTGTTTGAAGTTGAATCCTGTAAAAGAGATTTTTAATCTCTATGCCTAAGAGGTTCTGAATATTTATTAAATTCTCATTGTATGTCAAATATCACCCCAAGATGCCAACAAGTGTCAAAAAATGTCAACAAATTGCAATTTGGAGTTATGTTGACTTTACCACCCAAAGAATATTTGCATTTAATGTTAGATTCCGTTTAACATGAAAAATATAGAGTTTACCATTTAAAGAATTTGAGGCTTCCGGTAATACAACAAGATCAAAGGAAATATATAATTGGGTATCATCAGCATATGTCACAACATTACAAATATTCAGGGATTTTAAAATATCAGATGTATAAACGATAAATTGTAATGGACCAAGTATGGGACCTTGGCGTACACCAGAGAAAATATACAACTTTTCCGAATATTCGTTTACGACTTAATAGGTGTTGATGAACCATTAGTAAAAAGAAAATATTTTAGCATGGCCAACAGTAGCTTGTGATCGATTAAATCAAGTGCCTTTGACTAATCGAGAAGAGGAAGCACGGCGACTTTGCCCTTGGGTCGAAAATGAAAAAAATTTAGAATATTTCTCCGTTAAAAATTTATGTTAATTCTTTTTTATAGTGCGAATGCTCCTGAAGAACCACCTCGTGAGCAAAGTCATCTTTACTATCATGTATTTGGTCAATTTCAAAGGGCATTAAATGTCTTGTTGTCGGCCAAGTGGTGCTCAAATGCTCATTTTTATTCGTCTGGTATCATCATTGTATAATATCAAGTGTTTGGCCAAATTTAAGTTCATGTTAAATGTAAATGAAAGTGGGCGTAGATCGCCATGCATATTGAGTATTGATTCAAAACTAATTTTTTTCAAAGTTATTGTTGTTGAGTTTTCACCGAGCCGTGAACCCAGATTGTACTTTAATAAATGTTTTATTTTAAATGAATTTTGACTACCATTTGTGTACTAAGATTAACGTAGAGTCCCTCCAGTTAGTCGGTACTACAAAAAGCTTAACGAGTGAGAGAATTGCAACCAAAACTAACCAGCGTCGCGTGCGTTCGTTATCAAACAACAATATCAACCCACTAATGATGACAAAGGTCCTTTAACAATTACATAACGTCCAAACTAGCATCTAACAAAAAGCTTTATAAATTTCGTTAATGGTCCAGTGGCCCCCGTGTTAATTACGCAGAAACCAGTTAATTTCCACACAAATGCTAATGTGCAGACATTCCTAGCTTTTGAGAGCGTGGCTGCCGACTGCATAAGTTGTTGCATTCTCAATGGAATTTCTGGTCCGCGGCCCTAATCTGGCTTGACTAAACACAGATCCAATTTCAGTAATTGCCGGGAGGCATGCGAGAGGGGGTAAGTAGGCTTCTTTCTCCTCGAAGGGGGTTGAGTAAGAAGAAAATTTCAGTCGAGTCACGTGATAAATTAGTTTAGCGTAGTGTAATGTTAGTGCACATAACATGACACAAGAAATTCAGACCATTCATTAAATTTGCGTAAGGAATAGTGCATTAAATTCATAAAAACAGAGCCAGAATAAACATAAATATTTATTGATATGCTTAAGCATTTTCTTCCCGATCCAACAATCTCCAACTACTAAGTTCTTTTTTCTTTCCTAAAAATTTAATAGGACCTTGATTGGAAGTACTGCCGAAACTAAAAACTGTCAGCAGCCACGCTGTTTTTTGAAAGCAGTAAGATCGTATTCGTTGGAAGTTTTTAGATAACTTAATATTTTGTAACGGTGGCTTGAAAAGTTCCTCCACACAAAGCCGCTATATAAACTGAATGGAAAACATGTGTCAATTCGTTAATAACAGATTCTTTGTGTGAAAATACAGGGCGTTATACTTTATTTTAAAAAATGTCATTTTTATTAATAGATGGCTCTATTATTTGTTTTTTTGAAACTTGCTCCTGCTAGATTAAAACGACATATTTGCAAAAAAAGAAGGGTATGGATGGTCTTAAATCTTATTTCTTTTAATAAACCCCTCACTTTAAAGAATTTTCTGCTCTTATTTTTGATAGCAATTGTAGTTTTCGCGATATTTTTATTACAAAAATTAATTAATAAAGAAACTAACGCAAATATGCTTATTATTGTTTCTAGTATTATTGATTTTTAAGAATTTCAAATTGCAAGCAGTATTAACTTAATCATTTCAAAATCCGACGCCTTTTTATGGGTGAAATTTTTACAACAATGTAACAATAATAGTATTCCTATTATGCTAGATATTTTATCCACTTTACAAAAAAAAACAACTTTAAGGCTCTAGCCGTTGATGGAATTTGGGGATGTAATAGACTACAGAACATCTCGCTTTTTCTTCAAATGTGTCGATTTTATTTACAAAAAAAACATGAAAAGTGTAACCTAACAGAACAATTATAAATACGTTATCGAAAATGAAAAATACCAAAACCTTCACACAAAGTATCTGTCATTAAAGGGTCGAGACATCTTTTCAACTCAGATCTAGTAGTTATATGGTATAGTCAAATGGCCTAAGCCCCCAAGCCGGAATGTACTTTATACAATTTTAAGACCAAAATAATTCACAACTGTCGTAGTAAAAATGGTTCTCTGCCACTTACGGATATAAAACTTGAACCTTTAGGACATAACCAAGTTAGATAAATCGAAACTTTTTGGAAAGCACTTTCAAAACGGCATAAGTCAATGGCGCAGAAAGCGGATCGATATATCAGAAGTCGCGAAAAGTAGACTTTTAATCGTATCAAACACTCGAAGCCATTTAGAATTAGATTGTGACTGATAGAAATAGGATCACTAGTTCTGATAATTGGATGTATACCTGTAACTAATAAGGCTAGTGGTGAATCGCTATAGATTATTGCAGTTATGTTTTTCGAAAATATTTTCCCAAGATTTACCACCTAAGCCGCTTGGAAGTTTCACTATTTTATCTATGGATAATAAAATGTAATATAGTAATACTATTGTCTTATAAAATTTAATGCTGTAACGACTTGGATCTCGAAAATTTTGACCATCCTACAGGTTGATTCAAAAAAATAGAAAAAATTTTAACATCAGTGGGTATTTAGTTAATATATGGCACGTTTTTGGATAGAATTTATTTTTAGTTTTTGGTTACAATACTATATACTGGCTCTTACAAAGGTTAATGCAGTGTCAGTGTAATCACCGCCAGTTATAATGCTACAATTATAGTAATGACAAAATGCACTTATAAATGCTGTATATACAAATATTTTTTAAAAATGGATCAATTTATAATTTTTGCCTTGTAATCTCAACACGATATTTAGAAAAAAAGATTTTTAATGTTTTTGCGAATTTTCCAGCATTGGCCGTTACTCCATTTTTTTAAGATATCGAAAGGTTCTTCTATTTCTTTTGTTGTAGAAGATACTTATTTCGGACGGTTGTGTTTTTATAAGAAGAAGAAAAAGTTCTTAAATACATAATTAGATACTATAGTTCCGAACAGTGTCGAATGCGAACAATAGCGGCAACCGTAATTAAGGCAAATCTCTAAATTCAGCATATTTAGATCTTGAAAAATTGCAAACGTGTGATGGTGAAGGTGTTAAAAATATCATGGTAATAGTCTGCAACAATTATAACATTCTATTCTAACCACGAAAGTTGCTCGATGCGGTGTGAATTTGTATATTTCTGATTCTACTGACTAAATCAGAATAAAGCTTAATTTTATTATTTGTTTAGAGTTCTACTGTCTATGTATAGGATGTCTTTCGACTAATGCGAGACAATTTTTTTGCTTTTCTTTCATCTTTGTTACTGCATTAGTCTAAAAGAAATTTAAATGTCGAAATGTGGAAAAATCATACAAAATTTTGTTTTGGATTTGAGGCAAGTTGTACGCACGGCCTATCCCTATCGCTATCTAGCATCAAAAATTATATCCCATAGATGTACAGTTTCATAAAAAGATAATACGGCTTGAAAATTTCACTTCATATTTTTAGCGGTATACCTACACATCAGTAGACTGTCATTTTGACAAAACAAAGTTTGTTTTGAAGTCCAATATGGGATCTAGGGGCAGATATATGCAAACATTTTGAGTAATAAAAATTAATATGCATATTTATAAGAGTTGAGTGTTTTTCGTCATTTAGATCGAATGGTTCAGTTTAGCTATTTCCTGTTTTAACCAAAGGCGTAAGAGCGCGTATTTCTATGGTATTCCCATTGCGTGAACCACTTCAAAGCTACAATAAAATGAATTATTAAATCTATATTTATTCCTAAAACCTCTTAGGAGTCATGAAGTTTTCTTCAAGGGACAATTCCTCCCATACTTCCTGAATACCTTGCCATAGCTCCTCGCTGTTTTGAGGCACCAAATTTCCTCGATACAGCCGTTTCACCATTATCCTCCATATGTTTCCGATTGATTGAAGATTGATTGATGTCAGGACTGTTACTTGACCATGGCAAGGTATCAATGTTGGTAGTTTGGAGGCACTGTGTAATGATGTTTGCAGTGTGGACAGGACAGTTGTCTTTTTTATATAATTTTCCGGGTAAAGCTGTTCCACAATGGGTGCTGCAAAATTTTGGCATAAATTTCCCCAAGCAAAATCTTCCCTCAATCTGTCCCATACCAGTCCCATTCCTCTGGATAAAATCCATCCCCATACATTTACATGGTCTATTTTGTTGCATTCCGGCACTTGAGATGCAATGCCTTAATTCTTCAACAAACTGTGGTTTTACTGCCAGAAAATTCTTGACCTCTTCGCCCTTTGGAAAGGGTCATCCAGGACTCTCCGCAGGAGCGCCTGATCTTGTTGAACTGACCTAACGGTTTGTCAGCCAGATCGACTTTTCCTTTTAAATTTCTGTTTAAGGATATTCCATACCCATATTCTAACTTGCTAACAATTCTTGCCCTTAACTCTCTGCTCGTATATGGAGTCATTTTAAGCTTCTTTCTATTTTCTATTTGTGGCAACGCTGACAATTTTTCTATTTGAGAGTGACAGTATTAGAAATATGAAAATAATGAAGTTTGTATGACGACATGGTGGTCTATAATACACTGCTCAAAACTTTGAAAAAAAAAACTTTCAGTTTTTTATGAAACCAGCCATACTTGGGTAAGTTTGGTGTTTCAGATGACGTCAAGAACCTTTTTAATGAGTTAACCGTTAAAAATCATAATGTTTGCACAAGATTGTTCATTTTAATAGGTGACGATTGGCATAAATATTCCACGATAAACAAAGCATCAATATTGATCATTAATTTTCCGCACCACTCCGTAGAAGCCAAACAAAACCCATTCGAGGCCGAACTTTCTAATAAAACCCGATCCCTCGTTCTCCGCGTTATTAAATCAGTAGTCTATTTAATAGCAGTTGGCAAGAAGACAAAAGGCGACGAAGAAAACAAAACCATCGAGGAGGACGATATTGACTAACTGTGGAGAAAGTACAATGAATCTGCCCGTACGAGGCATAAGAAATTTCGGGGACGTAGCAATATAATTAAAAAAGAGGTGGGGACAAATTTTTGAATGCTGACTTTCGTCGATTCACTATTGCAATAGATGGTGGTATTCCCTCAACACATTTCTGCGCCCTCTAAGGATCAGTACTTATTGCCAGTTGACGTATGGAGGCTCTAATGCGTATCGATCAGGTAAACCGGCCGAATTGTGGTAAACTAACGACGGGATGCTGTACTGTACTATGTGCCAATTTTTTAAAATGATATGTTGTCTAGTTCGGGCTAGTTAAAAAATGTTGTGTAAACTATCTTATACTAGGATATTGGGTTTGGATAAAATTTAATAAATGCAACATTCTTGCGAAAATTGCAAAGTTCTTTTAGTCCTCAGTTTTAGTCGGTTGACAAAAAATTGACCCTAACAGGTATATAGTATAGCATGCGACAACACTTCATTTAAAAGCGTTATTTCAGGGCCACTATTCTTGATCACGATAGAATAGAAGCAATCATTACTGAGAAACAATCGTTAGGTTCTTTTTATAACGCGTTTGGTCTAACAGAAAACCGCTTTCTAGAACAAAAGGGATTGGAAGAAAAAGATGAGAACACACAGCACCGTTATCAAATTCTGAATTTCTAATTATGAATTTTCACAAAGCTTCATGCGCGTGTTTTCCCGTTATGCCTTTTTGATCTTTGTAAGTGTTTCTTTTTTTTTCCACGGGAATAGATGGGTAGTGTGATTAAGTGTGTGGCTATTCATAAAATAATTAAATGGTAATATAATTTTTGATAAATGTCTCAGCTAAATTAAAAAATAGCAAACAATTACAAAATTCACCTATATTTGTTGATTTAACAATGCAAGTTGTTAGCGAATTGGTTTAGTCAAACGAAGAAGCTTTACAAATTTTCAACTTTGAACAACAATATTTATGTGCCCTTGGTTTCCGTCTCCAAAATAACGTAAGAATACTTTCAGGGAATATAATTCTTCTGTTTTCCATAATAGAAATCGTGCACTCTTACTTTTTCTTGTTTTTTTTCTAATCTATCGCGGTCAGGAATAAGAGAGTAGGTCGACAACACTTACCGCAACTACATACATTTCGGCTATCCTTCCTATAATGAAGTCAACACGGCCAGACAGCCTCAGAAACTGAACACCACAAACAAGTAAGCAGATAAGACTTAGAAAAACAAAGACTCTCAGAATCAACCGTCACAATTAAATTTGAGTAGGCTGTATTAATTTATGTTATGTTTATCGCTGTTTCCTAATCGAATTGGTAAGCTTTTTAGTTAGAAATGAGTAGAAAATTGGAAAGTTTATCAACGTCTTAACATACTATACTTTTTCTACGACAATTAATTCCGGGTACATTTTTGTTTTGGACGAAATTTGAAAAAAAAATCCAACAAATTCTAGTTACCGAAACGTTGTGACATATACGATGGCGATGATAGTACGCCGTATCAAAGGAAGCCATCGGATTAACTGAACCAACACGACTGGAAAACTCATAACACGAAACTTTAGTCATTGAAAATCCCCTTTTTATTCAGACCGCCGAACTAATCGAAACACTTCCAACCGAATTTGCTTATCGATTCATGCATAATCCGGTTAAAAACCTCCACGAACCGCCGTCAAAACCAGCAAAAAAACGCAAACAAACGCCGCTAAAGGGAACTTTACACGGGCTGATCGAAGGGAACTCGACCGATCCTCGTTTTCGAGATATGAACTTTGCTTGCTGGGCAAACTCAAACTATAGCAGCATTACGAATCCATTACTAAATGTGTTTTTATCCCGTCCATATCAGGAATAATTTGAAACATTGCAGAGTTCTAAATTCTGATGACACCAGAGATTCGGCTATTTATATATATATATATATATATATATATATATATATATATATATATATATATATATATATATATATATATATATATATATATATATATATATATATATATATATATATATACCCTAAGGTGTAAGGTTGAATAATGTCTACAACTCGTATACGAATTTCCTCCATCCTTTCTTATCTACTGCCATTTTAGTTGCTTCCATTATCCCTAGTCCTCTTTCTCTTAGTATATTCGCTATGTTCTGATCCCACGTTAATTGCGGTCTTCCTCTGTTTCTTCGGCTGAATCTTCTCAATTCCCAAATCAGTTTTGTTGGTCTCTTTTTGTCCATTCTTTTTAGGTGTCCGTATCATCGTAGTTGCCATTTCTCAATATGTTTGAGAACTGGTTGTACTTTCCATCTCTCTCTAATCGAGTTATTTCGGATTCTGTCTCTAATTGAGATACCTAGGACCTTTCGTAAGTACTTCATCTCCATGCTTTCAATCCTATTTTCTGCCTTTTAGGTCAGTACCCAGCTTTCACATCCAAATGTTAAAATTGGGATGAATATTGTTTTGTCGATTGTTATTTTGGTTTTAGTTGATATTTCCCTCTTTCATATTAAGCTTAATTTTAAAGTGTGAAATAATCTTGAGGCATTCTCGATTCTCGCATTTGGTGACACCAGTTGCTACTAAGTTGTACCACCAGGTAATTAAAAACGTCAACTTGCTCTATTCGTTTCTTATTTAATTCGATGTTCAGAATTCCATTTGTTTTGAACATAACCATAATTTTCGTTTTTTCTTCGTTGATTTTAAGGTTTTTCTCATTTAGCCTGTTGTTCCAGATTTCCAGGTTCTTCTCAAGTTCCCTTTCATTGCTTGCAAACACAACATCATCCGCAAACGCACATTCGCGTATCCAAACCGGTTCCGAAACTTTATACCCTACTAAGAAACCGGATGTACCTACTGGTTATTGTTTTTTTTATTACATCGTCCATAACTAAGTTAAATAGTAACGGACTCAAAACGCTTCTCTGCCTAACGCCCTCGTTTACTGTAAAGTATGCTGATTGCATGTTGTCGGTTCTGACGCAATTTTTGCTGTCCGTCTATGTGGACATTATGGATGAAATTAGTCTTCCTTCAACACCTCGCTCTATCAAACTCCACCTCACCACATATTTTGGCTATTTAATAATTTATAATAATATATTACAAATAATATAAATATTTATAAGAATTTAATAAATTCAACATAACAAAATTTATTGTAAAAAAGAAACTATTTAAATTTTTCATTCATAAGGCCAGCTTAGTTTTTCTGTGACACAATGGCAATACGGTGTGTGTGTTGTCTGATAAATACGTATTGATTGACAGCTTATATGGTATCAAACCAATCAAGCACCACATTGTTTCATTTATCGTAGCACTGGACGTCTCAAACATTTTGCATATGTTTGCAAAACTAACTGGTCGAGATATTCGTATTCGTCTGTAGATAACATTATAATATTTCTTCTGAAAAGTCCTGCGACGGATTTTGAATGGATGTCACTGACAGTTCACCATGACCATGCTATTGGCTTCTCCAAAGTGGTGTCCGAAGCTGAGAAGCGAACGCTCTGTATACACCTTAAATACTCGAAAGGGGTGGAGTCAGCAGGAGGCAGGATATACTATTTGTGAGAGTGATGGAATTCGTGTTGGGATTTATATTTTTAGGCTGTTTAATGAATTCAATGGATTCTTGAATTTATTTTTGGCAGAAGAATGTGTTCGATGTACCTCAATTTTGTCAAATGGAATTCAGTGATTTGTTTTTTAGTTCAACTGCTACACTCGTTATATACCGAAATCTGACTGATATTTTTCAACTTGACAATAAATTTTTAAAGCTATACTCGGCTCCTGCTGTGTTAAAATGAAATGCTGTCTATAATCATAAATGTCAAAAGGACCAATTTCGGTGGACTTTTTAGTTGGGAAGAAAACTGAATTAAGATATGTTAATTTGGAAAAACATTTACGTATCGAATAGAATAATCTGTAGATAGAAGAAGTCATCCAGTTTCAGATTAGAATTTAATAGACCGACGTCCGAGAAATTTCTAGGCTATGTTTGCCGTGCCGTGTCTTTCCACTATTGGCGAAATTGTTTTTCTATCAATTTTTTCGAGTATGATATAACAATGGATTTAACGTTCTAACCATGCGTTTTGGCGATCCTTTGCGTTACTTAAACCAAGTGCCGTGGTACTATTGACTCGTTTAATGCCTGGGAATGCAAAACTGACTTGGATATTATTTTGCTGGATTGCATAGATTTTACCACCGCTTGGCTTCGGTGTAGTTATTATTTTATTACAAATTCTAGTGGCGATCATCCTACTTGGAACATTGTTGTTGCCAGGTTATCTATTCGAATCGATACGGTTAAATGTCAGTTTATTCCATATAGGCATCAACCCCAGAAAAATCATCATTGCCACTACTATACACACTTTACAAAAATGAAATAAAGAAAGCAAAATGCAGTCTTAATAAGAAAATAATTGAAGACCAAAAAATACAGATAAGACCTATATAGTAAGATTATAATAAATAAAAATCGACCATCTAAAAAAGAACTGAAAATGGTAAAAAAAATATGGTAAACATAAAATAGATTTTTTTACAAGTATTTTTTACAAGTAATTTAAAAAATGAGTTACCTAAAACCAACAACGATCAGCATTTTCTTCCTTTGTTCAAATTCCCACAAGTGACCTTCAGTCAAGTGAGGGAAGTTTTTGATAAATTAAAATAGCCAAGCTCACTTTTTCATATCCATGAAAATCTTAAAGCAAATATAGAATATTTTAACATACCCTCTTACTCATTTGATAAATGCCTTGGGAGTGTACTCAAAATGTTTTTAAAATACCCAAAAATTTTACCATAGATAAAAGTGGGGAACTTACTGCAAACAACTTTAGCCCTATTTCTCTGGTACCTTGTATACCAAAAATAATTGAATCAGTATTTAAACATTTTGAGAATTTTAATCTTTACTTTGGTCTGCAATTCGGATTCAGGGAATGTAGATCTTACCCACTATGATATCACCAAACTGGTATAGTCAAAGGACAAGAAGAAGGCAACTTTACGAGTGCAATATTCTGCGATATTACTATGACAACGTGGACCACTCGACTCTATTAAAAAAATTGTTCATGGTTCATTTCTAGCTAAGAGGGAACAATGCGTTGTTTATAATAATAAAATCTCGAGTACATTCACAGTGAGAAATGGGGTTGGGCAAGGATCAGTAATGGGACCTACACCCTTTCTCATATATACCAATGACCTTCCTGAAGCACTTTTGAATGGTTGGCTAGCGTTATTTGCGGACGACACTACTTTCTTAATAAATAAATAAAAACTTACTGAAGCAATTGCTGAAGCTAATTCTGCATTAACAAGAGCTAATGGCTGGTTCGGTGGTTAATCTTCTTACAAAAGCACATCAACGAAATAAATAATGGACAAGATGCAAAATTCTTGGGAATTCTTTTAGACTTAAACTAAATTGGTGTCACCACACAGACCAAGTGGTTCAAAAATCTCAAAAAACATTTTTCTAATATGTAGCCTAAACGGCACTGTAAATTGTAACATATTATTGACAGCATATCATGCTCTAATTGACTCCCACTTGCTTTATGGTCTGGTGTACTGGAGCCAGGCGTCCGGTGCAGCAAGAGTCGTTGGCCTACAACGTAGGGTAATAATTCTAACCACAAACTTCAAATACATAGAGGACGTTAGATCTAAACTTTCGGAGCTTAAAATTCCTACACTGCCAAGCGGTTATATACTTAAACTTCTAGTTTACGCTTACCAGAATAAAACAGATTTTTTTCATGTGGAGTTCAGCGCTACAAAACACGGAATAGGGAAAACCTCAGACCTGATTTATTTCATCTTAATGCGAGTAGGCTAGGTTCAAATTACTACTGCATCCATTTTTTTAATAAACTTAAGCCCGAGACAAAACAACTTCCAATAACCAGGTTCAAAAACTTAGTCAAAGATTTTTTTATAAAGGAATCATCAATCTTCGACATGTGATAATCTTCATTCAGCTTTAATGTATGTCCAGTTATCCACAGAGCGCATTGTTATTTACGTTTCACTTATATACATTTCCTATGTTTGTAACATGCTAATAAATGAAATGAAATGAAAATACAATATGGATGGAAAAGTTGAAGATGAATGAGTAGTACCAAAATTTTTATAAACCTATACTCTGCAGAACTCCAAATAATTAAGAAGTCATTATAGATGTAATCATGGTTTGCAAAATTTAAGTCTTTTTGCATAATGAAAAAAACGCATTTACTTTCAGAAATGTCCGGTATGCGGGCTTGTTTGTACCGAAAAAGATGTTCAGATTTTTTTGTCAAATATCACTTTTGATTTCAATTGATGACGATTGATCGTGAAAAAGTCGTGGTGCTTTATCCAGACTTTGGATGAACAATGGCTAAGACGGTCTGCAAAAAAACTTAATCTAAAGTTTCCATGCGCATGATGTATCGCACGAAGTTATATAATGTGATCAATAACACCATGTCATCCAATGGCAAAAGAAAATCCCCTGTCCCAAAAAAGAAAAACAAAGGGAAGGGAAAAACTTAGGCCGGGAAGAGGTCAACCATAATTTCATTTCTGATGAACGACTTCTCTAAAAGCGAGGAGTCTCCATACTTTTCCCCCACTTTATGCGTGTACGCATTTTTGCTCCGCTTCACTGCAGATTTTTGTTTTTCTCTCTGTTTACCGTTGCTAAAGATTTCGCGAAGTAAAAACAATAGTGAGGTTTTGTAGGATAAAAATCTTTTTGTCGGATTTTACCCGGAAAGTGCTTTTTTCTGTTTTCTTTTTGCGCGACGGTGAGAGTAATAAATTTTTAAATGATAGCTTTGAGGAAATTGACGATTAATTTTTTATACGTCTGACCCCCTTTTTTGTAACAAATTTCTTACTCATGATTTATATTTTATGAGTCCGTGTGGTTTTATGGTACGAAAATTGTTCGCTTTTATTACTTTTTATACAGGGTCCAATTTATTTTCTGTTTTCTTCTTGTAACATTTTTCAGAATTGCTGTCGGACTATTTCTTTTAATGAAATGAAAAAAACAGTAACATAAATGACATAAACACACAATTTAGGTCTGAAAAATACCAAATTATATAACAAATATGTCGTTTCTTAACCATTTTTGGAAGGTAAACCATACCTTCATAAAAGTCAATTATTATTAAAAATTATTAATTGTATTGCCTAACATAATTGTGTTATATTCATAAAGGATGTTAATGTGTAAGAAGTTCCTGAATAACAATATATAGGATTCGTTTAAATTTTTTGACGTAGGTTCACCCCAAGCTCGTTTTTTAGGTGATGGGACAAGTATCACTCTATGTTTAGCTTTAACATTAGTTTAACTAGTATCTTTGAGGTTATGATTTTGAATGATAGTGAGTTTGAAAGTATGTGACTTAAGTATTGAATAAAAGTGAACAGTATAGGAGTGGTGGAAAAACTGGAAAACAAGAAATCAAAAGAATAGACAAACTCAAATTCGATAAAAATCGACTTTTCTGCGTTTTTCGAAATGACAGTACTACTCGAGCACTATTTTATCTATAGAATAGTGGAACAGTTGTACACAGTCAGTGGGAAATTTTTCATCGAGGATTGATATTTGTTGACAATGGTAGTTGCGCTCATTATACCAAAATATAATTAGAATTTCTATTTGCTTGATAGTTAAATATTATCATTCGAATAATTTTTTGTAGTTTCTGCTATAAGACAACCAATAAGTAAAACTAGAGCAAAAAATTCAAGATCCGCAGGCTTAAATTCACGTCATCAGTTCTAAATTATCGAGATATCGTCTATAAATTTGTTGATTTTTTCCGCAATTTGTCAATTCGGCAGCTAAATAACGATTTCGGCTACGTACGCGTTTTTACGAAACTGATATTCTTTTCCCGTTTTAAGGGCCGGATATCAAAGAGGACTTTTTGCCGTTATCCCTGCCAAATGACCCATTTTTATTGACCCAAGCTTTATTATTGTTTTTGCGACAACCGCTCTCTAGATGAGAAATATATATGTCAGTGACCAATATTGATCGGATGCCATTTGAAGGACTATCGCCAAGCCGCCTGGGTCCATAAAGGGGTAGCGGAAAAGAGTATAGGTCGGTCTAATATTTCCAAATCGACATAATTGGTTAGAAAATTTCCACGTGATTCAGCAAAAATTGCGAACGAAATTCATGTTGACGTGGCGAGACTGGTCGTCGAGCAAAAACTTGTCCTATATTCGTTGCTTTTTAGAAGGAGATTAAAAAACTCATTCTACAGTCATATGAATCCTGTTCTTTTTTATTTATACAAACACTGCATTTAAGGGAGGTATTATAAAAATATATTTAATGAGAATTAGGATTTTATTAATTTGTTAATTCTAGCTGCATAAAATTTTTGGAAACAATAATAACGTGGAGCAAACAAACCCACATGTAAAAGATATTCCGTCGATAAAATAGTGGGATAATCACGGGCTCAAAATTAATAATAATTATTAATTTTTGCTGCATAATTATTTATGTAAATATTGGTCGATAAATTCCTGACGAACTCGTCGGCTTCCCTAACCCAGCAGCCTTTAATAAGTGTGAGTTATGGATCCACAGAAAAATTTAAATTTTGTGTATGTGCCGAAATATTCTACATTCCTAATGTTTATGAACAATATTGATGGTAAATTTTACTGTTTTAGGAGATTTCTTATAAGAGTCGTGCTCGAAAGTCACCAGGCATCGCCGAAAATGAAATACCAGACACTGTACAAGGCAAAGGGGAAACGAAGAGTCATTTTCCAACTAACTCAATGTTTTTGATTTTGTTTGCTATGATTTTTTCAAAACTTATTTTTTAAAATTGTTTTGCTTGTTCATTAATGAAGCCTTTTTTGTAACTACTTTATATGTATTTAACACTAGGTTATTTTCTTTTTTCGTTCTTTAATAGGGTGGGAAAAACATCCATTAGGAAAAATTTTGATGTAGATAGATAATTTTTAATTATTAATTAATTCATTTTTTTTTGTTTTTTCTGAAAATCGTACTTTTTCCATTTATGTTTTTTTTTAATGAGCTAACTAAAACAAATAAAAAACAATTATTGAGAGATACAGTCACTTCTCTTCAAGCACTACTCTTTCTTATTTTTGAAGGATAATAGCAACATTTAGTATAGTTCATTAACTTCAAAGTAATGTTGATGAAACCGCATTGGGAAAAAGTTTATAATAGAAACACTAAAAAGAGAGTAGATAAAAATTCACAATAAGACTTTAGATAACATTTAACAAACCATTAACAGCAAATTAAAAATACTGCATAAGAACTTATTTGTTTATTTATAAAAGCAACGTTACTCAGCAGAATGCTCGTATCCGACCGATTAAAAAATAAGAATAATTACAGAATTCGGTAGAGGTGCATAACAACAATTGTAATACACGAAATAACGCTATTATAAAAAAAACGCTAAAGGCAAATAAAAAAGCCAATAGAAATTCTGAAAAACTCTTAAATTAGTATTAGTATTGAATAAACCCTATCACTTTTGATAATATTATTACATTAGTCTCTTCCGAAGGGTATAAAAAACAAAATATAAAAAAAGAACTATAGTTCCCACAAAACACGGAAGCCATAAGATTATTTACTATGTTATAAACAAAGAAAATTCCCTTCACCTTCTGCACGTCAATGATTGCAAGCGATAATAGTGTAAATTTTCATTACAAGAGTAAAAGTATCTTTCTCTATTGAACGAAAATTAAAAGGGTTAATGAATTTTATTTGAACCCTCTCGATTCAATCCACGTAAATGTGGTACATCGGTTTCCAAGAATATTCCAGAACACTTCTAACCATACTGCAATATAACGTTATTAAAGAATCTGGATTCTTAAAGCTAAAACTACTGAAGGTTTTCAGAATGAATCCTAAATTACGCAGTGCTCTCCAAATAACAGCAACCATATGAGACTCGAACAACAGTTTTAGAGTCCAAACTAATCCCTAAATCTTAACGTTAAGACGTTTTAATTGTATTTTTTTATTTTAAATTCACATTCGGATTCCTCGAGAGCTTCAAATTGGTGAGACATTAATGAACATTTACGTCGAATCTATTCAGAGCGCAGTACTCAAAAAATATGTCCGCCTGCACATTTACTATATTCGAAGTTTTAAAATATAGTGAAGAACGCACGTTGAAGGAAAAAAGTAACATTAAGGGTAAAATAAATAATAAATAAAAAATAAATTTAAAAAAATACTTTTTTTTCGACAAATTAGCTCTGAGTAACTGCTCATTCCTTGAAAGAACTACTTTAAATGGGTAAATAATTTCACAGTTATATATTGATTGAATAGGCTATCAAGTTTTATATCTAACTAAAATACATATTCGAAAATAGTCCAGCTGTGTTATTATTGTGTAGTTAAGAAATTTTTAAACGCAACCAAACCAAACCATAACAAAGTTGATAAGATGTCGTCCGCAATAAACAAATTTGTTTTATGTGGGCGAATGAGGGTCTAATGATGCCCGAAAAAGTAATTAATTTCATTGTTAAAATTTCCCGTCAGCTTTCCAGCTTTTAATCGCGACCCAAGTTTTGTGAACCGACGCTATTTTAAACCAGCCACGGTTGTAGCGTAATGAACGTGTAATTAATTCAAATGAGGTAAACAATTGCAAATAGCAGATCTGTCACAAGCAAATAATTATATTAAGCAAATATCTGTATGCAGACAAATATCTGCGCGAGCAAAGAGTAGTTCGTTGTATTATTGTGTTTATTTGCGCTTCAGTACCTGCGCTAATGAACAACATTTACTTTGCAGTATCTTTCTCGCGAAGATCGCAAACACTTTAAACGAAATATGTCAAATTTCTTTCAAAGCCAGTGTGACACGCAAACTTAAATGCATCTATAAAAGGTTCTCGTTTCATCTACTACTGTTGTCGAACAGAGATAATATATTTTCTTTTATCACTGTAACTAAAATATATTCTTACACTTGATCAATTATTTTGTACAACCAGGCCTAATTTCCTTTCTCCGCCCACGGTGCTTGAACAGCACCAGTTTATACCTAGCAGTTTATAACTAGCTCGGACGACGATATGCTTACCTTAGGCTGCTTTTTGCCTAATTCTTAAGAGCAAAACAAGCAAAAAGATATGTGACATTTAAAATAGAAAGCAAAAGAAGTCACTCCCATATTAATTTATTAAGCAAATTCAGCACATATCTGCATGATTGAAACAATTATCTTAGAATACCAGAAAATTATCTGAAACTTTTGTGACTTGTAACACACCTTTTATTAATTAAGCTGTAGTTCACCAAGAATAATTTATATCCACTTTACGATTGCGACCATGCAAATATGGATATATGGAATATTCTACCATGATCTCTCCACCAGCTTGCAGTTATACAACTCCTGAAAATTATTCTATAATTAGTCCTTTTGATTTGTTTATTTTGGTATTAATGAATAAACTCTTTCAGTAATCTTCGATTGCCTTTCTTCGGATCACTAGACATGATGATAATATGAACTCATTCATACACTGATGTTTATGTGGTGGATTCCAATTTAATAATCATCAAGCGCCTTATGCATTGGTGATACTTGTGAGAAAAGAAAAGCAAAAAGCTTGGGAGAATTTTTACATTTGGCATATAAAACTTGAGTGGGCACTTTTTACAAGCTTTATTGCACTATCTTGCTCATGTGTAAGAAATATGCCATTGTAAAAATTGTATGCAACAATCACTTGTGAGTACTTTATCTTACACGAAAAGCTATCACATGGTAGTAACATATCAAACATTTCTTAGGTACATTTTACAGAATTTAACAACATATCCATCTATTTCTGCAGTTATGGATGCAATAATAAACATCTTCATTTTGTTTTATGCTATGGAAAAATAAGATATTATAAATTTGCCATATAAAATTTCAGATGAAACTTAATATTTATGGATATGAAAAAGAAACTAATAGCTCACACAGGGATTAAAATACTGTTTAAAACTAATAAACTCTTCAGCAACGTCAGTTATCAACAACCGACGCAGAAGACTACAAGACTTGCAATAGTACTCTGTCATCACGTAAAAAAATAAGTATTAACTATCTAAGAAAACCCAAAATTTAATTAATTTCTAAAATCAGATGTCTCTCAATTTTTGAAATATTTTAAAACTAGTTTAGTTAATTGTTTAGTCAAATGAGCCTCTCTCCGATAAAAAAAAAAGAAAACCACCTAAAAAGTAGTAACCATTCAGTTTATCACATTGCCAAAATTTCAATAAGTTTTCTTGTCCATAGATTTTCCATCAACCTGTGCACAGCATGCTTAGATTATTATTGTATGTGAGCATTTCATATTATTATTTCTCATTTTTGTATATCATCTCATCATAAAAGTAGTCGCCAACATAAACGCCAAAATCCGATCCGAAAGAACCTCAACCTTAATTTGCGGTACCAAGAATTCATCATATGCCGACCAGTAAAAGGAAACATAAAGCTTCTCCAAAGCTTATCACAAAGCAACACGGGGACTGCAGAACCGTAACCTATAAATCTTGCCGAAAGACATACGATATGTACAATTGTAAGCGAGCAACAATTTTCGATCGGTATGGTTGGCAAAACAAAGTGCTAGAGCTCAAAATTTTGGCCTACAAGACGTAACAAAGGTGACTTACGTAAGCGACAATACCGAAAAATTTATTTGGAAAAATTAAGAGTGAATTCCAAAAACTCTTTAATTTAAGAACCGTGCTTCAGACTTTATGTACTTTAGACCCGAATCAATGCAGACTCCAGGAATAGGTCTCGGTGAACAAGTAAACAGAACATTCAGAAAATGGCAGAATCGCTAAATTCAATATGACAAAGTGTGGAAATGAAGTTATGGGAAACATACAATCACCATGAAAATTTGTGAAAGAATAAATGTTAGAAGTTAATATTTATATTGATTCAAACATTAAACCATTTAGATCCAAATTAAGGTTAATCGAAATTCCTGCTATATTTAATGATATGTTAACCATCCATGCTCAACACAGTTTTCTAAAAAGTCGTCAGGTATGACAAAATCTGCGAAAAATGAATATTTTTTAGCTATTTGTGAATAGGTTCGAATATTTTAATCGATTCTAAAAGTTACAAAAATTAAAAATAGAAGTGGTGTTAAATTAAATATTTTTTAACTTCAAAAATAGAAAAATATGAACGCATTTAAGTGAATTATGAAAAACTAAGTAGTTGTCTTTAAATAAACCGCAATTTCGGTTAACTAAGTGTAAAAAGCCCTTTAATATTTTATGTAAAATAAAAAAGTCAAATTGTTCTGATAAATATTAAAAAATATTAATTTTAAAAAGATATGTTGTGTTCCTCTTGATAAATGTAAAGCAACTAGTAAGTTTATCAGATAAGCCAAAGAGATTTGGTAATTTACGCATTAGAATAATATGGCCCAAACCATCGAAGGCCTCGGAAAAATCTCTATGAGTGAAGCTTTCATGTCAACGCGCGCTTCTGTCATTTCCACAAAACAGCTTACGCTTACCTGTTGTATGAGGCTGAGAATATTCAGTAACGTTGCGAAACGCTGACCTCTCACTTGACAGCTGTCTAGACTAGCTTATTTAGAGCCAGACAGCATCGATCGCTCCGGAATTTTCAAATGCGGCTCTTGCACAATCGCACCGAAAATATCCATGCAACATCACTATTCGAAAAACTTCCGTCACTATTCGGTCACTAGCTTCAACAACTGTTATTGGTATCTCAAAGTTAGGTTAGTTTCTCGTAAGTTTTCGTGGCGAAAGGTAAAAGTCTGCGTTGTTCTTAGGCAAAAAAAGTTTCTATTAATTCGCAATCGACGATGACAAATTTAAGTCTGCGAAAAATCTCAATTCGTGGTGAATACGTTTGGGAGTGACGGTGTGATCGGCATTATTTTTTTTTTTTTAATATCCAAATATCTTCTAAACTTTTTAAAAGTTTCAACGGGCAAAAACTACGATTGATCGCAAAAGCATACCAACGCTAAGAACAACACCGAAGCTTAAAAAATCTTCGTACAACACAAGACAAAAAGTTTGAGGTGAGTAGAGGTCACTTTTTCACGAATATAAAAAAGTTTTCGAAGCGCGGAACTGACGTCACAAACGTGCGGCGTCTACTAGAGCGATCGGGCGTCGTTGTCAGACCACGAGGGCCACTTGGTGGATGGACGCGTGCGCCCTTTTAGCGACGCTTGCGCCCACGAAGACGGTGCCATGCATGTCGGCGTCGTGAGTTGCACCTGACTGATGCTGCCACTCCACCGGCTCCGTAAATCATGCATTTTCGGTGAATTTTGGCGAAACCTTGGCGAATCTTGGAAATATTGTTACCGATGCCCGACCTTTTCAGTCTGAACGAAAGAAAACATCAAGCTTAAGATAAGAGCTCGTTTTTCCGCTAATCACCTTGTAAACACACCGATCGTAAATATCATGGTGTCGCGACAGTGTTCTCGGTCTACCTCGCTCGACAAGATAGTGGGAAATTCTTTGGAGATAAGTTTTGTTTTGAGAGTACCATCACCGTGAAAACGAATCTTAAGGAAAGGGTATTTGCTTAACTAGGTCGCCTAAGTCTCGCCCCCCCTCTAAGTGCGGATAACGGCAGATTGCATAATTATGAAATAAGTTTAAAATAAGTTTTTCTTTAAATTGATTTACTTACTACTAAGGATAATTGAAACTATTGAAGCTTGATAATCACATTTGCTGCTAATTCTATTAACAAACTAAATTCTGGCATACTCGGCAAAAAAATATAAATAAATACTGATTCTGAAAAGAAAGTTAAATTTTCAATTTTCGTTGATTTATTATTTATGAATGGCTTTGTAGATATAGTGATAAATGCGATCATCTCTTTGCTTTTTTCTAAATTTTGAATTGCTCTTGGTCTATTATACTACATTTTGTACTTGTGAAAAGATGCCTGGATAATTTAATTATTCATGCATTTTATCCAAAATAGAATACTTATCTTAAAGGAAATCCTGGACTAATTCTCCGTCCTGGTGCTATATTAGATTTATATATGAATTTGTTCTTCATGCTCCTAATCGTAATCTTTCAATCTCTATCCTGTTTGGTTAACCATTACCATTAACAGATCCAATGATTTTATTATTGTGGAGACACATAGAGACGTTTTTCCTCCTGCTGCCCAAGCCGATTTTCTCTTAAGCAAAAATGCAAGTATTTCCCGACAAAACTATAAATGACAAATTTGATTTTCATTGTTTAATTCCTGAACAGGTATAAATTTTCATGCAACGACATGAAGAAAATGAAAAAAATTTAAATTTACTCATTAGCATTGTTCTGATTTTTCTAATAGCATGTCTGTCAGGTCGGTAGCCTCCTATAATTGTTTTTCTTTGGAATAACCCATCTTAAAGAAATTTTAAACCCTTATATTTTCATAACTAATAAATTTCTTATTTCGGTTTCTTGTCTAAAATGAAAGAATAAAATATAGGCTGCTGATAATTACGCCTTTTTCGACAGCAATATTATGATTATTACCAGAGTTTTTTTCAAACACGATGTCTCAAAATCTAATTTTGATAGTTCCCATATTGGCAATTTTGATGTGGGAAAAATATTCCGGAAATTTGCCTAAAATTGTTTGAATGTATCATTTATTGGACTGAATTTTTTATATAACTACAAATTCTTATTTTATTATCGAAAAGATGTGTTAGGAGTAATTTTTTGAAAGTGATATATTTACTCAAAACAAGCAACAGCAAATGTTACAATGTTACAATTTACACCTCATAAATTGTAAGTTTAGCATTAATTCTAAGAAGCTTCAGGGATTAGTAATAAAATTATAAAATGACTGAAAAAGTTGGAGTGACCAAGAACACTTGGTAATTTAATAATAATAATATTTATATATCTAAACAATAGAAATAAAACAGTAAAGAGATATGACAAAGTTACTCTCCTAACCGTCCTAAATCACGAGATTTTATGAATTGATTTACAACACTAACTTGATTGTATTAAAAAAAAACACAAATACATTTTTATAGTTAGCCATATCAATGCAAAGGAGGTACTCTAAAAAAACTACAGAGATAAGAAAAATAAATGGGAAAAAAATTATTTTAATTTTACAGTAATGTGATCAAATTTCCTGATATTACTTAAGACAACTATTTTGCAGCCTTATCTGATCTTCCATTAAAGAAGACAGGCCAGCATACTACATTACAGTAAGATTAAAGGAAAATAATGAGAGAGTTTCATAAACTTACTTACGCCATTACGAAGCTATTGACTAAAAAAGTTATATGCCCAGCAAATGAGGAGTTATATAACTAATCATTTTTAAATCAATCGATCAATATGGCTCATCTAGGTAACCATAAAATTTTCTTCTAAGTTGCTTTTTTTGTTTTTTGAGTTTCTTCTTTTCTTGTTTTCACAGTATAATAGAATTTCCTTATAATCGATTATTCAAAACCAGAAATGAAATTCGAGTTTTAACTAGAAATGTTCCAATTTTTCTTTTATTTAATCAACCTCGGTGGGCTTGAAACTGCTCGAGTCGAAATTAAATTTAATCCATCCGAACTTCGCGTCAATTAAAGGAAAACATAATCAGTTACGGACGATTCGGGGCATATGTAGGTCGTTTTGTAAGAGGGGCGAGTGGCCCCTTCATTGTTCCCCTATTATGCAAATCCCCGACGTTCAATAATTAATTCCCTCGGGCTCCTAATCGATCTTTCGTGTCTATCTGTGTGTGCATGTTCGTTCGGATGCTAACGAATTTTTCCGATGACACGTCAGATAAATCATTTGTCTAGATAGGGATAAGTTGATTATACTTTACCGGTAAAACATTTTTTTTAATTAAGGTGAAACTTAATGGCTAAAATTAGAAAGCCGTGCGAAAAAGAAAAGTTAACGCGAGGCGTTAACATAATGAATTGATGCCAAGAGGAAACTAAAGCGAGTTAAATTTTCGCAACTTTCTTCAACTTAATTTGTTTTATGTATACGCTTAATTGCGACTTAATTTAATTCTAACCTCAAACTACTTGAAGCGTCATTCGGAACTTTTGCATGTGAATGTGAATTATCGGATATAACCGACATGCATATTCGAAGTCTCTGCCTCTGATGCCTTGACTTTTTAGAAAAGTATTTTGGCAATTAATGAACCTGTGATGGTGATGGAACAGGAATATTCGGCGGAAAAGACTCTTCCTGGATAAATAATAAAACGACTCCCGCTAATGAGCTCTATACACGGAGAGCAAGAGGCCCTTAAGGATGCAGGATGAGGGTATAATAAAAGTTTTCCAGAATAAAAAAACTACAAAAATAAATATCAAACCTTTTAGTTAACAACAAGGCGATCAGCTGAAAAAAAAAATTTCAACCCCATTGTAAATATGAAGCAAACAACTCGTAGCCCTCCATGATATTTAAATGAACTAATAAAAATTTTCTCTTTATAGTCTTTAGTCAAAATTTGTAGAAATATGTCTGAATAAATGAGACAGACTAACTGGCACATCAATTGGGATATCCTTGTAGCAGGTAAGAAATATTGCCTTAAAGAACACTTAATGCAAGCAAAAATTCTAAGTTTACAATGTCGATTAAGAGGTTCGATTGCACTACAACCCAGGTTGAAGGACGCCTAATCGGAGACGAAGAAATCACAATTCCAACACAGATTCTGCTATTATAAGCAGGAACCAGCTATGCCAACTTGAATGCATATCAATAGTGCGTCTTCATTTGCTGAGCGTAATCAAACCAGGGGGACAAAGCTACTCATTATCAAGCAATGTAACCCGTTCAGAGAGATAAACCTATATAGCTCGGATGGTCCTTTGCTAGATTTGCGCGCACCTCCACACAGTTCACATTTTATAGTTAATCATCTAGAGAACTTTTGAAGCTTCTTAACATCCTTTTCTGAATCAATTAGAAATATTTCACTAATATTTATTTCGTTTTATTTGTTCCTTCCTCTTCAATATTCTTCTTTTTTGGAAAAATGTACTTTTTTTATAGCAATTATTGAAAATATTTAAAATATCAGTGGAAAAACATAATACACTTTCTTGGGAACGATTTGATTTCAAAACATTTTTAGGTTACAATATGATCCCGCTAGGTATAATAATAATAATAATAATAATAATATTAATAATAATAATAATAACAATAATAATAATAATAATAATAATAATAATAATAACAATTATAATTATTGTTATTATTGCTTCTAGGAGAAGCCTGCATTACAAGAAGTAAGGTTGCGTACAGAAAAAAACAAAAAAAGGAAAAAAAGGTAAAAGCAAGAGTATATACATATTTAAGTATTAACCACAGAAAGTATTATTCATTTAACTTTAACATATTTGAGATAAATTTTCACAATATAGATGTACACATTTTTCAAAAAAGCGCTTCTTATGTCAGCATACAACGACCATTTGAAAAATAAATGCTGCAGTCTCGCCTCCCACTCTAAGTTCCAAATAGAACAAAGGTGATTTGTCTTGATAGAGCATACAATTCCTTTATAAAAGAATCTTACATATATAATATGGGGTAATCTAAACTGATAGATGACTTAGAAGTCCGTCAAAGTTAAACTCTTGCAAATTTGAGGTTTTGGAGGTTTAGAAATTTTTCTGCGCTTTCAAAATATGACTTGGTTTCTAGGACATACCTCTATATTTTTATAAAATTAAAGCACATTTAACTTGTCAAGCTTTAGATTAGGTATATAAGTCTTGTTTTGCCTTGAATTAATAAGATTAATATATTTTTGCATTGTAGCACGATGAACATCCAAGTGGTCCCAGATGATCAAAAATACGTTGTCTTTGTCCACCTACCTTTATGCATTCCTGTGTATTTATCCTTGAGCACAGTAAACTCGTATATTTTTCCGAACTGTTCGAACATTGGTCGGAGATCCTCTTCCTCTAAATGACGCGGTATTTGTCCCACGAACAACTTAATGACGTCCCGATTATTTCCAGGCTGCGCGTAGTTTTGTTGAGATTTGTTCAAGTCGGTGTTCATCTTTGGGGATGTCGGGATAAGCATTATTCGTTCTAGAAAGCGGCCGAGTTTCGTCAGCTCGCTCGTCTTAGACACAAAAAAATTGATGGGAATTAACAGAACTAAATCATCCGAGCAATGGGTCGGGCAGATGAATAAAAATATAGGTTTCAAAAGAAGGGGTAAAATATTGTTGAGCAGTTCAAATTTCTCAAAGGACGTAGTGTGCCTACGTGGTGCACAAGTGGAAAATTTCGAATCGGAAATTTTAAACTCTTATTTTCCTCGACCACTTACACTTTTATTTACAAACACAGATGCAGCATCCACTTTATCGCTTATCCCCCGAACGATCCTCTCGCGTCACACGCCACGCGAAAATCGATACGTTAACGTAGCCGAAAATCGGTTCTTTCGTTCAAGTTATGACGCTGTGGAAAACGGAACTCATTCAATATCTCAAGCTACACTTTCATTTGCAAATAAAGAAAAAAAAAATGACAACAAAAGCTTCAAAATGTTTTGGTTTAATTTATAGTAGTCCCTGCTTCTAGTTTTATTACTGATCACAGAGATTTTTCTACAAAAAAATCCTCAAAATGTGAATGCTGATAATCCAAGTTTCCAGGTTTTGGCGTTGTTTACATTTAAAATGTGAAATGAGTTCTGCTTTCCATTCACGTTGTGGTTAAGACGATTCATACACGTCGCAAAGTAAATCACTAAGATATTAGTTCCAAGCAAGAAGGTCGCACAGTCACGTGCACACCTCGAACTTCCGGCCACAGGTGTCCAAACGTAGTGCGTACAAAGAAAATCGATGCGTTCCGAAACAAACAACAACTTAACAACGTGTTAATATTAAATGATTATACGAAAAATAGCGCGGAAAACAAGAGTCGACGACCACAGTAACACCACGTTCACAACATCTAAAACAAGACTACCCAATGCCCAATGTCATTCACTTCGCGGGGGATGTTTTGTGTTAGTTTGCAACGTGGGGAATGGCCAATCCTCACCCTTACTCAATAAAGTGGCGTAGGGGGTAATGGGAACCCCTCTCGCGTACACGCCGGGCCACGCTTACAAGCTGAGTCATACTGCTAAGCGTTAAGGGATGGGCCTACGACATCTATCTTGGGCCGTTGTTGACAAACAAAATACATTTTAAGATTATATTATTAATATTATCTATCGATATATCTAACTATCAAACTAAGAGCAATCCATATATAAGAGGAAGCGGGTAAATTGTATAAATATTCAAAGTTGAATCAGGACGGTAGAGAGATGTTCTATCAGGAATGCAGAATTATTGACAGCTTAAATTAATATGCCGTTAATACCTCCACTGAGAAATAATAATTAAATCGTCTACAGGTGTAAAACGCATACTAGGCAGAAGCAAAGCAGTAGGGCAATAAACAAGAGATTTAAATAAATAATATTTTTTTCTGACTGCACATTTAGGAAAGCGCACTGTTATCGTGCCGCCAGAAAAATATAATCCATTATAATCGGGTGTTGTCCTTTTTATTCTATGCGATTTTGCTATTAGTTTGTAGTGTGTTAGCGATCTTACGGAATATTTGCGCCTAACTCACTCACTTAAGCTGAAGAACGAATTGAAAAAGGACGATAACAGATTAAAATGGATGATTTTCTGACGGCACAATAACAGTGCGTTTACCCAACCTTCTCCTTTCTGCTCTGTATATATGCTCATCCATCTAGATCCAGCATGCATTTGCAAAATATTAAACTATTTCATTTAATTTCTTTATAGTATTTTTGTCTGATATTATAACGTCTCCTACTTTTCACTAGTTTGGAAGTTTGGAATTCGTAGATAGATTTTTTTAGGATGAAGCTCAACTTGCCAAATGCTGTCCATCCAAATCTAATTGGCCTCTTGATTTCTACTATTTGGTTTTATTTATTGAGCATAACAATTTCAGATATATTCATCGACTTGTTGTATTTTTTCTTGTCCTGCTGTGATTGTGGCGTTTTCATCATGTTGGATATGATTATAGATTTGGAGTAACTCATAGTGAGATCTATATTTTTAACCACTTTGTCCAGTTCTTTCAGCAGTTCCTGCAGTTCTCGCTTATCCTCAGTTATCAAGACGACGTCATTCAACTATATTAAGTTGTTCAAATGCCGTCGACATATTTTTATACTTTTTTCTTCCCAATCTGGTTTTTAAAAGACATCATCTATAGCCTCGATAAAAATTGAAACGAGCTTGTGTTCCCTTGTATGACGTCTCTTTTATGTGCATTGTTTTGTTCCTTCATGAATTTTAAAGGTTATTATGTGTGGGTTTCAAATCTCAGTCGCAGGTGACTACGAATGCTGTTACAAACAGGCTTATAAGGTGGCACTTGTTGATAAAAGCAAACGTAGACTATGTTTAAGTGTGGAGGAAACTCCCCTTTATTTCCTAAGCGGCTGTGCACCACTAGGCTGTAACCGATTAAGAATGCTAGGACTGGATCATTCAATTTATACTACTAAACAAATTCCCCATAAAGGATTTCCTCCAAGGTACACAGGTCTCTTCTAGGAGGAGCGAAATAACGTGTGTATGCCGCGTCCAGGACCCCAAGGCCCAGGAGTTACCACAGTTTGAGGAAATCTCTAAGTATCCGGAACATTCGAGAATGGAAATAACACGCTAAGGGGACCGATCTACAAATTCTGAAAATATCTATAATTTCCTGTGATTTTGGGAGAAACGTTTGTAACATTAAACACACGATTCACTTAAAATCTATATAATTCCCTTTATAAAAAAGCAATAAAATTTTTTAAAAAGGTTCTAGATTTAAAGGATTCATCAAGTATCACTAATTTAGATGTTAATAATTGTTTAACCAGAGCGGTGATCATATTTTAGGAATTAATTTGATATCATCGATAACGAAGTTCATTCAACGCACTCGTAAGTTGTCGGCATTTCCGCGAAAGCGGAAACATAATAGGCCGTTCGATAGAAACGCCTCCATATACACACACGATGATTTTATTTCATAAAAGTCTGCAGCATTTTGCCGCTAACTAATGTGTGAATGAACGCCATGCCGAAATATAGATTTTGAAATTTTAATAAATTTGTCGATAACTTGAACGAAACGCCATTAATCATTTTTCCGGAACAATGGCGAATTTTATTCGTATTTAATTAAAATGTTGTCGCGGTCGGGGGTGTGAAAATCTGCTGCAACTTGTGACGCGTAAATGATAAGCATAAGTAGTGCGAAATTACGTCGTCCTGAAAATTGATTTCCGTATTTCATTGTATCGAGCTAAAAATACCTCGAGCTCGAGAAGTGATAGCCGTTTGGCGTGCGGAAGAAAGATCACTAAAAATGCGATAAAAAGTTGTGTATTGTAGTGTATTCTTAAGTTCTTATAACTTATAACATAAGAAAATTAGATTTTTACAGTTTTGCAAAGGACATTTCGACTTTGCCTGCTGGAAAATAATTATCTTATTAGACAGTAATCGTTACAAGGTTATTAATATTTTTAGGAAAAAGGAAAACGAAAACAATTTCATCGTTTATATGATGATTTAAAAACGCAGGAAAAAAGGCTTGGACGTTCTATCACACATTTAACTACATTTTTTTCTTTAATATTACATGTGGCAATTATTTTATTATTGGAGTGTTCAGTTGATTAATAAATTAGAAAGTTAGTTGAAGTTGGAAACTAAATTCCACTGACTGACTGGACTGACTCTTGATCGCAATGACTCAGGATAGTTATAAAAGTTTGAGAATGTAAGAGGTATTATTGAAATAATGTTTATGAAAACCCGTCTTAGACCACATTTCGGCTGCCATTTTTTGTCACAAGTCGCTGTATATCTTTCATACGGATTAATTTATTTGTTATATTCCATAAGGGTTTTCTGAATAAATCATTGCGAGTTTGAAACACCCCTCACAAAGCATATAACAACCAAACAATTCAAAAGATATCAACAATAATAAAGAGAGTCCAGATCTTAGGATTCTATAATAACAGGCCAGTAAGCACAAACAACTCACTTGGCACGAAAGAGTTTTGGGGTATGCGATAAAGTAATTAAAATAAAATGCAATTCTGTAGAAGCAGCAACGTCGGTTTGTTAAGATCGATCGCTTATGTAGCCCGAAAATGTTTTAGTGATTTCGCCCCATAAGGTTGTTGAGTTTTTAATTTACAGGACCCTACTGCTCACTTGTATCACCTACTCATCAAAAAATGGTTTAATAAAGCATAAATTCGGAAATTTTGAAAAGCACATTATTCTCATTTATATATATATGAGTTTAAATAAAAAAATAACCTTCTGCTGGATGCATGAATTATAAGGTGTGGATCATAAGTAATCTTAACCTTCCAAATATTATGACTCGACTTTCAGAGGGAATATTTAAATACTATAAGTTTAGTTTAAGTAGCTAATCACAACCTTGAACAAAATGCAAAATATAAAGAAGAGAGCAAGCAACTTCCACTCCATTCATTATTAGAGCAATGATTTAGGGTTGGAAATTTAATATTCCTTGTCGTCCACTAAAAATCTCTTTCTATCAATTAAATCTTCCCAGTGTTTGTTTGCGAATTTGCGGATAACCATTACGGAAAAGTAATTATGACGTTTTCTTTCCGAACGAATTCAGAAAAATACTCCGTCTGAATCGGATATCTCTGCTTAATTTAAAATAATACCGGTTTCCCTTTGAACCTCTGCCAAAATTGCAAATTGATTTTCAAACAAACGAAAAGCGGTCCCGAAAAACGAAGTTAATCATGTGACTTTAAAACGGCAACCTTTAGATAAATTGTAAAAGAATATACGGTTTTCTATTCGATTTACTTGATTAAGGAAATTTGATATGTTTTAGACCGGGTCTGCCGTATTTTAAGTTTGACGGGTTTTTGGCTATCGAGCGCTCCGTTTCGGTTTTCTAGCCGAAAAATCGAAATAATATTTCAAATATATGTATTCTGCCATGCTATTTAATACCCAATATCGATTTCAAAGAAATTTATTGGCTTGTAACCGACCATCCTCCTAGAGACTTCGACAGTGTCCATCAAAGTCCGCATTATATATAAAAAAATTTGATCCTTGGAACAATTTGGGCAACAAAAATAATAAATAAATCGATGTACGATATAAGATTTAAAAAATATTTAAAAACCAGTTTGCTTTTGAAAATATCGAAAAATTGTACTTTCAAAAGTTGCTTCTTATTCAGTTTGCTAGAAATGTGCAACTTTTAAACATATCGGACAAAATTGACTTTTTTTTACGTTTTTCAACTTTTACATTCGAATTTAAAGAAATACTAATGAAATGAATGAATCTTGAAATGAAAGTCGGTCAAATTTTGCTTCAAAATTAATGTTGTTTTAAATTTTATTACTTTTGATTCTCCAACTATCTCCAAAATGTATTAATAAAAGATGTGACACTCATTATAAAATTCGAGGGAGAGTCGAGAGATTATTAAAAACAGGAAAAAATTCCCGTAATATTAAATACTGCAACAAACAAGATGTGTTTTAAGATAATATAACTAAATTAAACAGTTATTTTAAATTGCCTTTGGGAGATTTTATTTAGAAATTTTTAATATACTTATTTCAATAATTTTTTTATAAACGAATGGACAATCGCACATCTGTAACTTCGCATCCTAAATGGTATTTTTGTATCACATGGCTTATCTGTCATAACAACGACGACAACTAACCAAAAATACCAATAATAAAAGTATACAAAAGTAGGTAAAATTCCTAGAAGAAAAAGATGTATTAACATAAAAAAAGAAAAAACAAGAAGGCACGTTCTGAAAGTCTCAAAAATTTATGGCAAGTAACCTACATTAAGGCACATGTAGTTCAAAACAAAAATTAACGAGTATTGATTGGTTAAATACCGGGGATGGTTAAACATAATTTGCATTGATTATAGTTGCTGCAGATTGTAATAGTGTACAAAGGGTTGGAATTTTTTATATTTTGGAAGGTGCGCAAAATTTCAAACTGGTTCTGCAAAATTCAAAGAATATAATGTAGAAGAATAAGAGACTATTGATGAGCGCAAACATCAAGTTTACCCTCTACTAAAAAGACAGGCGTATTTTATTGTTAAAAATGTGCGCAATTGATATATTGTTTATGGTGATATTAAATACATATGGCAGGCAAATTTAAAGGAACCGTTCGGCATTGATATATTGTGAATTGTCACTTAACCTAATTAAATAAGAAATCATTTTTTAATGTTCGCTATTTATTTGACGCTATTTACTTAAAAAAAGCACCTTTTATATACAGTTACTATATATCACAAAAAAAATTCTTTTAATAAAAAAGATATAAGTGTATAAGGCGTAAGTGGAGCTGCGGCCACCGCAAGTCGTAGTGTTGAGAAGTGTCGGCCAAGTTAAAAAATTTTAATTAAACGTCGTTATTATCGTGATAAATTATACCTAACTTTCAAAAATCGTGTCCCCAGCAACCTAATCGATAACCCTTCGGAGAAAATTAAACGTACGCGGAATAACGGGGCGAGCAAAAACCGGCGTATGCAAAAATTCCCGCGAAATTTCCATATGAATATCGGAGAGTTTCTTCTAAATTTAACAGAAAGTTGTTGGTTTGACATACATTGAGAGTATGTTGCGGAGATTTGCTGAACTGTTTGCCGTTGAATAAAAATGCAGTCCGTGCAAATAAATCCGATTGTTGGTTTATTACAAAATCGATAAATCGGAGGAGGATATCCTGGAAAGGTTTTCGATAATGTTGTACGTCCACTGCGCCACCTTTATCTATTGCCACTTTATATTCTTAGTCGATGTTGTAATAATACAATCATCGACATTTAAATAATTCTAAAATTATTAATAATAATAATTAAGTTTTTTGCGACACTGAAAATATTGCGTTTAATCAATTACTAATGAAATTTTTATAATTCAGGTACATAAAAGAACATGCAACATAGCCATCTCAATGCCGTCACCATTCAGTATAAAAAAGGAAAACTAATAGAAAGTGTATAGATATCTTCTGTCTCCTGAAGACAGGGAGCCTTCTAGCTACAGGGAATAACTGCAAGACGCACAATAAGTTTATTGGACACGACAATGTCAGAACAATATTAAACAAATCCAAAAAGACCTCTTAAATGAAGTTTAATTAAGTCCACCTTGGAATTTCCAACATAATAAACACTGTTGCATATTTATACAGTATTCTTGAGAAACATCACTACTCAACTATAGCTGTCGACACTGGAACTATCTACTTTACAGTTTATAAACCTAATAATTATATTCATTATGGTTTTCCAGATACTAAATGTTCCTTGGTCAGCAACAAGTTAAAACACAAAATTCCTGTGGGAAAGCTAAGAACGAGCAAAATTTTTCAATTCTTAGCTACTAATCTCTACTAGTGATAATAGTATATTATTCAGAAAGTGTAGTAAACAGCATTTAATGATTAATAAACGAGTGGAAAGTTAAGCAAGCATGTTGCATGCTATAATTTTTCTACGATCGTTTTTCGGTACATTTTTGGAAAGCCGCCGGAATACATTGACGTGTCACGTGATCATCAGAACTTACAAAAGTCAAAATTCAACCCCTACGGTAATATAACCGAAATGTCCGAAGTAGCACTTTCCGCTCGCTAGATCGGTGTATAATAAGGTATTTCACAACCAATTGTTTGCTTATATGCCTCATTTATAATTTCCGCTGCTTTGAGTTCCGCAATAGCAACTAAACTAACTAAACGTAGTTAGCAGATTTAGGGAGTCGGGGGTTCATATGAATCGAATTTTGCTGACGGGCTCAACTTCTCGATCTGGGGGGAAATTGAAAATCTTCATTGCATTGAGCAAAACAACGGCAATATTGGGACGATTGTTTTATAGGCCATGTCCTTGGTATACTACCCATCTAAAATCACAGAAAAAAAAACATTAAAAAGTGCCCGTATTTCAGCTTGAAGTCATCGCTGACAGGAAAAAGACGGCCCCGTAGCCGAGGAAATGTGACTCCAATTTACGTTGCCGATGTCAGACAGTAAAAAAGTTGGTCATTTATAAAGCGAACCGTTGCTTTAAAGCCGACTTATTACTTGAGCGGAGGACATAAATCATACAAATACAAAATATTAGGGGTGCAGAAGCGAGAACTTTAATTCCGATGGGTTTTGTGACGTAGTTTTTATTACGATTTCCCGGTATTTCTTTCTAAAACTTGATAAATTTGGTAATTATAATTTCAGGCGAAAATTATTGTAGTGACTTTTGCATTGTTGCTAGGCTAGGCTGCTAGAAATTTACGAGCTGGGCACCTAATGCCTTGCAACAGCATGATGTGCAGTTATCTAAATATTTTGATAGTTGTTATTTCGTTTTGCGTCGCGGTTAACACTGCTAATAAAATGGAGAAGTCAAATTACGCAGATGAACCTCAACGCTCTATTCTAGATCAATTTACATCGCAGATATGGGTGATTACATTTAGTCAACTCAATTGCAGCAATACGAGGACGACTACTCATTGCACTCTCCACATAACGCAATATCATTTCAATTCAGATTTAAATAAAATAAACGTTTATGCCCTCAATAACAATTTAAACTTCGATCCTGCAACATCGCAAGTTTTGCTTTTTGCTGGCTACAAAAATAATGAGGATGTCATAAATATTCACTTTCACTGGTTAGTGAAGCAAAACATTTGGGCGTAATCTATTTAGGGCGTGTGAAATATTTCCGAAATCATCCGATTTCTCCCAAACCCGTGCGGTAATATCCCGGAAATGTCCGAAGTGGATCTGAGGCACAGCAACTCACTTGGTAAAATGACGCTTCCCGCGCGCTAGATCGGTGTATAATTACGTATTTAACAGAAAGGAATAGAAAAAATTCAAAGATTTGACCTTGCGGATGGCACAAAAAATCCTCATACATGGCGTTTACGTACAAGATAACCTTTAGACATCACATAACACCCTATCTAAATTGTAATAAATTACTAAATATGAAATATCGTAGGAAATATCACATGCTTTGTTTTGTAAATAGAATTGTCAATGGTGGCTAGTCGCCCTGTCTTGGCGAGTTATTTCATGCTTTTCATAAAACTGCAAATTTTCAAAAGTCTTTCATCTATGTTGCTGCTAATAATTGGAATGCCATACCCAATCAAATCAATCAGTTTATTTCTTTCTTAAAACTCTACATTTTTTAGTCTTAGTTTATAAAAATATTTCCCTTATAATGGGTGTTTTTTTTCGATGTATAGAACTTTAAGTTGGCATTACTGTTCAAGATGGCGACCGATTTAACAGCTGTCAAGTAATTTATTCTCAGTTTGGTTTGGCAATTCATCATGAATAGACTCACGCCTGAACCACGCTTGCAAATAGTGCAATTTTATTTCGAAAATAATGGTTTTGTGCGAAATTTATCGTCGACAAAATCGTCCATCAGAGCAGTTAATTCGATTAACCATCGAACGTTTTCGCACCACGTTTACTCTTATTGATAACTCGCATCCCCAGAGACGCCGTACGGTGCGTACAGAAGAAGCTATTGCTGCTGTAGAGCGTAGCATTGAGGAAGACCCGAACGAGTCCATCCGCCATCGAGCACAGGAATTGGATCTGTGTCGATCAACTTTATGGAAGATTTTGCGGAAGAATCTTGGTTTACGTGCTTACAAAGTCCAACTCGCACAAGAATTGAAGCTAAACGATCATTAAGTAAGGCGTAGATTCGTCGAATGGGCCCAAAACTAGATTGCCGTTGTTCCCGATTTTCATAAGCGAATTTTGTTTAGCGATGAAGCGCACTTCTGGTTGAATGGCTACGTCAACGAACAAAACTGCCGCATTTGGATCGAAGCTAATCCTCAAGTGTATGTCGAAACACTGTTACATCCAGAAAAACTGACTCTTTGGTGCGCTTTATGGGCTGGTGGAATCATTGGTCCGTACTTCTTCAAAAACGATGATGGCCAGAACGTTACAGTCAATGGTGATCGGTATAGAGCTATGATTACTAACTCTTTGATTCCTGAATTGAATAACCATGATGTCCAGGAGATGTAGTTTCAACAAGACGACGCAACATATCACACAGCTCGTGCCACAATCGATTTATTGAAAGAAACGTTTGGTGACCGCCTAATTTCACGTTTTGGACCTGTGAATTGACCTCCAAGATCTTGTGATTTAACGCATATGCCAGAAATCATATTTAAAATGTAATGTAAAATGTAATGCCACAAGACTATCTTTCGGATAAATAAAATTCATGTCAATCGAATAATCCATCGTTGTTTTATTGCAACTTAAAGTTCTATACATCGAAAAAAAACACCCCTTACTTACAATATATACTTTTTTATTTAATACGTGTCTGCACACCACAGGTTTAGTTCCTGTGTAATCGGTTTGTTTATAATCGCTGTGAAGATCGGCAACTATCCTGGCAAATTCGTTTCGATCTTGCGCACTCCTCAGCAATGTATGGGAGTCTAGCTCTGACCAGTCCCTCATGTTCTTTAACCATGAGCCTTGTCTCCCCCCGGCCCTCGTCTACCCTCAATTTTGCGTTCTATTATAAGTTTTAGAAATGCATACTTATTGCCTCTCGTGATGTGTCCGAGGTAGACTGTTTTCCTTTTCTTAATGATGTTTATGAGGCTCCGTTCTTTGTTCATTCTTAGTAATAGCTTTTCGTTATTTACATGGTCAGTCCAAGGTATTCTCAGCATACGTCGATAAACCCACATTTCTGACGCCTCTAATTTGTTTAGCGTACTAGTCTTTAGCGTCCACGAGTCAACCCCATACAATAGCAAGTATAATGTAGAATAACTATTGTTTGAATACACTCTGGCCAATAAAACGATTTGTTAATTTGTTTCTTTAATTACTTACCTAATAACTGAACTCGAAACATGCTGGAGAGTATGGAGGCATGTCGTTTTCCAGCACTGTCGTAGTTGCCAATTCATTTCTGCTGAAATTTACTAACCACAACACTACGCACTACGGTCTCTTGAGTGAGTGCGAAATTATCATACACCTGGCGGATCAAAAAACATTATATCAAGTTCTATCCATCCTTTATACATGACGTACCTGCTCCAAAACTGCACACTTGGGTCTGTATTCCTCTTCTATCAGGTCCCGTAAAACTCTCCCGTAAACGTACTGGTCACTGAGATGTCCGTATAGTTTGAGCAGTCTTGTTTATACTTGTTTTTATGGAAATGTGAACAATTTTCCACTCTTCAGGAATAGGATGGCAATTAGTGCATTTATTTAAGAGCGGGGTTATTATTATTAACAATAGTTAAAATAAATGGAGCTGCTAGTTGTGGTCGGAATCTCACATTACATTTCGACCGTTAACACTGATGGTTCAACCGCACCGATACACAAACTAGACCATACGTATTTACAAACGCCAAGTGCTCTTTGAACAAATATTAAGGTAAACTAATAATGATTGTCCAAAAACTAATTTCGCATTAATTAAACGTTAAAGTGAATTGTATCTCTCGAAAGCATAATCGATACAGTGCTCAAACCGAAGCGCACATTTTCAATTAAAATTATTATTGTATAACGACCGCAAAATTTAATGCAAAGTAACGGGAACCACGCGTTACACATACACACACGCAAATCGCCAGTGGTATTTTATTTATTGTTTTGTAACTACACAAATTCGCTGCTCGATGGTTTATTCGCATGTAAAATTTGCCTCTTCGAAACCCGTCACTGTGGTTTCGAGTGCCGGATTTTAATTATTTCGCCAAAATAAACAATCTCCCGTTTCGCGAAGCGCCCCAGACAAAATGGCCGTACAGGATTATTACGTCAGATTACGTTGCAGACCCGCCGCTTTACCTACGCGTTCGTCCCACCTCAATTTGGATTGTGCACTTTTTGAAAATCTGTTCTAGCGATACATTATCGACCATTTTATTTTACTATGGCTGAGGAAATAAGAGATTCTTACTTATTTGAAAACGTAATAGCGAAATATTAAGAAACACGATAAATGGTTATGGTTCTAATAATGAGATTAACGTTTTTATTTGGTTCCAGGCATTTTTGTGCCACAACTACATTCTGTTGTACTGCGTACTCTATAATAGTTATTAAACAAAATTAGTCTCCAGATTAATTTGAATCTGTGTTATCAGCATCATCCAATGGTTTTAAATTGTTCCAAGTTTTTTTTTGTCTACGATTCTCACCAACTGCTCTCTGGTATTAATTCACACTATTTTCCTATGTCATTTCTATAGAATTCAAATCGCAGTAATTTTTGTTTAATCTACAAAATTTCTGGATTCCTCCTGCGGTTGTTGATGTTGATGATGTTGGCGTCTTCAGAGCCTAACTTAAACTGCCTCGTATTTTACTCTGTACCTGCTTATATATTGTTTGAGGGGAGAAGCTAAATGAGGGGCATCAACATTGTCTCGGATGACTGATTCCTATATTGAGTAGCGGTTAAGATTGTTTGGTTGCTTATAGATTTACATAGATTCTCCTATTTTTCATTGTAGAAGAATGAATTACATGCAGGAATTTTAGTTTTATCCAATAAAATTCAATATTCGATTTCGTGATTCTGTTTAGCAACTGATAATGGGTTGATTTATCGCAGTCTTAAGGCTCTTTGAGCCTAATTCAAATTTTTCGTCTTTGCTCTCCAATATATCATCTGCCCCATACACATATATATATATATATATATATATATATATATATATATATATATATATATATATATATATATATATATATATATATATATATATATATATATATATATATATATATATATATATCTGAAACGGAATTTCGTATTGAATTTCGTATTTGACGAATCGAAGATGTTGGGAGATTTTTGGACCAGCGATAAATCTGGTTTTCACGTTATAGTTTGAACCATGTTCTCGACGTTGCTTCAAAAATTTAACTGTTAGAGAAAAAATATGCTCCAGGCAAGCAATTTTGAGAAGATTTGGTGCCAGATTCTCGGATTTTAATCATCATACGATTTGGTTGTTAAACCTACTAGTTGCTTATTTCATAAGTTAGTTTAAAATAAAAGCCATGTACTAAGGAACTCTTGCAATACCTCTTGTTGCTAATCGTCGGTACTTTGTTGGTAACTAGCATTATCATAAACTATTACGCTGCCTAGTGGGATATTTGGAAGAAGAGAATTTGAAATGCATATTATTTTCCCTCTAGATGCAGGTACATTCAAAATGCAGTTCGATGAAAAATTTCGCAACTATTTCTTTATAGTGTTATATTTTGTTTTTCCATGCTAAATTGATGAATTTGAGTTAAATATTTTTGTCTTCATTCCGCCAATCGATGCTTGCTTTAATGCAACTACGCTTGTAAATATTCGAATATCTAAATCTGATTTTGTGCAGAAATCGCAATGTTTCATGACTGCCATAAAATCAACCATTTTTTTATACATCGTACACACTTAATTGCTATACATTCTCTTTATGCCTTTGTAATATCGTTCCTTCTGTTCTAGTAAATCATTATCAATCAATATCGGCTTTAATGCCCTCTGACGTTTTTAGAAAACCAACAGACAAATTTTGCATTGAAAAAATTAAATTATTGCCGAATTTTTTTATTTGCTATGTTGGAGTTTAAAAAATGTTACCATTTTTTACCGCGCTTTGGTACTATAGTCCCCATTGACTATAGGATCCACCTATATTCCCTCACTCGTCGTAAGTCTTCGGCAGTGTAATTTTGGATTATATTTAATGAGGTAATTTATGTTAATCTGGTGACAAATATTCTTGATTGGAGCCTGAGGTTTTACGAATTAAACAATTGGAACCAAATATCGATGTACTCATGCCACAATGGTCTCCGACGAAAAGCTGTCGTTCGCCAACATATGGAGTTTTTCAAAAATGTACCCATAAACTAATACAACAATACAACAACAATTGTACGATTTTCAAATATCCATATCTCATCAGTACAAAAAAAACTAAATTGCTTTTTCTTGCTTATACGAACTTAAAAATTTAATCCTCTTAAAAGCTCTATCCTTGGATGATTTTTCTTCCAATTAGAGTCTTTTTCTTTACAGTCTTTACTTAATGGTCAATTGTAAAAGTTAAATAAACAACATAACTTTTTAAAATTGTGTTTATTCCGTTTTTTATATGACATATCAAATAATACATCTCTCTCTGTCTTACATACACATTTGAAAAGAGACAACAATAGCAAAACCGATCGGAACGATAAACGAATAGATTCAATGGCAAATAATAAATATTTTGTTTGAATGGTACGAAATTTAGTAATCCGATAATGCGTCATTATTTTTAATTTGTTAAATTGTGATTTTTTAATGACGGTCGAAGAAAAAATATAGTATGCAACACGTTTGGTAAACTTTTTGTCTGGTTTATTAAGCACTCGCACTCGTCAGTCAAATGCCGTTTACCGCACTTGTTGCATACGGAACTGGATCAAATAGACCAAACTAAACAACTGCTTTCTTAGTAGATATTTTCCTATTTAAAGACTATTTAATGATCTTCTCTGGTCCTTAACCTCGTTTGATAGATAACCTCTAGCCCTGACTTGGTTTGACTTATCTTTGAACTCTCAGGCTTTGCGTTGGCTTGGAGCGACTCTGGCCTCCAATCGACTTATACAAAAAAATGTTAAATACGAAAGTTATAGATTAGATAAGGAAATTCATTTTTATTATTTATGTTATGTTATTATTTTCAAATATATAGGGTGATTCAAAAATATATACTTTATACTCAATCACCCAGTGTATGGTTGTTATGGTCTATACCGAGTGTTCTCGAATTTATGGCCATTTTTTCGGCAAAAATGCCCTGTGCGTAACACTATATTTTTGACGCCTTTTTCGACAGCTGTAATTTTATGATACCAACAAATTTATAAAGCAGTATAGTCACTTATCTGATACCTGTCTTGAAGTTAGTTCGAATCCTTTATGCGGGGTCAGTCAAAATAGAAAAAATGGTATGGAATATCTTGTATATTATACTTCCATTAATTAGTCCTATTCATACTCTTTTAATTTTACTAAGCATTCCCTATACCTAAACTTACTATTTTTTCAGGTATATACATTTTTAAGAACAAACTCCGAAAATTTATCAAATTATCACAATATGGAAGAAATTTTCTGAAAAAAATGTTTGACAAATTGATTCGGCGTCAAAAATATTGGGTATTAAACACACGGCTTTTTTGACGAAAAAGTAGTCATATATCGGAAACCACTCTGTATAGTCAACTTGTCACTCTATTTTATAAAGATATCAAACAAATGATGGGAGAAAATTCAATAATGTTTCGTACTAATTTGGAAAATATAACTGGGAAAACAACTAATCTATTTATCTGGATGATTTTTACGAATGTTTTGTCTACCAATAGCAATTTGGACTACACAGTCGATAATTATTAGTTAAATGAAAATAAAATTTTTGCATTTTTTTTCTTGTTTACTTAATGCCACCGAATGACTTAAATTACCTCGTAAGACAGGTGATATGCTATGTGTGAAATGAGTGTGTTTAATTTGGAAGCTCCCACTAATAGTCCCTTTAATAGATTTTATAAGTTGTTTGTATTTTAATCATAACTCTTGTCTCAGTTACATCCATATGATATCCAAAAAAACAATAATTGACGCACATTAGTCCAAACGTAAATAACGAATTTAATTCATCGAATTAGTCCGAAAAATTAATTCGAAGAAACAATCGGGCCAAAACCAAAAATAATTACTGGGCGTAAAATAATGAGCGGGGTCAATGGATTGGAAACAACTGCGCGAATTGAAAATGACATTTAATAATGCGAAATTTCAGCAAATAAATGTAAATCTATTGCGTTTCGCGGAATTAATTAAACGCACTAAAATGTTAGTGTACCGTTATTACAAAATTGCAGTTTTAATGATATTAATTCATTGCTGGGTTGCGTTTTTGCGCACCCAAATATGATCCTATTGTGGAATAAATTAATATGAGTTCTTTGCGTCCAGATGCCAATATCAAGATTGAATCCGAGGTCCCTTCGTTTAGTATTTTAGACCCGTTGGCTTTTATCGTATTTATTTTGTATTGTATTGTATTATTTATAGAAAAGTTGCTAGCTTATACATTAGTTTGCGTTTGGGTAATGGAGACAAAAGTCGTGATATCTCTCTTGTTAGAATAAAAATGCTTTTTAACTGTAAGACAGGAGAGTTGCATATAATTACAAGGCATTTAAGCTTACCAGGCCTTGGTTAGACTCCTCCTTTGGCACTCGGCCAGTTTAAGCACAGCGAAGAGCCTATGAGATATGTCTTCTCTGCTTAAGTTAGAACCACTTCAGACAAAAGCACCTTCAAATAATAAAAACGCGTCACCATAATTCAGGCTGGATCAGAAGAGGAATTTATTCATATTTGCAAAGAATATTAAGGACTGTCGCTTTGACCATTGTGAAGGTATAAAATATGTTCCGGATAACAGAATCAATGTAATGCTAATATGCTAAATAGCACGTAAAATGCTACAAATTCATTTAGTGTAATAGTATTTTCTAGGTATATCCTGTCCGACGGCAGCTGCAACTATTATTTTCATACCTTTATGAAGTTGCGCTAGATCACAAACTCTTTATAATTTTCATGTATATATTTATATTGCTTAAGAGTTATTTTGCATTTTCTTTTAATTATTAGTTATAAAAAAATAGCAGTCTAGACCGATCCTACCATACCTTGCGTAAATATAAAAATAACTAAAGGCATGCCCTTGTGCTCCCATATGTTTAACATATTTCACTTGATTTAACTTTACACCAATAACTTGACACCAATATAAATTGCTAGAAGTAGTAGCGTTTTATTGGTAGTGCATCCACTGAAAAGTTTCAATGCAAGTGACTTATTAATTTGACTGACAAGACTGCGAAGCCTCGGAAAAAACCCACAATTTTAGAATTACGAAAGGCACATGTAGAACGGAGAAATATGAGCTAGACTTATCCCCATTGTGTACAAAAAGGGATATTAGTTAAGTTTAATACCAATTGTAATCAAAAAGTATTTTTCAAATTTTCTTCAGTACTCTGTAAACCGTAGTCATTGAATTTTATATTGAAAAACTGAATTCTACTAAAATAGTACGCGAACAATACGTAGCATAAATAAAAACGCCGAAAGGATTGCTACAGGGTAAACCCAGTAGACAAATCTTTAACTTTGGACATTTTTAAGCCTTGGATGCTAACTGAACTCTCCGACTAAGTCCATAAAAGAAACTTTCTTATCCAGAGATGCTGATACATCTCGCCACTTCCTTGGAGGAATAGGCCTCCGCCACGATTTATGAACCCTTCTGATTCCAGCTAAATAACGCACGGCTTACCTGAGATGTCTATACTATTAAGGATTCAACTACAGCTTTTATTCTTTATAAACTAAATCAAATTTAAAATGTTGAATATTTTAAGCAATGAAATGTAGAATCAAACTTTTACTTAACCGATATACAATTCCTGCCAATTTAAGACTGAGGTCAAAACACTGATAAAAAATTGGCAGGATGAAAAGAAGTTGATGCTAAAATCCGCCTTCTAATTCAAGTGTTTGAAAATTTCGATCAGAACTCTCCTGTGTTAAGTGACATAAGAAATATATATTATGAGCCCAAATAACTCTTGAGAACAAATTATTTTCAATGGAATAATGATTAATTGAATGTATAGCTACACTGGATATACATATATATTTTGTTGTGGTTGCGTATGTTGTATCACAATATAAATTTGCGTTTTTCATTGAAAAAAGGCATATTTCTGCTTTTGTATTTACGTGTACATCAAGTGCTTTCTTGGGTTTTTTGCAAATTATATTTGGAGCGCAGACACCGCACTCAATTAACTAGGCCGTGCTTTTCCAAATGAGAGCCTAGTTTGACATTTGGGATTAAAGGATTTTACAACTTCGATGGTGGGCGACCATCTTGTGCTTACTTACATAATCCTAGCGAAACCTGTTAAAAAATTTTCAAAGAAACTTCCACAGGGTACTGTAATACTCTTTACAAAACCTCTTTCACTACAGTACACTTTCAGTATGTAATGTTGGACCTGTGAATTGACCTCCAAGATCTTGTGATTTAACACCGCTAGACTACTTTCTGTGGGGCTATGTAAAGTCATTGGTCTATGCGGATAAGCCACAAACGCTTAACCATTTGGAAGACAACATTCGCCTTGTTATTGCCGATATACGACCACAAATTTTGCAAAAATTCATCGCAAATTGGACGTCAAGATTGGATTACATCCGCGCCAGCCGTGGAGGTCATATGCCCGAAATCATATTTTAAACGTAATCTCACAAGATTATCTTTCGGATAAATAAAATGCATGTCAATCGAATAATCCATCGTTGTTTTATTGCAACTTAAAGTTCTATACATCGAAAAAAAACACCCCTTATATATCCTGCATGGAGAGCTGAGAGCACAAGCACCAGCTAAGTTGATTGGCAACCTTCACAAACTGACTTTGAACCTTTATTCTCAATATAGAGAAATGAACCAGAAATGAATTTGTGCTCTCACTCACCAGGCAGGTCCACAGATGCGAGTCTTGTAACACACTTGATTCCACAAGCGTGATGCAGGGCTTAACCTAGAGCACAGAGACTTGGTCGAGAGTGTATTAGGCAATAAGCAGCATGCAAAACAACAAGACAGGAAAGCAACAGACCGCTCCCGCACTGCGAAAGGAGTATGCGGAGTTGCCAACGTAGTTACAAGAGGAAGATGATTTTTAGCCGGTAGAATACCCAACATCTTGCATGTATTATGAAAATTCTTCCCCCTTCTCGCCAAAGAAGGAAAGGAAAAAAAAGTAATAAAAAATACTTCATATTCCTCTTCCTATTAACCTGATGACAGACTGTGTTCATTGTATTGGTTCTGCTAAATTGTAGAGAGGGTAAATATCATAAGCGAGATTCACATAAAATGTAATAAGGTTCGGGCTCCTTACAAAAGAGAAACAAAATTTAAGCATGCAATTTGGTAAAGGCATCTTGGGCTTAATGTGCATTCACGCTCTTTGAAAAGTGGGCCGGGATATTACCACTCTACTCCGGTAGATTTTAGGAATGTAGGGAATTTTACAAAATATATTAAATCATCCGCCCACCGCTAAGTACTTTTACTTTTTTATGAAAAGTAAACTAGACTAATTTTTATGAATTTAAATACCCCACCAATAAAACTTTCATAACCCTTTTTAGTTCCGAGATACCGAGATCACTTACTATTTGCGTCTCGGACTTCTACTTGGAAAATAAATTTTAATTTGTTGTTGGATTATAACTAAAAATCGAAACGCATTAGTAGAAAACTAGCTATGCCACTGGATTCTAGAAAATCGATTTATTATAATTATAATTTGAACAAAAAATCAGGTCATGCATAAATTTAATATATAACGAAAAATTTTTGCAAAGAAATTATTACACTTAATTATATGTATAACACTCATCTTCAGCCGCAAAACGTAATAGAAAATGCTATAGTTAAAACTGTGTTTGAAGGACCACTACATAAAGAAAATTAAAGATATAATTACGTAGAATTAAGAAATTTTCTAGGGAAGTCAAAACTATATATTGGATAACCCTTGCGTGTTTCCTTTGGTATGCTTACTTTTTGATGTTAGGCATAAAGTTGAAAGTTAAAAAGTTGAAAAACTATTACTACAGTCAGCAACTTATCATTCGGGTATAATTTATCGTAAGTTGTGTTGTTGGAATTACGTTTCCGACACATGAGATTAAAAACAAAATGAGATTAAAAACAAGATAATTATGTTAGCCTGTTATTGCCAATTTCGTAGCAATAGCACAAGTTCCGTCAAACCTATTTTGCAATATATCTGGGCAAAAAAGACCTCAGATTGTTGCCTAGGCATTAACGGATGGTACGCTGTTCTATTACATGTGGGTGATTGGGAATGTGAATAATCTTGTAACAATGACTGGCTTCATCAGACGAAAATCTGAAGAGCACACTACAAGAATCGTCTACGTCCAATCTGAGCTAAGCGACAGTTCCACTTTATCGAGTCATGAATTCCGGTAAAAATTTTATCTAAAATTCCACCAATTACGAGCTAGCTATAACTGCACCAACGCCAAAACAGACTTAAGAGTATATTTTCTTCCTAATGAACGGGCTGTTAATAGTACGGGAGTTAGTTTATGATAGATGTTAGTTAGTTACAAACGCTTCTGTCTTGTACTTTTAAAGCCAACACCAACAATCTTGGTGAGCTAACTTCTAATCTCTGAAAAATAGACATGCGCGAGTCATTTCAACACTCGCTTCCAGGTAACGAGACCTTGCGGCGTTTAACATTGAACATGGCCGCTGTTAGGTCATCATTTCTACAATTTTTCGAGATATTTTCGACACTAATTAAGTTAAAGTTAAGTTAAAATCAACTAGTTTAGTTAGTTAGGTTAACCACAACAATTTTTGCAGTGTATTTTCTAAAATTGCAAGAAATCCTAAATGGTGCTTAATGTTTTCACTACACAAAGCAATTTTGCGTGTGTTTCAATTTGGGAACTTGGCAAATTATTTAAATTTTGTTGCTTCGTAATGGTTAGTAATATGAAACTATTGTACAAAAAAAGACAAATCTACTGAAAAACATAATAATACTTTTTGTTATTAATAATTCACGGACAGAGTTCGTCAAACTCGTTTTTTGAATAATTAAAAGCTTGTAACATCTAAAAAAAGTCGAATTACCGGAATAAAAGTAACGTTCGACGGGGTAATAAATATCGATCGGTGAATTTTTACCATTGGCGTACTCCGGAAAAAATACCTACACCAAACGCGGAACTTTGTCTGTATGTGTATGACACATACGTAACGGTAGTCGGTCGTGGCGTTACTCTGATGGTTTCTAATTATCAATATACGCACGCTAATGGCGCCATCGACCCTATAAACGAAACCCACGGGGCATAAACGAAGAACGTTAGTGACAAATCGCACTTACCCTGTCAAAACAAAATGTATCGCCACTGCAATTCGATATCTTGTCAGAAACAAATGAACACATGCATTGTTGTCACGTGGACAAATAGATTACACCTATGTCATATTGTTTATTTATGATAATGATAATGTATTTGGGTTTGTCTACTAGAATATTGATTAAATGGCACTCGCGTGAAAAATGTTTCAGGAAATGCAAAAGCCATCAAATTTTATCAAACGAACTGATCCAAACAATTTATTCATTTTCCTTATTATGCAAATTAATTTCCCCCGTAGTAATTTTTAATTAATGTAGCACATATCGTCCTTGTGGTTTGATTGTAATGCTATTTTAATGAAGAAACAATTTTTGCGTAATGCTTCGCAAGACAATGAATTGGATACCGGCATACGGAATTGGGTTAAGTGTTAAATCCCAAGTTGACAGTAATATTACCCCCTGTATCCTCTTATATGCGTTCTCTTCTGCCCTCCTATCCTCAATGGCCCTTATCTGAGAATGACGCAAAAAACACATTAAGTGTATAAAAAGTTTAATACCTCTCGTCGTAGGGTATTGCCCTCGAGTTGAGGCCGATTCCTTACGTCCCAAATCAAGTAGATTAAAATGTAGAATCCTCAATTAATTTTTTAAGGTAATATTTTTTCCCATCGGAATTCTGTCAAAATTTGGTTCCATCCTTCGAATATTGTTATATAGCTAATGTGACAATCACTTTCTCTTCCTTAATATTATTTTTAAAAGTGTCTACGTAGTTGCGGCGTTTCGGCTGTCTGGAATCATCATCACTTGTTCACATCGACATTGATTTTTGACGATTCTGAAAAGCACCTTTTTTTAGTTTTTCATCAGTCTGTTATAATAGTGAAAAATTTTTTAAGTATTTATATACCTGTATAGAAAAGAGTCTTATAACACCTATATATTTTATTATATTTATATTTAAATCCATTACTTATTAATATTAGTAGGTGGATAGTGGGTGTTAATTAGATACATTACTTAACTTTGAGAAATGGTTCCTTAGTTAATTTTAAGACAAAATGGCCGTATAAATGTCTAAAATTTTTATTTTTTTGATTTTTTCTACATGGTATTTAAAATAATGGTGATATTTGAATGAAACTTGATTGACCGGCTTGAATGACCGACCGAATTGAATGAATTGACTGTTAATATGCGAAATTCGAATTTGATTTTAATATAACTCTAAATTGTAGAGGGTGCCACCTACATGTCTCTTTACTGTTTTGAAACGTCATAACTTTTTTAACGCATAACAGTTTCAATTCCGAAAACTTATTTCTGTCTCATTTTTAACGTAAAAAATTATAATCAGTAGAACTCGCTACGAGACACATTTGAATTTTTCAACAACCAAATTTGGCAATTTGGTTGTTGAAAAATGGTTCTAATGCAACAATTTATTAATTTTTTGTTTTATCTTTAATGAATTCATAATCACTAAAATTACAAGCATTTTCTTATATTAACTGCTGAAAATGACCACCTCTGATTTTAATACTGGCATCTACCCCTGTCATTATTGATTGACGAACTCTTTAGAAATACTAGGTTTACTTTTTACTAATACTACTTGTTTGCGATAAATAATATTTTTTATTATTTCGCTTGACTGACTATCTTGTTTCTTGAGCCGTCTACATCGTAAAGAGAAGCTTAGTACACCAGTGATTTAAAGTCTAATTTGAATTTAAAGTTCCAACTTTGGCTCGCAACTCAATTTTCTAATGAAAGTCCAAGGAACGGTCACTCCTTCTATTTCAAACTCGCCTTGAACAGAAAACTGCTATGGATATGCTCGAAGGATGTAAATTTTGCCTGGAAAAAGCATAACCGCATACATTTACTTGTAAGCTATTAAAATAATGACCGGTGTTTATTTAACTTGATGAGATGGATGTAGTAGCAAAAATGGGGCTATATAAACAAATTACTAGAGCTTGTCCACACATTCCCCATAGATGGTTCTTCACATTTGACTAACTGGGAGATTATCGAGAGGACGACGATACCAACAAAATTCTATTGGAATGTATTGTCCGATGTCAAAATATATGAATGTAAAAAATAAAGGAAATAGGAAAAAAGTAAGAAAAAGAAGGAAAAAGGACAAAATGTAACCTCTTTTCTTCATTAAATTTTCGATTTTTTCACTACCTTCCATCACCATTAGTATATTACTGGATGCTTTTTCCATTTTTTATATTATGCAAACTTCAATTTAATCTTCTTAATTCCTTAATTCCAATCTTGGTGAATTCTTCCAGACAAGTCGATTTCATTAAATATTGGCGGTATCCTCTTTATGTTATCAGAGATGAAGCTCCACCAATAAGGACCTATCGGTTATAAATCTATATCTATTTATTATTTATATATTTTCGTTTTTTTATTTTTTTTAGAAGAAATAAATGCTGATGGAATACAAATCCGTAAAGCGGTGAAGTAAGGGTGCGTGTTTTCGCCAAAACTTATTTAAGAAAAGAGCACTATTAAACGATAATACGATTCTGATAGCTACTAGCAAGGACGATTTCAGACATTACTAGATAAAGTAACTAGCGTGGGGAATAATACAGACTGTCTCTAAATGTAAAAAAGACATTGTCAAGACTACATTAAACAACGCCAAAATGTTTGTTTATAAGCAGGCTACACTTGAGAGATACAAATATCTAGGTACTATATTAAAAAAGAACAAAAAATACTTCAAATGATATGAAAGTTTAGATCTTAAGATCTTATTCTATGTCTTGTTTTAGGACGTATAGACGAACCCTTAGAAGCATGGAAATGAAAAGGCTGAACGCATTCGAGTTATGGATATACCGTAGAATACTGAACATAAAATCAACCGATAGAATGACTAGCGTGAAAGTCATGAGAAGAATGTGAAAAAACAAATAAATAATTATTTTAGTGAAAACCGGAATACGTAATACCGGAGATAAGTACCACTTATTGCCACTAGACATACCGGAAATCTCCAACGACAAAATCAATCTTGCCCTCTGACAAAGTAAAAACAGCCGAGCCCCTGGCGAAGATGGGATAACCAAGGAAATGATAAAGCTGGGGGGCTCAGCAACTCTTAATTCCATAAATGTTCTCCTTAATAATTACCTACTAAACGGAACAATCCCCCACAACTGAAACAACGCCCAGGTCGTTCTTCTGTTTCAACAGGGCGATAAATTCAATATTGGGAACTATAGGCCTATAAATCTTCTTCCACATCCTTACAAATTACTCAAAACAATCACCAACAGTCTCACCACAACGTTCGACAGCTACCAGCCACTAGAGCAAGCGGCTATAGCACTATTGAGCAAATTCAACGAATGCGACATAAATATTCATCTGGCCTTTATCAACTATAACAAAGCTTTCGACTTCATTATGTTATGGGCTATATTGCGAGCAATGGCCAACGCCAGGATAGATTCCAGACACAGAGATCTGTTAAAATATATATGAAAAGGCTACGAGAAAAGTAAAAATCGGAGAAAATTTATCAACTGGGACGGGGGTGAGACAGGTAGACACTAATTCCCCGAAGCTTTTCACACTGGCACTGGAGCATGTTTTCAAGCAGCTCAACTGGAACCACAAAGGCGTTGGTATCGATGGGCAATGTCAGCACGTCAGCAGTGACATGGGTGAGTTGCGCGGAATTCTCTCGGAACTCAAAACTGCATCGGGAACCATGAACCATGAACTTAACGAAGACCAAAAAACTTACACTACAAGTCACACAAATCCAAATAGTTGGTCAGATAATTGAGCGGGTTAAAGAATACGTCTACCTGGGTCACCAAATAAAAGTAGGGATATATAACCAGCAAGCCGAAATTCAAAGAGTCCGTATGACTTGGGCCGCTACTGGGAGGCTTGCTCGGCATCAGCCTTCTGGACCACGTGAGAAACAAAGAGATCAGACGACGGATGAGAGAGGAGGATGTAATAGCACGAGTTGCCGCAATGACGTGGACTTGGGCAGGGTATCTTGCTAAACAGGACGACACTCGTTGAACAAAACATATGCTGTCGAGACCGAGACTGCATAAAAAAAGTGTCTGGCGATCCCCAGAAGATGGATGGATGATATTAGAGAGGTCGGACCTGGCATCAGATTGCTAGAGACAGAGAAGAGTGGAAAAGAAGAAGAGAGGCCTATATCCAGGAGTGGATGTCGTTGGGCTGATAAAGAAGAAGAGAAGAAGATTGCAACTCATATTGCAAGAAAAGATATAGGCACGGTAGTAGAAAGCTCCATTCCTGGATGGAAATCTACGCGACTAGTTCAGTTGTTATACAAATCAACTATTTCGATCAGTTGCATCAAGAATATGATAATTTCCAACCTTCGCGACGGCACTTAAGGAAGAAGAAGTTATTTCAGACCAGTGAGGTCGTCTGATGAAACAAGTGAAAGAGAAAGAGCAATGGACTGTAAATTTTGATAAAATTGAAGCTATAAATAACGCGATAACTTAAATAATAATATATTGATGTAACGAGATGAAAAATGACAATCTCTAGCTCTGGCTGTTGACTGGAACAATTTCGCAATACGCATAACGGCACTCGAGATTTTAATTCTGGCACGCGGAAAATGCTCTCTCTCTCTAAAGAGGAAAAATGAAACAAAAACAATTCCGAATGGACGGAACAACAAGAATCCGTATCTTTTAATTTTTCTTTGTCAATACTGCATTCCCTTTGTTCCTGGTTGCGATCTAACACGTCCTCACCAGAGGACACATCGCGTAACTTATTCTGTCCACCATAATCCGAAAGTGCGGCCTTTAAAGTCTGTTAAGATATTCCGGCAACGGAGGAAGCGCCATACTTTTAATTTATCGCGTGCGTTGGGAAGTAATAGACAACAGTTTGAGAAGAACGTGTGGCCGGACGCCAGAGAAGCTTCAGCAGCCGGTGTAATTACAATGGATGTGTCCAGACATAAATATACAGTGAAAAGTTTTTCAGGGCACGTACTTTTTTACCGTCAAATACTTAACTTTGTTGCATTGTGTCTCAGTCGGTTCAGGAAAAACATATTTCATTTTGTCAGAGGAGAAAATCCCCCGGGAAAAATAAATCCGTTTTATTTTTGAGTGCATTAAATTCGTTCGGTTTTAATCTTTTTCGCTTTTGGCCTAACCGCCTTCGGTTTCAATTAAACTCGACGGCTTTTTTTTTTCGGTTTTCACTCGGCTCCCCAAAAACGTGTTTTGTCTGCCGAATGTCGCCGATGCGTTTCGTTTACCCTTGGGGAAGGACCGGAGCCATATCCAAAGGCCACCATAAACAAAAACTAACAGATTATTTCTTGGTAGATGAAAAAACTATTTCTCATACTGCATGAAGCTGACCTCTTTTTTCCATAGATTACTTAGCATAATTGATTTTCTGACTAATCTTGAATTTGAATCTAAGCGAATAAGTAAGGTTCAATTTGACACATGTGCTGAAAGAACTCGTATGCGGACGCAACATCTTTAAACTGGCATAAACCTTCCGTATGCATTTTAATGCGATTTAAATCTCAAATTTGTGTCCATAACAACTCCGAACTTTCCAACTTCTTTGATTGATTCTAATTTTTTATTTTGTACAAATAATTCTCCGAATCGCCAGCACTTTTTCCAAAGATTAAGATACACGACTTGGCAACTTTATTTCTAGTTGGTGTTAATTTGCGAAGCGAACAATATTCTGTAAATCTTTATTTATTCTGACATCCGCTTGTTCTTGATCGACTGAATTAAACACATACGAAAGTTGCGTGTCATCTGCATAGAACTGTGCCAAGCAAATAAACGATCGTTGCGCGAAGAGAATGGTATATGAAAGCGACACACACCATTTATAATAATATAATATAATTTATAATGATATAAGTTTGGTAAGACCTAGTGCAAATCTATAATAAATTCCGACTTTTCATATGTAATTACTAAAATGGTAATATTATATTACTTTTCAAGAAGCCATCCTAAGAAGTAACAGTTTTAAAAATTTAATAATTGGAGGCTTTAAATGCCATGCAGAAATAATACGACTTAAACAGAGATGTTTAGTTAACCATTTTAATCAATCCAGCTATTACTAATAAAAAATCCAATTTTTTATGCTGAAAAAACTGACTATTACTTTTTGCACCTTTTGTGCTAAAAAAACGCCCAGTGTCATAGTTTTACAAATAATTTAAAGAATTTATCTCATTCCTTCTTTTTTTTTCATACTGAAACGCATCAAAAATTTTAAGTTACTAAAACTTCAGAGCTATCTCTGACTGAGACTTTTGATAATAATAATAACCTATATAATGATAATAACCCTATTTGATGATAGGATGTTGTTTTCATACCACAAGTAAGTTTAACCTTTACACTTGACACTCCAGCTATGTTATTTTAGATGTTAACTAAAGATGAGCCATGAGATTTGAACTTTTTTTATAATAAGATTTTACAACAAATTCATGCAGAAGAGGTTAAGCTTGCTTCTTCTCTTGATATATTTAGTTATCATAAATCCTGCTTGCAAATAATTGCACTGAAATGTACCGATACTGCACTGGAACTGGACACTGGAACAGCGAAGATTCACTACTTTAGTCCTCCATAGCAAGATCAACTCAATCAATAATTGAGAGACCATTTATATAAACATCAATAATAGTAATTTATACTAAAAATCGCCAATCTATATACTAAGTACAAATTACAACAAAGTTAATGAGCTGTGTGACATATTTAACATATAAAATTTTTTTCATGTAGAATCGTAGAGACTTTAAAACGGTAATATAGGACAAAGAACCGAAGAACTCTATTAGACTTGGTCATAGCGTTTCGAAAACAATCTACCAAACAATACAATCTACGGCCTTAATAACTAGCATAATGACACGAGTAAACCGTATTACTATTATTTACAATTATCTTGCTTTAAGGCCTGTAGTGGCTACCACCGAAAAGTCCCGTGCCTATTATTAAGCGATGAAGGTTTATCTATCGCCGATAACTATGCCATAATTTTATTCAAAACTGGAACGCTAAGCCCAAAAGCACGAATTAGCGTATCCCGAGGATTAAGTCGATACAATGTGATAAACCTCTTTGTTGCTTCTGGTTTGTCTAATTAAAATTAATTCTGAGTTCTGTTCGCGTTTAATGTTCTCGACTTGATAACATGTGGCGCTTCTCTGATTTCCTTTTTACGATGGGACACTGCAGTACATATGAGCCGGGTCTTTATTTCCCACATAACTATCAGTTAAAATGGAGGCCGCAAAAAATTTCACACATTAACTTTGCTGCTTTTTTTTTCTAAACAGCTCTCGTATTTTAACATTTAAAATTAAAACTGACGAATTAACAAAATGTCAGCGGCCAAGTTGATTATTGAACGCCGCAAAGTGTTAATGGTAAAAAACCAGCTTTAAAATAATAACACAGGTCAACCGATATTGTAATGACTTGTGTAATAATAATAAATAAGACATCGGCGACCACGAGACACTTTGTAGAAATACAGAATCTGTGTAACACCTGACTTTAGTATAAGGTTACTTGGTTCTATAATTCAGTTGCAAAAATACTCCATCACAAAATCTGTGCCACTATTTACAAATCTTCTGCATTGCGTCGCTTGTTGATGAATTCTTTTTATTTCAATGAACAATTAAAAACCATTATATTAGATTAGATCCACAGGGTATTCTGGTTAGTTTCGACAAAGAATGACTCATTACCAAAGTCGAGGATCTGGAACCAAACCTTATCATCTTAATTGAAAAATGCTTGTCTGAAGCATATTCTTCTTATAACAACAACTATGGGTTCTTCGTTATCACCAGTCATCGCGTCAATAGCCTTTGAGAAGAAAGCTCTCCACAACTTGCATCTAAAACCATAATTTAAACTCTATTCACCCTAACATAAGTTTTACCATTGAATTAGAAACAAATAATAATCTATCATTCTTAGATATGCTTATTAATAGAAAATCAGGCCTAACATTGGGTCATTCTGTATACAGAAAACCTACGTCCACAGACCGATACCTTAATGCATTGTTACATCACCATCCGGCGCAAAACTCTTCGGTTATCAACACTCTTGTGTACAGATCCATCTCAATGTCTCTACCCCGCTCATGATTACGACAAATAACCTCATCAGCAGTTACCGAACACAATCACGAAACCGGACATCAAATTTTATTCGATAAAACTAAAATTGTTGGTGTAATCAATTCTTCTGCAAATGAAAACTCCGAGAATCCGAAGAACAATCTTATCCGCAACACAACCTTTCACCAATATGGGAATCAGCCATCTGCGACAACGTTCATGTCCCTGCTTTGATCCGCCCCCTCAAATAATATATAAACAGTACAGAGTTAAATGACATCCACTTTTAGTTAAGCTGTGAAGAAGTCAACGTCAAAAAGTTTGGTTCATCCTCAACCGACGCAGGAGGAATCCGGAAGATTTTTAAATAGTGTTACAGTAGCCTGTGGATGTTTCTTTGAAAATTCTCTGCCAGTCTAAATTTACTTGAAAGCAAAAATTCTTATCCATATCAACATCCATAGAAAAAATATGTATCTCAGCAGCTGCTACAGGACAAGTACATAAAAATGTACTTCAACAGAGACTTAATCGCCTATAAGACAGCTGAGCTCATCAGATCCGATGTACTTGTTTTAAAAGGAAATGTTTACACATGGATTGCAGACAATACGATACCACTGGCCGAAGGTACTATTAAGACTAGACAATAGAGAATTGAGATATATAAAACTCTATGCAACGAACTTCAGAAACTATGGGGCCTATAAAGAGCCAATGTCGTTTGCAACGATCTCACAATGACTGGTTAAGAGGAGCTGCCATCGACCCGTCAAACTTTGAGTCTAAAGAACACCTCCTCCGCAATCGCTTTATTTAACAAAGCAGTTAAGCGAGTGACGTCGTTGGCCTGGGTGTGCCGTTTACTTACTTACTTCAAGACTGTTGCAGTTGTTACACAACAAAATAACAAAATTAAACTACCTAAAAGGCATAAAATGGGTCCCATTTAAAGTACTTTCCTTTGATACGCGTTTATACTGCACAGCAATAGTTTCATTTGAAAGGTTTTAATTTGATATGCTTGGTTAGTTTTGATTATTCTGGCATGTGATATTTGATCTTCGTAAGAAATTATAAGTGCGTTAACTTATTTCTTTTGATTTCCTAGACTTTGTTTCTGAATTAGGTAGTTTATTTTATATATTTTCTTAAAACATATTAAGAGCTTGGCTTGTGAGAGTCCAACCGATTTCAAAGAGTCTTTTACTTAGATACTTACCTTCGACTCTAATTTCTAAAGTAAAGAAAGTGTTAATGACTGCACAGTGACAGAAAAAAAGGAAAGTACTCGAGGTTTTAACTCTCTGTGGTAGTGCTAGACGCGTTTCTAGTTTATTAACCTCGATCAGTGACACGCAACCAAATAAGAGACCTTGGACTGATGAAATAGATCCGAATTCAAAGTCACTTACCGAAAGTTAACTGTACAATTTGTGGTTAATATCAGAAGATACAACGCGGTTGAGGAAAACTGATACCCAACGGAAGCGAGCTATAGTAACCTGCGTGGAACTCCGATAACTCAGTTAGGTCCTGGTCAGTTGCTCTTCATCCATATCTTTTTTATCCTTTTTAACGCCCCTTATATCTCTTAGAGTATAGATAATTTCTCCTCCTGAGAACCTCACTGAATAGAATAAGTTTATTGTACAATTGAGAAATTAACAGTACTTAAGCAACGCGAAAACACTGCAGTGATATATTAAATACTTGCATACAACTATGATTAATGCGACCAAGTTAACTTCATATTTTGTAAAAGTGTTAGTAGGTCTTTTTAAAATTATTCAAACAGTATTTTAAATGTTGGGGACAAATTGCACACTACGACTACAGCGTATGGCGCGAGCGAACGCCAGAGCTTTTCATTTACGGCTGATCATTTTAAAAAGTCAACCAACCAAACCAACACACCCTGTACATAAATATTAGCTTAAGAATTTTCCGGATCCGAGAAATATTTTTCGAGAAAAGTATGTTTGTCTTGATTCCAAAATAAAAACGTTGATTTAAAGAACAGTTTTAAAAATATCTTTGAACCCCACATCTGCCACCAAATTCATCCCATCTGGGAACCAAGCCTCTAAATATTAAACCTGATACAGATTTAGCGTAATTAGTTATATTGATCTTAAAATTGTAATAATGGTACAAGAAAATAAAAATAATTTTAAAGAAGTATAATTTGTTTTGTTATCAAATTTCGGTTTTTCTTACAGGAAAATAATAAAAAAGTCCAGGCACAAAGATTTGCTTTTAAATTATTATTATAATTATAATATTAATAAAGTTTATTATTCCAAACTACAAATTATGCATGCCACATTAAATTTATATAAAAACGTTCAGAAGGAGGGGGAGAAACGTATCCTTGCTTCACCACCATCTAACGGGTTGAATTGTTGGGGGTGTGGACTGTATTCTTGCGGGGCTGGTTTATTTTAAATGATAGCCGTTTAGCACAACACGAAATATATTCAAAATCAAAACACTACGACGGTACATAGTTTGACAAATAAGTTTTACTCGCGTAACTCACAATTACGAAACTCGAGTTAAACAAAAGCTATTTTCCTTAGAAAAAAACCTTTTGAGAAGCGGGCCGATCGCGACACCAACTTGTAGAGTGATATTAAGTGGAAAAAGGGACTTAAAATGGGGTTTTTAGAGATAGGACGAAATTCACGTGCCTATTATTAAGGGTGGTCGTAGTCAACTAACTGCTTCGAGCAACGCATGTCTGAAAAACAGGCGCCGTCGGGGCGGTCAGTCACGTCTATGCAGCGTGATCAAAGGAGGCGATAGATGTGCATTGGGTTGTTTTATCAACAGGAGTAATGGGCCCTTACGCAGATTCCTTCCAAGTCTTAATGAAGTGCTAATCAAAGAAGCTAAGCAGGCTAAGTGCTAAGCAAATTAGTCATTTATTTTATAATTATTAATTGTAAAAGTTGTCTCTTAGAAAAAACATTATTTAAACTATTTTTTATGCTTAGATCGGTTAAGAAATGTTGTCTATTATGTTATCCGTACGATATGTTAAGTGTTCATGAAAATATGGAAGACATTGCATTTTAATTATCTCAACCATAGAAAACTATCCCAATTCTTCAAACCTGTCGGAAACTGTCTGCCTTCGCCTAATGCAATATATCAGCGTCAAACAACAAATATGAATTTTTTGTATCTTTCTAATATCTATTGAATTCCAAAAATGGATCAAATCTGTGTCAGCAATTAAAATGTGATAAGCTTAAAGGTTTACATAAGACAAACTTAGTTTCTGAGGCAATGAATGTCAATGTAAGTATAAAAAAATTAACATAAATGATAAGACCCAAAAATATTCCCAACCCTAAGCTTTATACGTTCGGTTATCTCGTCTTCAGTTGTTATCATTATGACAGGTTATTAACACTATTAACCTGCAAAAAGGAGAGGGAGGTATAAATCTGGGTATCGTCAGCGCATAACATTTACAATACTGAAGGCAATTTGCGAAATTAAAACTGTATATGCTGTATTTATACTTCTTCAAAATGGCTGGAAAATTTTAAAATTTTCACCAAATAAATACTAATAATCATAATAACCATGAAGGTCACCTACTCAGGCACAAAAAATATGAACTGCCCCAGCTAATAATTGAAAAGTGGATATAACTGCACAAGGGAGACGCGTACTTTCCACTGTGAACGGCAACCGTCATTCAAGACGACGCTGAAAGTGTATTGGCCCGGCTAGCCAATAGGAAATAAACACAACAACTGATGTCGTACTTTCTATTTTAGTTTAAACTGAATTACACGCTTATACATTTCGTAGTTTTACAAGAAAAATAGGCAAAATAATACTCGCAAAATTGGAGCGTAGCGTATCCCAATATCCTACAGTAGTCTCACCACCATAGTTACCCATTTCGCAGTTCTCACTCGTCTTCTTCTTCTTAACTTCTGACAGTACACTATATCTATAAACATATTTCGTAACACGTGGAGACAAAACAATGCCTCTAAATATAAAACAAGGCAAAGATCTAATTTTTAAAAATCTGGGTCTAATAATATGTCAGTTTTAATTCGTATATTTATTTTTATAGCGACATTTAGGCTTAAGAAAAACGCATAAAATAATTATAGGACAGGAATTAGTTCAGCTACGAAAACATCAATACAACAGTTCCTTGCCTATCTGTCCTGCTAATTTAGGAGTTGACTTATAAACTAGACCCCAAAATTATATAATTTATAATATAAAACAACAATAATAAAAAATATTAAATACAAATCTTAAATTTACAAATGAATGCATCTGCTTGCATCGAAGCATCTGTTATTAACATTGGCAAGGAAGAAAGGCACTGATTTTATAATAAGTATTATGCGAACATTATAATACTAACGAATAAGAGGGAGATTTATGAGATCACAGGATAGGATAGTTATTTAGAATGTGCGTGATATATTAAAAAGGTGTCTTTTAAATCCGTATAATGAGCAGTTTTGGAATTGGGTATATCTATTAATGGAGTAAGTGAAACTGAACGCTCCTAATGGGATGTTAACATTTTTTCAATTTATGGCCAAAATTTTTCGAGTTTATTCCATAGCGCGTTTCTGCAGTGCACAGCGAAAGAACAAAACTGATAAATTTATAATTTAATTCATGTTATAGTTTGAAATAAAAATGTTGGTACTGGGATGCCGTGAAGAAAACGCCTTGACTAGAAGTAGAAACGATCCGCCATTCTATTGCGTCATCAATAAAGCCTAACAAAAATGACAAACCCCGGAAAAACAGGCAGTTGGAAAAAACAATAGATCGGACCCTGCTCGGCATCAAACGAAAAATATAGGCTTCGGGGAGAAGGTTCGAGTTAATATATCAAAATAACAAAGCGTGGCATCGAAACACTTTAATGAAGGTAATTCATTTTATTTTTCGGATGCCGAAAATATAGATATAACATTTTTTTTGCTCCCATTATTTTACAAGTTAAACCTTATGAAAATAAATGACTGTATCAATCATTCGGCATAAATTTTTGAAGTGGCGTAATCCATTACGGCAATAAACTTCTGAATTGATGAATTTTTGGTTTTTTTTTTCACATTTGGGCGCCCTTTTGTTTTGGATGGAAAATAATATTCCGTTCGTGTGCACGCCCGTGAAGATCGATCAATAATTATTTTGTGAATTCTATTCGGTTGCGTTGGGCGTTGGGATTTAATAAAAATTTGCCAAACAATGTTTCGATTTGGGGGTGAAACGTTAATTAATAGCAAGCAAAGTGAGTGTGGAAAGCCCTTTGCAGTTTCTATTTGCCCACTCTAAAATTTGACCCATTAGATTTTGCATGGTGATCCAGAAGTATCTGATAGAAAGTTGTTTTAAAACAAATATTCTTTCTTGAATGCTTCCCATACAAAGTTACATACCCATTTATTTTCACCATGCCGCGACAATACATATGGTGTTATTCAAATTACATCCGAAACATTGGAAAGGGGGCAAAGCCCATAAATCATCTCATTGCAGTTGGAAACCGGTAGAAAATGACATTGTTTTAATACAGTTCCATTTTGTTTAACATTCGATTTCTTACGAGTGAGGAAATTGTGGTTTCAAATATCAGTTGCTGTTTAGTGAATAATAAACAAGTTTAAGTGCAGGTGTGACTGACGGTTCAAAACTAAGTGATGTTAGTGAAATAACAATATTCAATATCAACAAAGAAGCGAAACAGTTTTTTTTTCATAACGATTTTTTTTTTAATATTGAGCAATTTATAAAGTTTTTCGAATGGATAATGGTTTCCACACTTTTTCTTTAAGTACCTTAGGTAGATTAATGAATGATATAGGTTTTGAATATGTGGCGCGTGGCCCCAAAAGCGAATTGGTGACACGAGAATCTTTTTAAAAGGTTTAAAAACACGCAGAATATGCAAGAGGATATCTACCGGCAAAGCAAAGAAAAGCTGCGGCGATTATCATGACGAAATAAACGGCATATATTTCGAGTAACTTATTATTAGCGTAAATTCTGGCGATAGTTGTGAGAGCGACATTGACGTTTCCGATCTTGACCAAAAATACAAATTTAACTGATGTACATAGGTAAATAGGTAAAGTAAAAATGTTGAGATAAAATTAGAACCCGAACAGGGAAATTGCTCTCTCTAAAACCCAACATTGTATTTTTAGTGTGACTTGAACCATAGACAACCAATTCTTACCTAAAGTCCCAATATGCTTCCACTTAATGTCGCTGCGAGGGAGTGATTTTATTACAAACAATAACTTTTTGCAGTGTTAGGAGAAGAAGTAAACTTACTGCTGGGTCAAGAATGTATAAAACCGCTGAGTCGTTTTGATCTGATTCGGCAAAAAAATCTGCTGGCTTCTCCACCACCACCGTTTTCTGCCATCGAAAGGCATGGCGGCCTGTTATATCAGTCAGTCATTATTATGAGCGTTTTTGCCATTTGTTTTTCAACGCTGCGATTATCTCATCAACAATAACACCCTGTATATCCATTCGTTGCATGCATCTTCTATAACGTGCTGGATTTTATTAAAGTACTTTCGGTGGAATTTCAGGTTTAATTTTCCACAATCTAACTAACGTTTTAGGTAAAACGGTTCGGAAAATGAGAGTATTAAAAAGCGAATTACCCGTAAACGTTTAGCGATCGAAATAAATAAATCCCGCCGACCCAACAGGCCGTCCGAATAAAATACAATTCGCAATAATCGAAGGAATACGCCATTAGTTATAAATGTAGGTGTACACAGGCGCAGCAATCCGGGCCATTACACATTTAGATAAATCTTTTTCGGGGTTCCGTCCAAAAATAAAACAAAAGACGGATTCGGAAAGTGCCGTTCCGAGCCCTAACTGAAATAGGCGTGAAATCTACGAGTCCTGATTGCATAAACAGTTTCCAATTGCCGTCCCAAACAGGACTTTAACACGTAACGGGGTCCGAGTTTGTCGGGCGAGACCGAAGTCCACTACGGGATCGCATATTGCCCGTACACTGCGAGGGCAATAAATTCGCCCGGCAAAGCCCGCCAGGGCTTATTTTCAGGGGAAACGTTATACGAAATACGATGACGTAACAATATGAAAGTCGTTTTGAATTTTTCCATTTACCCGTTCAATAAAAAGAAACATCAGGATCACAGCAACCGCGAGCTTTCTTTGATCTCACGCGCCATCTAGAAACCTTGTAGGTACGCTTCTAGATTTCTCCGTTCTGACGTTTGACCAAACATACTCTTGCGTACTTCGGCAGTGGGATCACGAGACTCGATATTAGATGGAAGTCGTCCATTTTTCTCGTATTAAACTCGATAGGTAGAAAGCAGTATAACCTTAAAAACTCCCGTCACTTTTATTATCCATGCTCTTGAAGGAAGCAGTTTCGGGGCATTAAATTGTGAGACTGGAAAACATTTTTGTAGTTATTTATAGAAGCCAGGTTACTTAACAGACTGCTTGGAGCAGACTAATAACAGAGCCACATGAATTACGATACGAAGTACGATTGACGGATACTCCAGAACACGGTAGTTCTTAGAATAAATCCCAAAATTCACCGCACTTTCTCAATGATAGCCTCTATATTGGACTCGAACAGTTTAGCGTCCAGAATTACCCTATATCTTTAACAAACATTATCACATTTTTACTGTCGATGCAAGTCTATCCTAAGCATGGTTCTATCTTGTAAAAAAAATCAAAACTTGTAAAATCCTGGTGTTATGAGCATTGTCAAAAGTTTAAAACTTTTTTCGAAGATCCGAAAAAAAAAGTATAATATTATGGAAGATTTTCCTCCTCTGTGAGCTTTATCCCTTTCTTGAGAACAAAAATGGATGAGAAGTTTTTTTTTTATAACCTTGGGAATATTATTAACTGTGCGTCTACAATACTATAAAAAACTTCCACAGCCTTATCGAAGTCACTTGACTGAAATGAATTCTCCCAATTATAACTACTTATCAAATTATCAATGAATGAGTAATAGACGTTATTGAACATTATCACATCTTGGATTAGTGTCTACAAAAAAATAGTCTTTTAGGAAAAAGACGAAGAAGACAAAAAAGCAAACCATTATCATTATCAGATAGAACTTTCAAAGTATTTTTTGAATTAAACAAACATCAGGTTGTGCGCTGCTTGATTTAATAATAATCGTATCTCATGAATATTTCACTATAGTCTTTAGTTTCTAATCAAAGGAGTCAAGTGTCGTGATAAAGCAAAATGGGGAATGGCTGCATTGTTTTCATATAAGATTCATGTTTGCGTTGTACTTTTTATCCTGATATGGGTTTAACGAAATAGTTCATTTCTTATACTTCACGGCGTCTTTATGGATTCAACCAAGTATTTAACATTAAAGACAAATCTAACCGGTTTCAAACCCAAATACAAAACAAATGGGTGACACTCAAAAAATATTGAATGACAATTATCCTCATAAGGGTTTTTCATGTAACTTACCGACAAACCAGCTGTAAAACTGGAAACAAGGCGATTTATGGATATTTGGCCTTTTCCAATATATAACGGGCCCTTAATCTCATAGGGATTGCTTTTAATTTTGCTAGGCTGAAAGCATACTTTAAAAATGCCCCAGTTTCTACAATAGACCCAATTAAAATTACACGTTTTGCATTTAATAACTAGAAAACTCCGGCTTTGGTATTACACTTTACATAGATTTCATCGTACCCACACACATCTTGCTACACACACCACAAAAATGATAAAGGAGCCGCTAACAATGTTTTATTGTCGCTTTCTCAGGTAAAATGAGATGGTCAAAAAACCACCAAATTAATTTTGCATTGCATTTTAAGCACCTGCCGGGGGCGGGGCGAAAGCAAGTAGAGTTTTGTTGCACCCTCTCGGGATTTAAGTAATTTAAGTAATTTCGATAGAGACTTGAATTTTTCTTGGATAGAGTCAAAAATAAAACAATATGTTCAGAAACTGCTGATATTTGTCAATCTGACTTATGTCTGGTGTTCTTTTTGCCTGGTTGGTATTTTTCGACCTGTTTCTCTCGAGTATCATCAATCACAGATTTTTGATATTTGATCGGATACATTTTGAACATTCTAAACTACTACAGTCGCAAACGGAGGGTCGACTACGGAGTTACTTTGTGTAAGTAGTTCTGATTGACCCAGTATATGATATCTTGACAATGGAAGTTGTTTGCTAGTGTGCTCTAAAAATATTTAGGGTGAATGGTGATAGACGAATTCATTTTGATATTGAGATTGATATTTTTCAATTAAAATGAGTGTGTTCGGATTTTAAGATGTCTGAATGAATTCCCAGTGTTTCAGAAACAGGAACTGTAGTAAAAAGAGATTAAACTAACCAAAACTAACTAGACTATGGTCTAGCTCTAACTTAATATTTAAAGAATTAAATTAATAATTTCATCGCGTTCTTTCTTTCCTCGTTGTGAAAATCTTTTCTATTTCCACCTCCTTAACCACTTCCTACAATTCATGACCCTCATATTAACAAGCAAACCAAACAAAAATAGTTACTGATCGTTGTGGGATCGAATGGAATCAACCAAAAACATTTAATAAAATTATTGAAAAAAATTAAGCTCTTCTTAAAAACATCTATAATAAACCCAAATTTCAAAAGTTCTTCTGCATCATCGTTAATTACTAAATTTTAAGGCGACTCCAGCCAAAAACTTAGGGATGATTAAACTTTTCATTAATATGCATGCGACACTAACCTAAAATTTGTATACGTACTCCAAAAAATTTTGCGGTTTAATTTTGTTATGTCATCTTTAAAAAAGGAAGTCCCATTCAATGCGAAATCCAATTAACTCTTGATGGTACGTGACAGAATCGCCTGCCTCAATGCAACTTGGGATCAGCAGGACCGGGTCAGACCGTAGAGCATGCCTTTGTCAACTACAAAAATGAACACTAAAGGCATTTTAAATTAATTTAATAGATTGAGAAAGAAAAAATAAATAAATAAATTGAAATACATAACAGTCAGCAGTTAATATTAAATAAATTTAGGCTTAAGATCATTTGGATACCCTAACCCTTAAATTAAAACCGTCATTTGAACAAAACTAACCAAAATGCGTAATTACAATAGGCTGGAAAGAGAGAATGACAACTTGTGAGAAGGCTGCTCTTTGAGGCAGTGCTTTTAGATAGCTGCCAAATGTGATACTCGCACGTCAAAGCTTCTGTGTTACTCCCTAAATGTCATGTATGAAGTATATTTGACACGTCTTAACAATACAATTTTGCATGCAGGGAGTCCAACATTTCCTTCATAACTCCATAAATCTAGGAAATGCGAAACAAAGTTTTCGCGGATTTATTTGCCTAACTTTTTAAATTGTTTTAAACATTCGGTTATGCTAGTTAATTAGTTATTTTATATATTATATTTTTTTATATCAGGCTGCTTAAAATACTTCAAAAGACCATACTTGCCCGTTGTTCATGCAGCCTGTGTCATATTATAGCACGCAAACACTTTAGTGGTGCCGGACACTGCTCGCACACTACTATGTGCCGTTCTTGCCTTAGCGTTAACTCCTCCGGTGCAGTTCCTCCTAATATATTTTTCTTTGAAATTCGTGGTTTTTCTGCTGACCCAGTAGGCAACCCTCCACGAATGTTTTTCACTTATTAGCCTCTTCATAATGTTGTGCTTGCTTTTTGTCGCATTTCTGGCAGTACAATTGACATGATAAGCTTCAGGAAGTAGCTCCACCCTCCCATAGGTCGATTTATCCACACCCGAAAGTCTGTGTTCAACTTGTAAGTCTATCGAACATATGTATGTTCCTACGTCCCACTTTTGCGGCTACCACCAACCAAACTAACCAAAACTATTTAACAAATTGGTTTGGTTCCTCCAACGGTGCTTTCGTCATTCTTGGATGAGCAACACCGTCACTAGTTTGCTCGCTATCACACCTATCCCTTGCTTAGAAAACCCTACCACTTTCAAATTTTCTTCAAAACTCAAAATTTTAATTATTTCCTCCTTCGGCACTGTTGGAGATAAATAAATTTTAGTAATAATTGACTTTTCAACACAATTTAGAAATGCAATAGTAAACAGGGTGTTAAAAACAAATGCACAAAACTCAAGAGGGTGATCCCTTGTTCAAAATAAAGGGTAAAAAATGAACCATGAGGGAGATATCGGCCTACAAATTCGACGGGTAAATCTTCCTAGAACAATATAACAAATAGAAGAATAAAATTTTACTATTACATTAGTATTTTAAAAACACTCTTTCTGTATATTTTACAACTATTGAATAACAAGTAGAGGGGATTGAATTATTTCATCCTTAGTAAATTAAAAAACCTTTAAAAAAATTCGTCTCTTTTGTTTCTGGAAGCAGAACATTTTATGAATATAAACACAACATAGACAAAAAAGCTTCTAAAGAAACTTAGCTATTAAAGTTTATTTTTTCCATTTCAGTGCTTATTTAAATTAGGCGGAATAATCGAAGTACTCTAGTTTAATCATTTCTACACATTCCACACAGGCGAATTTTCCTCAAAAGCTGGCCAGAAGTCAGAAACTCCAACTTAAAGATCTTGAACTAAATCCATTACATTTCAGTAATCTAGTTACCTGGCTATTATAAATAAACAAACTTTTGTTTTGATTCGCATTGCTACGCGCCATATTGTTATTGAAACTTGAAAGTTTATTAATTTTTATTCATTTAATCAGAGTGCATCAGTGTGTATTTAACCATTTTTTCGAAATTTGGTGATTGAAAAATAATAAAATTATAGTATGAAGCCTATTGCTAGTGGTAAGTACAAGCATATAATTATTATTATCTATGCAATTATTATCATCTATGAATTGTTTTAATGTCACAATGGCGTCACTTAAAATACATAAATGCTTCGTTTTCTTTGGACAAAAAGTACATTTCCCCGCGTTTCCCCATCTTCAAATTAGCATAGAACTTTTATTTAATATGTCCTTAAAAAAACATAATTTCTTATTTATGCGATAATTTGCGATCTTAATGGGTATCTATTTTTTTAAGAAGTGCAGTCAGAGCTGGTATATATTTTTAATTTTGGTAAAATTTACTATTGTAGGGTTTTTGAACATGCAAAATTCAAAAATGCTAATGGCAATGTTGCCAGATTTACAGCTTTTACGTGACACGTCATCATTTTGTTATTTTAATGCCATTATTGTTGCATGAATTGCGCCTGTCCAATTTAGTAAGTTCTCGTAATTTTAAAATTTTGTTATTATTATTAAGCTTCGCAACACCGCTTTTGACGCGTAAAAGTCCCGAAACATATTGACAGTTTTGGAGATAATTAAGGTTTTCTGGACTTGAGCGTACATGACAGTCTAAAACCTGTGTTTGCCCTATGTCATTTTAAAAATTTGTGACACAGAAAGTTATTAGGTATCTAATCAGAATTTTTTTATAATAGACCAGGAATTATGAGATATGTTTTTGTAGTAGATTTTCATAGACGCAACTGTAAAAATTTCAATAGTCCATTAAAAGACTTGTCATAAAAAGTTCTGCCTGTTTATTGCCCTAAATAATAAGATTATACTTGCGAAATTCTTAACACTCAAAGTACTCAAATATCAATATGTCATCTTCATTTTTACCCCTTTTCTCTAAAATATTTATGATTTTATTTTATCTTTTTATAATATTATTTTTGTAATTACATATACATTATCATAATTCAAGGTTAAAATTAGAACTGTTTTATGTTTTTCTTCAATAATACACATTGTTGGTGTTGTTAAAATAAGTTTTAATAACTGTCACTGAAAAATAAATGAATTACGTAAATATGTGAAAAAGTAAGAAACTAAATTAAAAATGTTTATACTTTTATTAAATAAATTCATTATTCATCATTTTTAGATATTTTTTTTAAGATAAATAATATTGGCCATCATTTTGATCAAATTCGCTTGTGTGCATTCTGACAGAGTGAAAAGCAGCAGAAATTGTGTTTTTATTATATTATATATTATATACTTCCATGTTATGGCCTTATCGTTTTGAAACACAACTGTATTAGGTGCCCCGTCTATAGTTATAATCTACGGTCCTAATTTTTATGCTTTCTGTGTTTTTTATCTCGACTCAAAATTTCATTAGAAGCCGGCCCTATCTGTTGACCCTTCGCAGACATAACAATAATCATTGCGAACACGCCTCGAAATTTTATTAATGAAATGTACTCCTAAGTCCTACCTTTCCGGAATATAAAGTCGCGATTTATTATAACTCCGGATTATTATGTTAGAAGAAAGGAGCGGAATATCAATATCACGAAGCAGAGAGATACAAGAAAGGTCTTAATGACTTTTCGTATCGCTCCGCCTCGTGTTTCCACCGAAATATTAATGGCTTATTGCATAAATCTTTTATTGGTTTATGGGATTTTCGGTCTCGCCAAGCTAAATACAGTGATAAAAAGTAAACTACAACAGCGCAATTCGCTGAATCAGGTTTAACCCAGCTTTTTATGTATGAATCACGTAACACTTCGGGTTAATCTATGATTTATTACCCCTTCTACTTCCAAAGAAGGAAGTAATTTAAAAATGAAAAAAAACTTCCTAATTGCGAAGCGTGCAATTAAGGAAATCATAAAACATTTATTTTGACAGTTTAAAGTTTAAATATCGACAAATCCAATATAAAAAAGCCTTATATAACATTTACATATATTATCACTTAAAACTCCGCACGCCAATAAGTCCAAAACGAAAAGAAATATTTAATTTATGTAAAAAGTAGTCAAAGTGTGGGGTCAAGTAGATATTTCCTAAAGTTTAAAAAATTCGACGCCTGCAAAGAGCTGGGCGTCGCGACGCGTCCAAAAATTATTCGATTGCAGAGACTTTGGAAATACGCGCATACAAAAGTACATATTATTTAAAAACTTTTTTGTTATTTACTCAAACTTATTTACTTTACCCGTTTCTAAGTTATACCGATTTAAAATAAACATTTCTTGATTAATAAAAAATGTGATTAACGCTTATTTTTACAAGTATGCCATGAATGTTAGTTACTATGGCAACCATTGTTATCGCAGTTGTTTTAAGTGCAATTACAAACAATAGATTTCAACTATTTTAGTATGATTTTATTTATTATTTTTTATCGATTTAGTTCTGATAACATGATAAATAAATGAAAAAACAGTAAAATACCTACAAGTTAATAACCAAAATTATTATTGCAATTAACTACATAATAAGACATTTCAAAAATTTTGTTCAAAATTATGTCCATCTGCTCGAACACAACTATCAAAAACTTTTAACAGATGAGCTTGGGTCACTTGTAGGAGAGTCCTTCTTGTGATAGCGGCACATGCTGCACTAATTTTGTTAATGAGATCAGCCATATCTTCGATAGGTTCTTCATAGATAACGTTTTTTAGGTAGCCCCAAAGAAAATAATCTGGTGGTGTAATGTCCGGGGACCTCGCCGGCCACCTTACCGATCCATTAGTACCAAACCATCTATTGGGATATTCTCGGTTCAAATACCTCGTTACTATTTGGGCATTATGTGCAGGCGCTCCATCCTGCTGTAGCCACATATTCATTCTAGTGTCAAGAGGCACTTCTTCTAATAGTTCCGGAAGTGTAGTTTGAAGAAATCTTAAATAGCGATCTGCATTTAAAGTTCCTTCGTAAAAGTAAGGTCCAATAAGGAATCCATTTAATATGCCGCACCAAACATTGATACTAAAAATTCGTTGGTTACCTCTTTCTGTAATCCAACGAGGATGGTTTTCGGACCAAAAACGACAGTTGTGCCTATTAACGATTCCATTATTTTGAAATCGACTTTCGTCGCTCCATAAAATTTTCGAGAGAAAATTTGCATCTGGGCTATACAAATCGGACAATGTCGCTAAGAAATACATTCTTCTAGCATAATCGCCTGGTTCTAGTTTATGAACTAGTTTACTTTTGTACGGGTGAAAAGAGTTTCTATGTAGAATTCTCCACGAAGAACTTATGGTAACACCGGTATTTTCTTTTATGTCTGATAGGGATATCTTGGGGTTATTATCAACTTGCTGAATTACAGCAGCAGTATTTTCATCATTTGTAGCCGTCCTGTTCCTATCTCTTTTAGGTTTTATGAAGCTGCCATATTCTCTTAAGTTTTTACATAAACTTGAAAAGGTTTTTGCATCGGGGACTCTTCTATGCGGATAACGCCGTGCGTAAACTCTTTTTGCTTCTCTACAATTGCATCTGCATTCTCCAAACACCAGTAACATGTCTACTTTTTCCTCATTGCTAAATTGCACCATTTTCACATAATATTTCTTAGTTTTTTTTAAACCGAACAAATTTGGATATTTCTTGTGACAAAATGTGACAATTTTTTGATACAGCAATAACAACTTACGTTTGTAATTGCACTTAAAACAACTGCGATAACAATGGTTGCCATAGTAACTAACATTAATGGCATACTTGTAAAAATAAGCGTTAATCACATTTTTTATTAATCAAGAAATTTTTACTTTAAATCGGTATAACTTAGAAACGGGTAAAGCAAATAAGTTTGAGTAAATAACAAAAAAGTTTTTAAATAATATGTACTTTTGTATGCGCGTGTTTCCAAAGTCTCTGCAATCGAATAATTTTTCGACGCGTCGCGACGCCCAGCTCTTTGCAGGCGTCGAATTTTTTAAACTTTAGGAAATATCTACTTGACCCCACACTTTGACTACTTTTTACATAAATTAAATATTTCTTTTCGTTTTGGACTTATTGGCGTGCGGAGTTTTAAGTGAAAAACCCTGTATAATATATTTCGTGAACTACAAATGTGATTTTCAGAACACAGCTTAACATACAACCGACACCCATTTTCTCGTATAGCCAGTAGTGGTTGTGAAAATTTATAACAAATTGCATTTAAAGTCGAAGGATTTCACTAGAGAAATTAAAACGTATTCTTAATAGTATATTCTGCAACAAGTTTGGTAAATGCCATTTTAGTCAGGAATCACTGAAAAAGTTTACCAACATGATGCATATTATATTTTTTCGACTACCATTAGTTTGGGTATATTTTTGCGAAACATACATGCACTGCCTGGAAACCATTGAAAATATTCGATAGTTGATATCACTACAACAATGTGCCGTTTCATAACTTTTAAATTTTGAAATACAAAAAAAATTAAAAATAGATAGCCCAATATGAAAAAGATTTGTTTATTTTTTTTCAGATATAAGATCTTTATGGATGTCACATTGGTTTTTGGAAAACTCATATTTTATATTGACTGTGTCCCTTTTTTGTATAAAATTTTGTTTTGACTGTCAGTTTACCTAGTTTTAGGTTTCTCCTATAGATTTTAAGAGTTGATGTTATATCCGGATCTGCGCCTTTCTGGATACGTTGAAAACACATAAATAAAGTTTTAAAGTATCTCTATATCATCCGTTCGTTTGTTGAACTCCGACTGGAATCCTGTAGACGTTTCGCCAAGATCTCACTTGGCATCTTGAATGCTCGCGCTCCAGAAACGCTTGTTCAGGCAGTGTCTTGACAGATCCGTTATATACGGCGGCAGATCTTCGTGCTCCTCTATGAGCAGGAGTGCCTCCTCTACTAGAACACTCGGGTATAGGGATTTGACATCGAAGCTTGCCATAATGTCGTGCTTGTCCATCCTGAGAGAACCTAAAATCTTGAGTGAAATATTCTGAATTTTTGACATAGGATTTTGCCTTTTCCCCTATGGGTTGTAATGCACTGGCCAAATGTTTATCCAGCTTGCATACTGGAGAGTTAAAGGCGCGCACTATTGGAAGCAGAGGAACCTCGTCCTTATGTATTTATAGGAGCCCGAAGAAATTTCTTCTTTTATTGATGACTCGACAAACAAAGTTGTCGCTCACTCTCACTAATTTCATACCGGGTCCGCCTGATCTGGTCTTGGAGTAGGGCCTAACTAGCTTTGTCCAGGTTAGCTTGTGTCTTTCTGGTGCGTGTGTGATAAGACAAGCTTGTAAACGTTGGCAGCAAGTTCTGGTTGCGGCAATTTATGAGAAATTTCAAGTTGCATAGTTTGCATAGTTTGCATAGTTTGTCATAAAACTTGGTGGCTGTAAAGGTCTCCAGTCGGAATTCAACAAACGAACCTATGATATCTCGGAATATATTGTCCCAACATTTTTCCATCCGTGAATCAATAAGTGAAAATATATATTAATCGTATTTTTGTGACTTAAATTATTTTACTGAAAAATATTAGAAACATATATCAAGAACAGACTATAAGGCTTTTCGTGTTTTAAAGAGAAAGATAAACTTACCTATTTGTGATTTTGAAGAAAATATTAACCATACTCTTAAGAAAACTGCGCTAGAATGGACACCAACTATATTAATTTCCTACTGGAATGGATTCATGAATTCAATTTTTTGAAAAGCAGACTTTTCTATTTTTGTCCGTATTTTGATTTTATTCGCATCTTGATATTAAAGAAACGACTAAAGTGATTGATAACTAAATATTTAAAAGTGCAAGCTTTATAGAAATTTATGTCAATAAAATATTACCAGAAATGAATGAAAAGAAATCAAAAATGCTTGCAAATGTAGATAATTTTGCCATTTGCACAGCTTTTAAGGACATGCGGTAAGTGTATACATCAAGGGCAATTCACAGACACGATCCTTAATAATCATCGAGCTTATAAACAAATCCGACATTCATAGTAGTATGTGTATCCATTATTTCTTCCGACTTTACGAAACGAATCCCTTGGCATGGGTTTAGAATCCATTATCCTTGTTCATCGTGCCAAAGCGTTTGCATTTTTTAAAGTCGGCGGCCTCGGTCTAACTCCGTTGCACCCGTTTTACGTATATTTAATGAGCTTGTTGCTTCCATTCTCGATTTATCGCCTCATGACTTTTTCCAATCGAGAGCCTCATAAGAAATAGATCCGGTCGAAGTTTTGGATTTACTTTGTTTTGTTTGCTTTGAAAAGTTTCACGAATACTTGCCTAAGTTCCGTATTAAATTCTACAAGTTGGCGAGTTTGGGCGCATTGCATTATTAAATGTTCTACTATTTCTGCAAGCAACGAAACTTCGCAAGATTTTCAACGTATATTAAAACATTTTTGTATGTTCAATTCTGTTAAAGTCCGGATTGCTTATACAGCGTCTCATATGTCCCACTTTTATAACTTACACACAAACCAAGCCAAACCTCAATGGAGAATAATGAAAAATACCTTACATATGCATACGCATAGAAGATGAGAAACGACTGATCCTCGGTGATGGAGAAGGATACTCAAAACTAGGATTTGACATCCTGGAGCTTGAAGGATAGAAGGACATACCACTCAACAAATGCCAGGGTTCGAGTTGGTGGAAAAAGTGTAAATCTGGAATTATACTACAATAGATTGAATAGTCGCAGCGCAGAGACAAGAAGACAACACACACTAACAAAAACCTAAGCCCAACCTATACGAAAAAGAACGTTAAGCAAAAAATGAAGAAAATGCAACAAAGTATCTTAAGAAATGCCACTGATAATAACCTAATATGATATCGATTCTATTCGTCGTCAGTATATTACTAATTATGAGTAAATCTATTAAGTGAAAGAAATGCTATAAAATAATTATTAACATAACGGCGGTTATAGTTTTTCATATATCTTAAAAGTCCACTGCGCCATGTTCGTGGAAATGTGGTAGAGAGAGAGAATGTTAGCATTGAGAGGTTTAGCTTTACTTTTTGCTATAGATATTGGCTGCCCCTATCCCGTCTAAATATAAATTAACAGAGAAATTCACACTCAGATTGAAGGACATTCAACAATACTCGTGAAGAATTCGGTTGGTCAAGGTCGCAAACAAGGAGGTACTAAAACGTATCAAAAAAGAAACCAACGCGCTGAGAACAATGAAAAAAGAAAACCGGAATATTTTGGGTACATATTCATATTGTCGACTCGATAAAGTGACTCGATTAAGTGATGTTGCCAAACAGAGGTGTAAAATATATATTGAATAATAACATTTAGCACACACCTAAACTTATTAAAGTTGCTATAATTTATTATATACTGTGTTGTTGAAAATATTTTGAAATATTGATATGTGAGGGCCGCTGTATATATATACATATATATACATATATATATATATATATATATATATATATATATATATATATATGACACTATATTCCGGGATATCATCCGTTCGCTCGTTGAACTCCGACTGGAATCCTGCATCCGACTGGAATCCTGCAAATCTTGCATCCGACTGGAATCCTGCAGACGTTTCGCCAAAATCTCACTTGGCATCTTCAATGCTCGCGCTCCGAAAACACTTCGAACACTTTCGGAGCGCGAGCATTGAAGATGCCAAGTGAGATTTTGGCGAAACGTCTGCAGGATTCCAGTCGGATGCAAGATTTGCAGGATTCCAGTCGGATGCAGGATTCCAGTCGGAGTTCAACGAGCGAACGGATGATATCCCGGAATATAGTGTCATCACATTTTTCCATCCGTGAATCAATACGTGAGAATATATATATATATATATATATATATATATATATATATATATATATATATATATATATATATATATAAAGTTTACCAAACGTGTTGCATACTGTATTTTATCTACGACCGTTAGTTTTTGGGTACATTTTTGCCTATAGATGCAAGAATTCTAGTTCCGGTTCGAGATTTTCTTATCACTGATCTGACCGAGCCATTTATATATTTCTATTTGCCTTCTCGCCCCCATTTCTATGTCGTATACCGAAAATGTGACGTCCACACCAATGACATTGCTACAATAAACAGTATCTTATCTGACAAGCCAATACCGGCCTCTGCTTCCATCCAAAACAATGTACCCTCGAAAGACCGGTAGGGCGATACCTCTTTTAGCGCCGCTATTTCCATATTAAATGCTCTCCAGGAATATTACAAAACAATCGTATTATACAATCGTCATGGCTGCAATGAATAATGCAAAGGTGCACCCATTCAGAAGTTGGATTAATTACACTTAAGATTTACTAAGACTCGTGCCTCCTTTCCTCGGACGCTTTAGTGTTGTTCTGGGCTCGAATTTATTGAAGTTTCCTTAATCAGTGGCGGCGGTGTGCATAATTTTATTAGCGCCTTATTTTGTCTATTCATCCCACCCGAACGGCCATCTACTTTGCATATTTATATAGTATTTCACGAGATATGGGAATATTGATAAAAGCCAATTTTCATTTGATGCTGATATTCCTGAATGGAGATAACACACCTTTTTTTTAATGCTGTTTGATAAATTATAATTTTTTGATAATGGAAAAAGCAACAAACACAACTGAACTATTTATTAGAATGTCTATTGTCTATTCTTCAGTGACATTATCGCTGTCACTAATAAAATTATGAAAACTCGATTAAAATTTATTATACTGTCAAAAATTAAAATGTGAGCACAAATGTAAATGAAATATTTGAATATTTGTATGGTTATAGTACCAGAAATAAAAACTTTTATATTAACACTTACGGAGAAAAGCCCACACTGTGCATAAAACCTTTTAATAATTTTTATATAATATATACGTGACATATTTATTTATTTTATTTGTTTATTTATTTTATTTATTTTTTATTTTATTATTATTTATTCATTTTATGTGCATGGTGCATGTTCTGACGTCTCCCGCAGAGTTGCAAAACTGCCAATTCAAAGGTTAGTACAAAAAGAAATCTGATTGAGATCAGGGAAGGAGAGATGTGGTTACAGGGAATCTACTATAAATCTAAACTTATCTCTTGTAGAACATTAATACGGGTTTTTAATAGTACCATTGTTAGTTGTTTTTCTAGTAACATTTGCTGTCTTGGGTTTACGTTATTCTGATATTATTGGAAAAGCCCGATCTGAATTGTTCAAAGGTTTTTTAATGTTGCCGAAATCTTCTTCTGCTCTCCTCAACTGGAGTGTAGTATATATCATTTAAAAGTCACTATGCTTAAAATGTGTCGAAACTTTCTAGTCAGGTTACTTAGAATGGATACCGATAGATTTCCAAAGCAGTGTTTCGATTTATGTTTTACAACATTTTAACTATTAGTAACTGTTTTTCAAAATTCCTTAGCTCTAATTTACCACTTCACAAAATTCACGCATTAAGGTTTGTTACAAGTTCAACCATAATGAACTTTGCACTGTATATAATCTCCAAGAAAATGAAACTCTATTTCACGTACTGGTTAGAACTACCCTGTTTAAAAGTTTTTTGTGGAAAAGCTGGATAATCTTACATCTAGAATAGGGGTGGATATCTGTGCTAAAACATAGGTCGTTTCTTATTAATCAATTTTTTTGCCCTTATAACGGTTTTCAGAAAAATGTTTCACAAAAAATGGTTATATCTTTTTCAAATTGCTATTAACATCTCGTTTTATTTTATTTTGGTTTTATAATTGGTTTCTACTACTACTGATATTGTTGTTTCTAGTGCAATACTGCACAAGACTTCCGATGCGTTTTAAATCCATTAACAGTCAATGGCTATAGTAGTGCCTATAGTAATTTGTTAAACTTCCATGAATGGACACAGGTTTTCTTCCTCAATAACGTTACCCATATCTTTATCAAATAAGTTATTGGATTTCTATAACTTCTTATGCGTTATCTACTTTATTAAATAGATTGTGAAAAATGAAATATTTGTTTTATAATGATTCTTAGGAATTTGAAACTACTTCCATCTTTTAAAGATTTCGGCATCATTAAAATCTAACTAAAGCAGTGTTCAAATTGATGTCGATTGGTATTCCAAGACAACGCACTTCTCCACAATGTGTTTTTCTGTAAATATCAGCTAAAATCACTATTAGAATTTAACTATTTTCCATAAAGCATGCTAATAATACGCTTGCGGAAACTGTCATAAACAAAATAGTCTATGATCATGATCTACACCTACCAATACCCCTTATAATTCTTAAGGGTTTAGTTAACATAACTATAAAAATATTAAATCAAGAAAATGTAAATGTAAAAAACCCAATACAAGAAAATGTATCTGTGATACAATAAACAGACTTTACAGCAAACCAGGCCAAATTGACTACTTCCAAATTACTACAACTTATTGGTCATTTATAAATACCAAAGGCAACTAAATGCAATAACGTAGATATACGGGGGTTAGCTATAAGACATCTTAAACTTAAAAAAGTTTAAATTCATAGTTAGATTGAAATAAATGTGTTCCGATATGATGGAAAGGCTTTTACAATTGAGATACAAATATAGTCTATGGTTCACAGTTTAATGTATAGCTTAAATATGTATTTGATTTTTTTTTACTAAATTCTACAAATTTAAAAAACTTTCAAGTTTATCAGGTACCATAAACGTTCTAAGAATATGTAGATACTCATTGTGGTCGCAGAATCAAATAAAATTTATAATATAAAGGATTTTAATTTAATTAAATAAAACTTTAAAACTTTTGGGACAATCCGTATATTCTGGAAGCAATTTTTAAAAATTATTCTATCTTACCCGAAATTAAAATGTTTGTATTTTGGCAGCATGGCCGTGAATAACCTTGTGTAATAAAAAAACTGTTAGATGTTTTCCAAATTCTAAAAAGCGAATTATAAACTCAGTGTTATTTATCTCAAGATTTTCAATATCCCAATAATTAACGTAAATTCTTAAGTGTTTGTAGCACGCCGAGTTCAGGTGCCAACTCTATCTTTCTAGCTCAAGGCTAGTGTTAGTTTGTTAAGTATCGGCATTGTTGAATTGCTTTGGTACACATCACGTGTTATAGCATTGTCTCTGTTATGTAACCAAAAGACCCTTAAATACAAAACTCGATAACAAAAATTTTAAATTTGCTCGTCATCTTACCTTCTATATTCGAGAATCTAATTCGGCGCCCCGTGCGATATTCCATCTTCCCGAGTATGCACGCGAGTATGCACGCGACGCATGCATATTATGTCATATTCATTTCGGGCCAAACCCTTCTCAGTACGAGTTGTATATCGCCCCGTGAATATTTATCACGTACAACATATTGTCCCAATGGCCTCGACACATTGTTCCTGTTCCTGACGTACAAAACCCAGAGCAAATTTTGTATTAGACAGCCTGTATGATTTACGCAATTCTTAGTTTGACAAGTTAAAACGTTAAAGCCATATGCACATACTCGCCCGACTGTCGAAATCCGGTGCAAAAACCGAGACTTTCTTCTATGGAGGCAATTTAGCCTACCTTGTACAAAAAGGGTCATTTCCTACAAAATTTAAACGAGTCATTAAGAAAATTAAACCCGACGATTAAGTGTTTTCGTTGGGAATACTGATTTTCCACGTCGCCGTAATAGATTGCGGGATTTTAAATTTCGGTTACACTTCTTCTAATAAAAGTTCGCCGCAATGGTTCGCATCTCGTAATTTTACTACACAATATTAAAATTCATGAAATTGGGTAATGAAGAATGAAATAATTTCGTCCCGAGTGCTTTTTTCATTGTACGGCATCTAGTAGTTAGGAGTTTGTGGTTTAAGAGCAAAATAAAAGGCATCGCAATAAACATTAGATACTCGACTGACATCCTTAAAACAATAGTCAGCATTTCTTAAGCTTAAGGTTTTATTATAAGGTAAGTGGTATTTATACGAAAACTTACCTTTTATAATAGTCTCTATAGTTTTATAAGAAACAGGTTGGTGTGAAACACATTTACCACACTTGTTTAAATATGGTAATAACTTTTATATATAGTGTATTAAAACATGTGATTATATTGCAGCACAGAATTTGGGTTTTATATTTAAATCATTTAGGCTGCCAAAACAACACGTTTGACGTTGGAATCCTTTTCCCTTGTAACAAGAAACTTCCTTTACTTAAACAATTGGAAATACATGTTGTGCAATGAATAAACAACTGAAAAGGGAAGTTATGATTGTATTATTGACATTTGACATTTGCGTCCTAATAGATTTTAAATTTAGATTTTTCAGTTATTTTTAGTTTTATACCGCTTACGAAGGTTTATATAAATCCCTTTTTTCTAATTTGCTGTATAGTAAAAATTGTGCATTTTCATACTTAACAATCTATAACTACTTTTCCAGATAATAAAATCTGAGCAGTTTCGGAAATATTCGAAAATGCAAGTGTGACGTTTGCACTTTTCCTATCCAGCTTTTGGGAAATCGATTGGAGACGCGATGCCGCCGTCGCTGATATATTGCGAGCTTGTAAGATCGAGAACCTTAGTCACTCACCTTGATTTTGTTAAGTCCAATAAGAATAAGAAGAAATAGTTATTTTAATACAATGAATAAAGTATTTCAATCTCAAACGCACGACTGAACTTGGTTTTATGTGAAGTAATTGAAATCTAGGTGCCGGTATTGAACTCGCTATTTATAAATATTTTTGTCCATACATACGTGCGTTGAATGAACGCAAAAGCTCCAAAATAAAAACTACTCAAATGAATTGTTATCTCGAATTCATGATAATAAGAAAATTTGGAGTGTGAAACAAGGTAAGTTGGGAATAGTCGTAGAGTGAATATGGTATGTGAAGAGAAGTGAGGGAAGAAAGGCCACAGAATAGCTGGCAGTGAACAGACAAGGATGTGACCATACACATTAGCCCTAAGATTAAATAGCGGGGAGATATTTGCTAACGTCTATCGGGATCTGTATGAAATAAAAAATTACACAACAGATATTTTTTTTATTTACTTCGAACCAGCCAAACATTGCCATTGGCGTTTCTTGTATTAATATAACAGAATTTTGCGTCGAATATGCAAATTAATAAAAACACTTAGTTTTAGTTATTACATTTAATCATTGCATTTCTGTCTTTCTTTAAACCTGCTGCCTTCGTCTACCTCACTGACTCGTTTTTTTTTAACTTGCGATAAACGGATCTGTTTGAAGCGCCGATCGATTTTGGTCTTAGCCCACTAAAGATAATTTTATCGAATATAAAAATGGCAAATAAACAAATAATCGACTTAAATGTTCAAAATTCGGGAGAGCGTTTCTAAAAACATTTATTACACAAAAAGCGAAATAAATTTATATTCGGACTAGCTAGGCCGGAATAATCAAGAGCATCTTTTACAATGCGACAATCGAATATATAAGGCTTTTGATGCGATGTCAGCGAGGTGTTATGTTCGCTTAGCTGTGGGCTTCGTTTGCAATTCGGGGCATATTACTTCTCCGTCCTTAACTTTCGAAAATAACAAAACGTTTTTTCGAAAAAGCTTCAAAACTTTCTTCTTGGCAGGTTTGGTCTGATTTGGATGCGATTTTCTTCGATTTTCGTCCCTAAAATTAGAACCATGATTATCCCGAAAACAATAACAATTATTTGGAACGTATTTGGTTTTTCTTTCACTGGTTCCATGGAAGTTATTCTTTCTGCTAAGTCTCTTAGCTGGTATATTTCATCAATATTTATTTTTGAAAGACTGGGGGTATCCACGACTTTCATTCCGTTCATTTCCACGATGGCACATTTTTTTTGTATGGTATAAACTAAGTTTTTCTAGTTGAGTATCTTGGGTTTCGATGTCTTCGAGAACTACATTGCAATGAATTATTTTAAACGCCGAATTTTTGAAATTATTTTGTAATGTTACAGGTAAAATTATAATTAAATTTTCTGCTTGAAAGTAAATTGCATAAGTAGTTTTTGATTTATAGTATTCCTTTGTGATTTGTATAACATTTGGCACATTTTATTTTTTTATTAAAAATTTTCTCCTATTGTTAATATTATTTGATTTTTAAAATAGTTTAATGGTTTTTCCGAATTTGGATTTTCCGCTGAGGAATGTACGGTATCATTTTCTTTAATAAATTTTCAAGTTGGTTAAATGGCGGTTTAATTTGAATGTCTGATAAAATTTTAATTTGTGGTTCTTTCGGTCTAAACAAAATTTCATCTAACATTAAATGATCTAGATTTGGCAATTCGTCGTTATCATGTTATAAAAAGTCACCTATAATTTAATCTGCGTCTTCTAAGTTATTAAATATAGAGTAACTTTCAATAGCGTTCATATCTATTGGATATCGTGATAAAGCGTTAGCTTTTTACGTTCCAATTTAGGTCATATTTCCAGTAAAGTATAAAATTACCTGTGTATTTGGGTTTTATTAATTAAATCATGCTTCTCATGCTAATTCCATTCTAGTGTGTTTGGTACTTTCCTTCAAATCGATCTTGGAAGATAAACTAGTCGATACTTACATATACTGTTTTTTGCTAGTGATTTTACCTTGCGAATGTTATGCTTTGCCTCTGTGTTCAGATGTATGAATATGTAATGGTATAGCGGCAGGATATCAAAAAGACTCCTTTCACGTTATTATTGTTTTGCTGTTGTTCGAGCTGTAATGAAGTACGGTAGAATCGGCAATTATTCTTGAAGCTTCACCGGCAGTTAAAATCAAAATTGATTACTTACATAAGGCTGTTTGATTTAAAATTAATCTTTGCGAAGTAAATAATATTGAATAACATTGATCTGACCGAGAGGTTTTTTTTTAATTACGCTTTTTTTGGCCGCTGCTGCTAAGGTAATTTGGTCAGCTTTTCGGTAGTGGATGAAGGATGCCTCCGTCAAAAGTGTCTGGGTGATACCATCATCCTACTGGACGACCATACAGAAAAAAAATGGACGAAAGAATCAGAAAATATGAAAACAATATTCAAAGTTTTAATCCACATGCTAGATGCATGTGGATTAACAAGCGATAAACAAATTCTTGCATCAAAATCTAACTGAGTGCAGTGAAACAGTATCGAATTAATATGCAGAAGCGACGGAAAATTAGCATTAATGAATGGTTGTGGCTTTTCCCAATGCAGAGCACAGTCATACAGCACATGACTTAAATCGCCTAGTTCTCCACATTCACAGTCTCCGGAGGGTTGAACAATAATTCTATTTAGGTGAGCTCGAGAACAGCAGTGGTTGCTTCTCAGTCTGCATATAGTTGTGATTTCTCTTCTACTCAGATCCAGCTTATGAAACCAGGGTTTAGATGGCGGAGTAGAAAAATGTGAGGTGAAATTGACTCCTTTCCCTAATCCGATATATTTCCATCTGTCACTCAAAGCATTTCAGATTTTAGGCTTTAATTTCGGGAAAAATTAACTAAAACTCAATCAGCAATATCGTTCTCTTTTATACTAGTATTACTTCGTATCCGGGATAGTTGATATCGTCAAAGGCACTTTTGGAGTCTGAAAGGATTGACTGGTTTGTTGATGTCATTGAATTCAATCCAATCAAGACCTTGACCAATATCGCAAATCTCAGCAGAGCAAATAGATAGAATAGATCACTCGGAAGACCTTGTCCCATTTTAAGGTTCGTATTGTAATTGTAAATACCAAAACCTACACGGCCTTCTTTATCCTTATTTTATCAAATAATTTGGAGTTATTACTATCTTTCTTTAGTTTTAATTCCAGAATTTGAAGACAGCTTAACAGGTTCGACAGTGGATAAGAGAAACAGGGATAGACTGGGCTTCTGTATAGATGATCTAACAGTGAATCAACTCTTTCAAAAGCATCCACAAGTGCAGGAATACTTTTTCTTTGAAAAAAGTAAAAGTGTTCATTATACTTTTACTGCCCACTAAACTAGCAGCTTTCAATAATGATTTAGCCGCTAGCACGTATCTTATGTGTTAAAAATCCATCTCACTTGCTTCCCCCAGAAGTATGTTAGTAGGTGTGGACTTTATATACCCCAGAACTATTCTCAATGCCTCGAATTGAATTTTGTTTAATTGAGCAATGGTCTTTCTTGAACTACCACCCAAAAAAGTGGTTCCATAATCCAAATGGGGTCTGACATGCTTGTTAAAAGGTTAGAAGGGTAGAGGGATCTGCCCCCCACCAGTATCATGTTTCTAATTTGTGGCTCCCATGACAACTTTGGATCAAAAATCACTCCTAGATATGTGATGCAATTTCTCCATAATATGGTTTTAGTGTTGAGGTGGAGTATGGGGAGATAATTAATCTTAAGAGATAGTTAATCTCAAGTCCTACATTCAAAGACCGAACATGAATATTTTGCATAGTTTTATTCAAGTTATTCACTATTGTTTGGGCATCAATCCCAGTACTCAGCAAGGCGGTATCGTCCGCAAACTGTAAATTGATGTAAATATTAAATAGTAATGGAGAAAGAGGGAAACCTTGAGGCACCCCCTTGCTGGTTGTTCTGCCTGTATTAGTAGACGGATCTGAAACTTGTATCTTCCTGTTCGTGAGAAAATATTTAATAAGCAAATTCAAATCTCTAGCCATTCCAATTTTGACCGAAACCAAGGTCAATAACTCAACATTTATATTATCGTAGGCATCGGATATGTCCAGCGTCACCATTGCTGCTAGTTGATTGCAGGCCAAACAACAGAGCATCTCTGAGGAGATTACTGTAAGGTTGTCAAAAGTTCTCTGACCCTTTCTAAATCCAGTTTGACGAACGTCGAGTAAACCTTGATTCTCTACCAACCATTCCAGTCTGTTTTTGATCATAATTTCAAAAGTTTTGCTTATGCAAGAACCTAAGTTGATAGGTCTGTAGAAAGATAACACTAAGGAGTCTGTCCCCGATTTAGGAATTGCTTTCAGCATTTGGGTTTTCTACGTCTCTGGGATGGTAGTTTCCATCCGAAGCATTTTGTTGAAAAAAATGATTAGAAAGACTGCTTCTTCCACAGAAAGATGGCTGAGCACACTGAAAGGCACTTTATCCACACCGGGACTCTTGCTCCTCCGACCTTTAACGGCAGCGACAAAGTGTGAGATATGAAACTCTTCTTTATATTCTGCTGAGAAGTGACATTCGGGGATGTTACGCAACATAGATGGAGGTTGAGTCAAAAGGTCAAACATATCTTGTGGCATTGAGAAGTTCAAGGGAAAATGACGATTTGGGTACATGGTACCTTTAGCAAACCCTCTAATACTGCTCCAAACTTCTTTTGTACTAGCATTGGGAGATAGATTCTCACAAAAGTTGACAAAGCCTTCCTTTTTTTTTTCCTACGTAGCAGCTGTCTTATTTGTGTCCGGATCCTTAATGACTCCAAGAAGTTGGCCCCGGAGGGGCTGCTTTTATATTCTCTAAATCCTTGTCTTTTCCGTTTGATGGCGTTGGTGCACTCATTATACCACCAAGGTAACCCGTAGTTTAACGAAAGTTTATTCATTCGAACAGATTCTGCAATAGATAGGAAAATTGTGAAAAAGGTGAAGTTCTAAATTTCGTAGAGATTAAATCGGAAAACTTCTCCCAATCTGCCTTATTGAAATTATATTTAGTAGTGTAGTTTCTTGTCGGACCTGAGTTGCAAATAGGAAAATGATCGGTATTCACTCTATCCTGGAGAACCCTGCAGTCAGAAAATCCAGACAGTCTCTGGAAACAAAAAGCTACATCTGGAGCGCTGTGTACACCTGGCCGTGTGAGGCGAGTAACGGACTCATCATTTAGTACACACAAATCGTGATCCTTAATGAATGAAATGAAATGTTACCACTTTTAATTCCCCGTGAGTAGCTGACCAGGGAACCCCATATTGCGAAAAATATTAATTAAAATTTGGTAACATAAAAAAAGGGACCATTTAGCACTCTAAATATGGGCTGGCTGTTAAGTACCATCGGCAAATAGAATGACCAGAAAACAAGTAACCCGATTTACAACTGATCACAATATCTACCTAAAAGACACTGCACTGCCTACTTTATCAAGTGTTTACCACCTCTCCTATAGCTTAAGCGAGTGATATGGATGCTCTTCTAAAGCTATCAGCGTCCCTGGCAGCTCCATTTATTGACAAGAAATGTTATCCATTGTTTCCTTACAATTTCATCTTTTGCTAAACTAAAAAATAAAATGTAAATTGAATGACACTACATGGATATGTGATTAATATATCAAAATTAGGAAACATACATATATGCAAGTATACAAAAAAAAATAGAATAGAGAACATGGGTCAGTCTCATAACTTGTCCAAAAACATGATCTCTTCTTCCCAAGTTGTGCATATAATATTTTACCTATTTAAGTTGTCCCGAATCCAACAAGCAGATTTACAAAATCAGTATTTATTCATAGAACTATTTCTATTTAATAAGTGTCAAATTATATGTGTACGCACTGCAGTATTCGCTTACGTTCCTAAGGAGATAGGTGACCTATAAATAAAGTACCCCAAAATTTTGAATAGCTGCCTAGAATTCCTGGTAATTCTCAAAAATTTCCTGTATTTATTTGAAGGTGACGCATGCACAAATGAACCACACCTTCCCTACGAGAATATAATATATGGTGTATCACAAATAATATACTGTTGCCATATAAATTCAGTTAGTGTAAGGTGGCTATGAGGGCGTTTACAAAAAAACAAGTGCTAGAGCGCCGCTTGCGTATTATGTTAACCACAGGGGAAAAGATTGATATGTTAGAAAGTCGCATATGGAGCAATAAAAACCGAACCCTGGCTGTTAGAGATTATATAACAAAATTTCCTCTAAGGAGGCGAGAAGAAAAAAAGATCTTCGATAGGATTTACCAACACTTTAGAATATATAGAACTTTGAGGAAAGAAAAAATAGACGTCGTTTTAAACGATGTTTTAAACGATGAAGATTCAACTCGAAACCCGTCTTTAGATCTAGATGTCAAAAGAACAACGCTTCAAATGTGCCTTCAAATAAACAACGGGAAGTCATATAAATTCTGTCCAGTGCAGAAATTATTGCAACGGGATTACACCATCAGATTAGATTTTTGCAATAATCTTATGGACAGACGCTTTTCAGAAAACATAATTGCTAATATTATTTGGACAGTGGACTCATATTTACAACCTCAGCTAAAAATTTTAATCGGAAAAATACCCATTACTGGAGCACCAAGAACACTAAAAAACATAGATGTTCAGGCAGAACTTCTGTCAACGTATGGTGCGCCATTTGGAGGTTCAGAATAATAGGTCCAATATTTTTTGATCAGAACTTAAATTCCCAACGCTACTTAGAACTTTTAAATATTATCGATCTTTTTGTTGAAAGTGCCTGAAAAGAAACGCCGAAATTTAATTTGGCAGCAGGATGGCGCTCCTTGTCACAGAAGTTAAGAGATTAGCACCTATTTAAAAGCACACTAAGAATGGATTTGGGAGAATGGTAGTTATACCTGGCCTCCAAGAAGCCCCGACTTTACTCCCCTAGATTTTTTCACACTTAAAGATTTAGTTCGTAAACACAAACCGTTAACTGCCCAGGAACTTAAACGTCGAATAAGAAAAGGTATCGTAACTGAACTTATATGGCAACAGCATATTATTTGTGATAGACAAATGTTTAGAGAGAAATAATTCAAAAAGTAAAAATATTAGGCATATACAACACTATATAAAATTTTTAATGCTAAATATGACAACATTATAAAAATAAGTAGTTTCCATTAAAAAAGAAAGTTTTTTGGCAGCTTTTTAAATTTCATTTTTAATCTTATTTTTCACGTACCCTGTATTAATATGTATCGAAGTTTCTTATGAAATTCGCTATTCGAGTCCTTTGTCTACAGCAAAACTTGAACAAATGAAACAATAAATGCTTCCGAATGAAGAAATTGCAAACGTCATTTTTCGCATAAAAAATTAAAAATGTAAAAAACAGGTAGCCTTAGGTATACCAGGTGTTCCATTTAAAATAATAAAGTTGAGACTCGCCATGAAACACCCTGTATATACAGAATTAAAAGAAAGTAAATGTTTGTAATACCCCAATTAACTTTTGTATTCAACTTTTGGCTCCATCCCCTATAGTTTCTGAGATAAGGTAGTGTCCCAAGATAAAAACGTGAAATATTTAGAAGGTATCGATCTCCTTTCATGAAAATCACAAAGTGAAATGGCAAAAAGTTGCTATGGATACCAACAAGTTTAAAAATGCAGCGCAGGTCATGTCCTTAAATTACGTGCGAATGATATACTTCATGCTGGCCTTTATGGTATTGTGGTACGAGACGTTACGCATAAATTTTCAAATCATTGCCATTAATGGTGTTACCGTCATTAAGACTATGGGTTGAAAAAAATTTCGACAACGGAATCATCAAAAATATGTCCTTCAAGAGAATCGTTGTTATTATTATTTTTGTATTTTTATATTAGTTACATTTTTATCTTTATTATAGGATAATTACGCATACTATTTCTACGCATTAAAATTTTCTGTTCCTGAAACTTTAAGATAGCAAATCCGCTAATTTAAAATGCAAAATTCGCCTGCAGGTCTTCTAAAAATGTCCAGCTGCCCTTAGAAAGAGCTGACTAGCGTTCCAAGGTCAACCTTGCTTCAATTCCTCGAAAATGACCAAGTAGAAAGGAGGGAACGATGTGACAAAGGCATGATGAAGGTATACGCAATGTATGAGAGTAATCAGATTCCGTCACCAGAATCATTGCAATAGAAATTAAAAGAAAATGGTCGATTTACTGGCAGTCGTGAAACATTGGCCAGATTTCTGCATAAAATCGGATTTTGATTTAAAAATATTGATAGGCATTAAAGAGACCATTATACGCTGTGGTTCGATGGAAATTTAGGTGCCAAACGCTTTGCTACTATCACCTGACAAAACTTATTTCGTAGACGAGATCATAAAAAAACCATTTAATATACCACCTTACGACTGCAATCTGAAAACTATAGAAACCTATGAACCGAATTAAAAACGAAGTTAGACGCAACAATATAAACCCAAAAATGTCCTCCCATGTAATTGATTTAATTAAGACTCAGTGTGAATTAGAACAGTGTATGTACCTGAAGTTAAAAATAATAAAAAAACTTGGGTCCATTCTGGGACTATTCTGACGACTAATTTTATTTAATATGTAATTATTATTTATTTAATTACAGTTATACTGTACGCAATAAAACAAAACGTATTCGTATATTTTGTGTACCATTTTCCCTACTATTGCTCCGAACGGGTCTGATTTATAACCCTTTATCGTGTGCCGACTTTAAAAGATTACATTTGAGATCTACTAAATCGCTGATACTATCGTTGGTTGTACGCAATTTTTTGAAGCCATGTGAAAAACAAGACCTCGAGACCTCGAATTTTTTTTTTAAGAGCTAAATTATGCGGGGTGCAACGTACACTGTAAATTCATTAACGTTGAGCCTTTTCAACGAGAACATGCGACTAATAAAACTCGTCCGGCACATTGCTGGGCGCATAGTTCCCGTTGTCCCAGAAAACGTAAAGTTTTCGAGTTGAGCTCATAACGGCATAATAAAGAGTTGGAGATAAAACCGAAATAAAATTTTTAATCTTTATGCCGCCGCCGCGCCGCATGCGGTACACAAGCGTAAAAGTTAAACGACGCAAATAAAAAACGGCCCCCACATTAAACAAAATTCGACCTATTTAGGCGTAGGACCTTTCAACTGTCTTTTTATTAGGAAAAGTTTAATTTAGAGTATAAATAATCCCGCAGAACCTTTTTGAGAATAATAATTATAATAACATACTTTATTATGTGGGCCAAATCTGACTTACAAGATATCTAATAATAGCTTTCGGGTACATTTCACCATGAATACATTCACTGAGTGACATGGGACATGCTCGTCAAAACAGACAGGGTCAGCAAAACATGGCTAAAATCTATGTATAATTGGATAGTAGATCTAATGTTGTATATAAAAGCTCTATGGCTAGAGTAATATAATAACTTGAATAGTAGTGATCTGTTCTAGGACAACAAATTCATCATCCGATTTTTAGTCATCGTTTCGTTTAATAGGTGATCAAGATTAGAAAATTAAAAAGTTACAAAAAAATGGCTATTCTATTCTGTAGCGCACAAGTAGTATCGTGTTGTGTACTCCATGACTATTAAAATATTCGTTTCAAATTTCAATTTCAAATTTGATTTGGGATCTACATTATAATATATCAATTATATCAGGGAAAAAAGTCAGCGCGAGTAAGTACTAACATTGTGTATATTTTAGTATAAAAAGTTTTCATTCTTTGTATTAATTATTTTTGGGGGTGCCTTTAATTATGCGAGTACCATAAAACATTAGGGAATGAAAAGATAGCAGCAGATCCGTTAAATACATAGGGACAATCCTTGAAAAAATTCGATATAAGATTTGAAAGCCACAAGAACAGAAGAAGTTTTTGGGGGAATTTCCACTTAAGAGGTGAAGATTACGTAAAAGTGCAGCACCACGTCCCAAATTCTTGTCAACACATCCTCTAACAACGTGTGCTATTGAGCAAGAAGAGAAAAAAAATTGAGACAAGAGCTTCATAAAAGTTTGCTTGTAAAAGTCGAATTTTAAGGTTAGAGAAGAACAAATTAATCTTTCTTGTTAAATTTACACCAGACCTAGACAATGTTACAGTATTGCTGATACAAATTTTCTACTGAGTAGCGAGTTTAAAGCTTCTGACATCCTACCAGTTTTCGTTAGTGTACGGTTTAACATGCATTAAAAAAAATCTTTCCAGTGCTGCTGTGATGCTGCTATGTACTGCGTCAGATATAGCGTCAACTGAAATAAGCAGGGTTACCTTTTCAACTTCACGGCTTGTCTTCCTGGACAAAACCTCTGTGCGCCGATGTCGTACGGTAGGACTAGGCCAACGGATTCTTAGAACTTTTGTTTTTCAATGCTGCCTTCAGGCTGTCAAAAGTTCATTTCTGCATACTAGAGGAATTCATTTTTAAGAATAAGAATTGGAAAAATCTATGCTGACTGAAGCAATCGTGAATATTAAACGTCCTATTACACTAGATTTGAAATAATGGGATTTTCATGAATAAAATTTCATGGAATGGCCTTCTATAATAATTTGTATATTCTGCTTTTTCACATTTATGTACTATTTATAATTTTATTTATTATTATTTTATATTCTGCTTTTCTGATTAGTTCTATTTGAAGATAAAATAGCTAATATTAAAATTTGTATAGCAAGCCTACTATCAAATAAGGTGCATTTGATTCGAGTAATGGAATGTGATTTTAGATAGTTGTGAAATTATAGTAAAAAATCTGGCGTTTTTTGAAGAACATACATAACATAACATAGTTGTAGCAGACTATCGCCACCAGTGGAACATCTCAATTTTACTTTAAACAATGTTTGTGCAAATCTCTCTGTCCCAATTTAAATTTTTCACCTCTCGCGTTTTAGAGATGTGTACGAAAATGGAAAGTAGATTTCTATTTTTAACACCTGTATCTGTTTATAGAAAAAAGAAACTTTCTAGAAAAGATCATATCTAACATTTACGACTAACTAAAAGAAGAATTCTATTCACCAAATAAAATATAGTTAGAGGCTAGGGCGTTGAAATTTGGCTCCCATTCAACATCCGGCGAGGTACATAAGCCAAAAAAAACGGCCGCAAACTGAACCTGGCGTCTATATTTCTTTCACGATTTTCGTCTGTTTTTCAAAAATCACTACGAAATAATGTGTCTGAAATTTGCATTTAATTACTACAAGTGGAGGACTGAACTGGACGAATTGTATTAAATTAGACTACGCACCAAAGACACTACAGAGGCAGCGTCATCTGCGAAAAGGGGCTCAATTAAAGCTCTGCAAATCGTTTATAAAAATGTTAATGTCAAGGTTGCATCCGCAATCTGTTCTGCACTCTAGATGTGCCGAAACTGCTTCATTAAAATTTTTTAAGCTCTTTGATATCGACTTACGAGGCCCACACGGCATCATTGAACCTCTCGTTACCAAAATTTCACGACTGCAACGAACGACTAAGTCGAAGCGAAACGAAGTTTCGTTATACGTTTTCGTGTTCCCGCTTGAATTTCTCAGCCGAAGATGTAAACTTTGTTGCAAGCAACCGTAAAATTTTAGACAACGTAAACACGTCTTTATTTCCGTATGCATTGCATTATGTGTCATTTTCTTATACGTGATGCTGTTCTAAATTAACGAAAAGTATTCCGTTTGCGCTATGGGAAAGGAAGTTATGCGCCTGGGAAAAAGTTTGTTCAAGTTACAGACGCGACGCTCTATGAGTTTGGTTGACGCGGTTTTTGTTTTCTCTCATGACGTTTTAGTTTCCGCGGCGCTGCACATTTTGGGCTATACCGAGGTATTTTCTAAGAAATGAGTTAATAAATGCAAGTGACAAGTGAGTGACTATTCATGAATTTGAGGCAATAGAAATATTGTGAACAAATAGCCAAAAATACAAATCCTTGACAATTGGTTTTTTAAAAAAAGGAAATTTTTACTCCCCATGGAGAAATTTATTGATCATGAATGACAGAAATGAGGAAAAAATACAAACTATACATGCAAAGTATAAACTTGTTTTTTTTTTGTCTTTTATGTTTAGTCATGATATTTTGACTACTAAATTAATATTATATATTATATATTTAATTGTACCTGTAGAACCTTATCCAGCTTGTGTAATGCCGATTTTGAGCAGGCTGTGTAGAAGATTGGGATTGGAAGAGATGTACTTACTCAAACGGATCAGTTTCAGGTTTGTAACAGTTTCTAAAATTTATTCAGCAATGTGGCCACTAATATTTTCCTGTTATATACAAAATCGTTATCTCTCCTTATAATCACTTTTTAGAGTTGATAGTACACACTAGGTTTGTTGAAACTGGTCCAATAATGAAATGTAGCGACACTGCTTATTGAACCACTATTCTCATTTGTATTCTATTAAAAAGGCTAGGTTAAAGCCACAGACGGTTGTTTCGGTGACTAGAAAGATCATAAACCAATATATCATACTGTTGGAATTAAATTATTACTGGTTTATATGTAGTAAGCAAAAACTAGAAAATAAACTATGAAAATGAGATACTTAAAAACTATTTACAAATCTTCTGGATTCCTTCTGCGTCGTTTGTTGATGAATCAAACTTGCTGACGTTTCGCCAATCATCCTGTTGGCTTTGGCTTTAGGGGGCGAGCTAAACGATGTCTGTCTCGTATGACTGGATTTCAATTCATCAACAAACCACGCAAGAAGAATCCAGAAGATTTGTAAATAATATTACAGTAGCCTATGGAAGTTTCCTTGAAAAATTAAGATACTTAAGAAATTGACACCCATATTGATTAAGATAGACAGACTTTTATGACCATGGCACAAACTTACCTAAGTAAACGTGTAGTTACACATCCCATTTTATTAACATCTGGGTGTTCATATTCCTCCGCTTGCTAAAAATACTTACTAGAACAATTTTTTGCTACGTAGGTAGGCTTGCTGTTGTTGTAGATAGTCTTTGGAGTCAGTCGAAAAACGAAGCCGAAGCTCGTAACTATTATTAATCAACGTACATAAATAGAGACATTATATAAAAAATTTATAGTCCGTATAATGATCACAATTATGTTGAACGAAATACATTTTTTTCAGTTAAGTTTTTACATTAAGTGATTTGTTTAATTTTACCATCACGTTTAACAAACCCGAACGATTGCCGATTCAAAAACGTAACAATGCTTTACTTAATTTATTGTGATAATAAGTAAGTAATAAGTAATTCTTCTGTTCGAAATACTAGTTTCTACATTCCTAGGTTGGTTTAGGGTAGATCTGACAGCGAGCACCTACTAAGCGGCGGTACACCAAATATTAAAAAGTTGCCTTTTTCAGTTCTCCAGAAATTTTAATATAAATACAGCTTCGCCCATCAAGGCTGCTTAATTTTCAATTAACTTGGTAACGCTGATTAGTTTCACACTACGACGGACTAAAAAGAATTACGTTTAGAAAACCACAACATTTTTGTAACCTATTCCCGGTTTTAAATTTGGCATATTGCTTGTAGGTCGAATTCCGCAAACCCCGACCACAAAACGCAATTAGCTTCCCAGACGTCCCTTAAAATTCCTTTATTTTTCCGCATGGCCAGGGACTTTGTTTTCATAAGGCTTATATTGTTATTCTTGGGGCCGCGAGCACAATTTTCAATTTATACATGTGCCGGGTTTCGTTCCGGTTGTTTTTCTCTCCCTATTTTCGAAAAACGGAGGCTCATTAAAGCCAGTTAGTAAAGGAGGAACAAAAAGACCCATTGCAAGAACCATAACCGTTATAAGAGCTCTTCAATTTTAATTTTGCCACATGGTCGGACCGGGACCAAGTCAGTGGTAGCGATAACGCGAATTTTCGCTAACTGTAAAATAATAAAAACATGTATTAAAAGTGCAATAGCATGATTTTTATTTTTTTTAAGTTTGTCGTTTTTGCTCTGTATTTTCAAGTCCTTTTCCCTGTAAAACGTAATTTGCGAGATTGTTTTCAGCGTCTCCTATTTGTGATAAAGTTTATGGTAATGTGTAATAATTAAATAACTAAGCAATGGAATTAGTAAATTTATTAATAATTAATGAGTAGATGATATGAGTAAATGATAAATACAAAAAGTATAAAGATTGTTAGTATGCACAATTTAAATTCATTTTAAAGTATACAGAGTGGCTTACAAAACCGTGAGGAATAAAACGTACATTTTCTTAAATGGAACATACTATTTTTAAATTTTGTTTTGAATTCGATTGAAAATTCTTCAACTTTTTTATTTATAAGACTACATACCTAAACCTTTTTTCAATATTTTATTTTTTCTAAAAAACTGCTAGTTTTCACACTGCCAAAAAAAATTACGACAGCGCCATTATTTTTGACAGTAGATCACTCATATTTCATTTTAACGATGACGTAAAAGAAGCATATTATTATTTTTTTAATTTTTCTTTGCCCTTTGTTTAAAAATTGTTTATAAACAAATAGATTAATTTACTATTTTTTTACCATATTGTTGACATAAAGAAATTATGATTTAAAAAAAAATCTTAATAACAATTGTTAATTCATTAGTTGCATTTCTAAATATAATTACAGAAAAAAAATTATCAACAATTTATTCATTTATTCATATAACAATTTGTTAAAAACTTTTTTTTATGTTACATATTTTTTCTAAGACATGAAAAAATTATTAAAAAAGCAATCTGCAACAATATAGCGAAAAAAAAATTTTCTAAGCTTTAAAAGATTTAGATTTTGGAGCACATCCAGTCCAAGCTCTGACTCGATTTGATAACAAACAAATTGCTGTAACTTTGCAATTATTGCAGATACGGTTTCCGACCATCCATTCGTTTTTATACAGTTTTAGTTTATCTTTCGAATCAAATCCAAACCAAAACTGTAAATTCCGAAGAAAGAAAGTAATAATAAATGCTTATAATTAAAACACTATAGTAGATAAATGTTAAGTTGGAATTTTATTCAAAAGACAAACTAAAGCTGTATAAAAACGACTTGAAGGTCGCAACCGAATCTGCAGTATATATACTGACACCACTTTTTTCTTTTAATTTATTCACTCAGTTGATAAGTAAAAATTTGACGATCTCATATTGTTATTGCCGAAACATATTATAGCAGATTATATCGTTTTCTTCAAGATCCCGACTTTAACAAGTGAATATTTTTAAGTTTTGTAAACGAGATGGCGTTGGGTTTCCATAGGCCAAATTTTACAAAGATCATTTTTGTGAAGTTTTATTATACTAATATGTCTGTGTCCTTTCGTAGAGGTGACTTGTTAGCGTCCAATATACGCGGGAAAACTTTTACATTCCAGCATCCTAGCGTGCTTATGTATAGTTTTCATTTCATTTATTGCGCAGATTTCTGAGCATCTGAGCAACGTTGCCCGATTGTGTATTAAAGTACATATAAATAGGTATCGTCTTCAGAAAACGCTTCTCTTTTTTAAGATGACGGTGCACAGTTGAGCGGGTATAAGGCGATTCATAATTTGGCTATATAATGACAAAATACTTTGTTGCGGACTGTTTTATATTTTTATTTTATTATATTTGTTTTTGGTAGATTTGTTAGTTTGTAAAGCTCTTTGATAAACTTAATTTCTTTGTGTAGATGTTTTCCTTAATACGTCGCCCGATTTCGCAAAGTAATTCTTTCATTGATTTTAAGGCAACATGTTTGCCAGAAATATTGCACTTATATCTACGCTAGTCAGGAGCTGATTGGACCTAAATTTCCATAAAAAGTGTTAATTTCTGGGTACCCTAATAACTTGCCCCAATAATACTTTTTACAAAACTTCTGGATTCCCCCTGCGTCGGTTTTTGCTGAGTCGAACTTGCTAACGTTTCGCCAATCATCCTGTTGGCTTGTTCAGAGCTTGACAGAAACTGGCTCGCATTTTACTCTGTACCTGCTTATATATTGTTTGATGGGGGTGGAGCTAAATGAGGGGCATAAAAACCGTCTCGGATGACAGATTCCCATAAGTTGCGGTTAAGATTGTTAGGTTGTTTATAGATTTCTATAGACTCTCGGATTTTTCGTTGGTTTTATCGAATAAACTTTTATATCCGGTTTCGTGATTGTGTTCGGCAACAGCTGATGAGTTAATTGGTTTATGAGTAAATCTGGTTTTGTAAAAACTAAATACTAACATTTTAATATTATTTTTTAAAATTGTTTTCTATGTTCTTGACTTATTTGCAGATCAATAAATTATTGTACCAAATTAAGAAAAACTGTTAATTTAGAATTTAATCTAATTTTCAATTATTTTCTTTTACTTGGCCAACTGAGGCATCATATTACTGTGTTATGTGTGTTTAATGTTGGTCTAAAATGGGCCGATGTTAGTTATTTGGAATATTTAGAAGGAATAATTAGAAGTTACTATTTTAGTTTTAATAAAAATAAGGATTTTTTAAATTTATATAAAATTATAAAGAACACAGACAACAGCAATAAGAGCGGCATTCGTTACTCGTCAAAATTAACAGTTTCTTCAGAAAGTTATTTACAAATCTTCTAGATCCCTTCTGCATCACTCGTTTATAAATAAAGTTAGCTGACCTTTCGCCAATCATCCTGATGGCTTCTTCAGAGCTTAAGTGAATCTTGCTCACATTCTATTCTGAACCCACTTATATACTGTTTGCCAGAGGAGGAGCTAAAAGAGAGACATGCACATTCTCACAGATTTCCATATTGGTGAAAGACAGAGCTGCGGTTAAGATTGTTTGGTTGTTTAGAGATTTCAGTTTCATCATTGTTTTCGGCAACTGCTTATGACTTTATTTGTCATAGTCGTATATTTTTTGTTCTGTTTCTCTGGTTAGTTTTGACATAGCTCTTTCAGATATATTGCAATTCGGGAATCTGGAGTCAAACCTACTCAACAAAATTGAAAAATGCTTGTCTGGAACATATTTTTGTTGTAACGGTCAAATTTATGAACAGAACCAGCTGTGAGATGTCCAGGATGGTTGGCGAAACGTCAGCAAGTTCGATTTATCAACCACCGACATAGGTGGAATGCAGAATAATTGTAAATAGTCTTACATTATTCTGTGAAAGTTTCCTTTAAAAAAAATCTACAGAAATATTTGCTAAACAAGTGTGATAAACGCCATATTAGTTTATTTGGCACGAACGGAGCGAGTGTTTAATAAATGAGTGACTGAAGAAGTTTACAAGGTGTTGCATACTATATGCGTACCTTGATCATCAGAATTGACAAACCAAAGCCCTGGCTAATATATCACTGGAAATATCCCAAGTTGCTCGCACCCCTAGGTAACGTCTTTAAGCCACACTGTATAATCAGTATATTTGTTACGATTTAAGTTCAGGTACATTAAAAAATTAATATATCAAAATATTGTTCGGTGGCAGTGGTGACACATTATTGAATATTACGTACTTTATTATTTATCCCTCTCATTCCTTGTTCAACATTATTTTTATTTATATCTTAGAGGAAAATGAAGAAAAATAACTATTCGAAAGAACACTTTTATCGAATAATTTTTATCAAAGTTCATTTCAAAATGATAATTTTTATTTAAATAAAGAAATGTTACTTTTCACATTTATTTTGGTTGGATTAAAATACTACTTATATGTTGCGGACTTTTTTTTTTTGTATGAGAGGTTATAAGGCGAATCTTCCTCAGCCCGTTCTGGGCGTCTCAAGACACCCTGGGGATGGATGGTGTGTCCCCTTGGCGACGACGGGTTGGCAACAGCCGACCGTGTAAACCCAGTGTGAGAGTACTCACACTTCCTCTCTTGACGACAAAACAGTGTGCCCTCCATCTGGAACTGCGTCAGCATTACTTCCCCCATGATCTTTCGGTCTCCTATTGACTAAGGTTCAGCGAGCTTGTATAAGATTTGGCCGTTCTATCCTCTTGGCAGAAAGTATTTGCTTTGCCATTTTGCAGACGTGGTCTCAATTTGTCGGTGACTCTAACATTTTTTCTACTAGGTTGTCTGGGCTTATGTGACCGAGTATTTGCTCTGCTATATTCCGCTGCATGTTCCATCTTGGGCAGAAAAATAGAGTGTGTTCAACCGTATCCACGTTTATGCAATAAAGGCACTCCTCGGTTTCGACCAGATTAAAACGTTTGAAGTAGGCTTCAAAGCACCCGTGCCCAGTGAGTATTTGTGTTAGAAAAAAATCTACTTTACCGTGTCGTCTCTCAAACCAGGGTCTTATATTTGGAATTAGCTTTTTACTCCATTCCGCTGTACCATCATCTATGTCCCATTCCTCTTGCCAGCACAACATCACCGCGTTTTGTGCTTCCGTTTTAGCGTCTGGTCCATCTTTCTCTATACGGGCTCTGCACTTAACTAGGAGATTAATAGGTGGGATCCTAGCTATCACCATAAGTGCCTTATTGGAAGTTGTTCTGTATGCTTCGGAGACTCTTATGGCTACCCTCCTTTGAACACTACTCAGAATCCTTTTATAGACTTTCTTCTCAACTGCTTGCTCCCATATTGAGGCGCCATATAGTAGTGTTGCGGACTTTAATACGCGGCATATTAATATTAATATTAATATAATATTATTAGATAAGATTTAGATAAGTATTTAACAAATGATATTTTAATTTGCAAATTCCAACAACGTCTTTTCCTATTGCATTAGACAAGCATTTATATTGAATATTTCTATAATATAAATATTTTTAATATTTCGAACACCGCGCTAAATAGTATTTAGCAGAAATTATCTGAACAAAGTATATATATATATATATATATATATATATATATATATATATATATATATATATATATATATATATATATATATATATATATATATATATATATATATATATATATATATATATATATATATATATATATATATATATATATATATATATATATATATATATATATGATGACACTATATTCCGGGATATCATCCGTTCGCTCGTTGAACTCCGACTGGAATCCTGCATCCGACTGGAATCCTGCAAATCCTGCATCCGACTGGAATCCTGCAGACGTTTCGCCAAAATCTCACTTGGCATCTTCAATGCTCGCGCTCCGAAAACACTTCGAACACTCGAAGTGTTCGAAGTGTTTTCGGAGCGCGAGCATTGAAGATGCCAAGTGAGATTTTGGCGAAACGTCTGCAGGATTCCAGTCGGATGCAGGATTTGCAGGATTCCAGTCGGAGTTCAACGAGCGAACGGATGATATCCCGGAATATAGTGTCATCACATTTTTCCATCCGTGAATCAATACGTGAGAATATATATATATATATATATATATATATATATATATATATATATATATATATATATATATATATATATATATATATATATATATATATATATATATATACATAAACTATGCTTGATTAAATATAATTCAAGTCTTATTTACCTTTGATATTTTAAGTTAATGAAGTCATCAAAAAGTCTGCCCGTCTCAAACATCCATATTTTGACATCTTTTTTAAAATTCGTAAAGATAGTTTGTTCTCTTATATATATGCTGGTAGCATGTTATATAACCTAGGTGAGAAATACGTATATGATCGTTGTCCGTGTGTTTTTGTTCTAACTGTGTTATAGACGTCCTTGTTTTGTCAAAGGTATGATAAGTATGATTAACATTAAGAACAAGAATTTTGCGTGTTTGGATGTCTTTTAATATACTAAAGCAGTATAACTGACGTATATCGAGAATTTCATTCTTCTCAAACAGTGGGTCCGATGGGTAAGTTTTTTGTTTGCTATAAATTATTTTTAGAAACCACTTCTGCAACACATTTAGATTTTTCAGGTGGTATTCAGGGACCCCGCCCCAACCCAGGATGCCATAGGAGAGGTCAGTTTGTACTGATGACATATATAGGTTTTCCAATTGATTTCGGCTTAAAAAATCTCGTAGGTAATTAAATTTTGATAGAAGTGGTCTGATTTTTTCTACTATAGATTTAATTTGCATTCCACTTGAGCTGGCAGTCAATAGTAATGCCAAGATAATTAAACGATGTTACTTGCGGAATTTCTGTCATTTCAACTGTTAGGTTTCCGATGTTTGGAAGCTGATTTTTGTAGGTTGAGAAATATAGGTATTTGGTCTTCTGTAAATTCAATGTAAGTTTATTGTACTGATACCACTTTTTGAGAGTGTTTAAGTCCTGCTCAATTTGTAACTTTAACAATTGCCATGTTTTTGCCCATCCAAAATTTACAGTGTCATCGGCAAAACTGAAAACTGTACTATTGGTGTCTAAATTTAACATATCATTTACGTATATCGTAAACAGTAGCGGTCCGAGAATTGTACCCTGTGGTAGGCCACATGTTACTGTCTTCATATCGCTCAAAACACCGTCTATGCTTACGCACTGTTTACGATTGAACAAATAACTATAATAATAATATAATAAATTACTACGCAGCAACTCAAATACTCTCCCTCTCAGTCCACAACAGTTTAGTTTATCAAGTAACTTATTGCTGCAAACAGTGTCAAAAGCCTTGCTTAAATCTATAAAAACGCACATGCAAGGGTTGGTTACTTGAATCTAATGAGTCGTATATTTGGGATGTTAAAGATTTGATAACATCATGTATTGACTTCCCTTTTCGAAATCCAAATTGAAAGTCTGAGATTGTATTGAAATTATAAAGAAATTTAACAATCCTCGTTTTAAGTACCCGTTCAAAAATTTTAGAAAACACTGAAAGTATTGATATTGGACAATAATTTTCAACTTTTTCTCTATTGTTATTTTTATATAATAACTTAATAATGCCAACTTTTAAATAATCTGGAGAACATCCACTCTCAAAACATTTATTTACAAGAAACGTTAAGGCTCCGGATATTTGAAAACAAATCTCTCTTAGTGTCTCGCTTCTCACACAGTCCCATCCAGGAGCTTTTGTTTTTTAGGGTGGTACGATGTGAAGGGAATGTATCTACCAGAACTAGTAACGTTTCTATGCCAATCAAGAATAACTAAATTTTCTTTAGTGCGAATGACCTTTGTGTCAAGAAAAGGGACAGAACGATCTGTCTCGGTCTCCACCGTGAAAGTGAGATCGGAGTGAAAGGAATTGAAAATGTCAAGTGTAGATTCGATGAGGTTAAGCGCAACTGCTGTTAATAAATCATCAACATATTGATATATAAAAGGGAATTCAAAACTAACTTTGTCTATCACATAATAAAGTAATTTGTTCATAACAACCTTAGCAATCACAGGGGAGGCCGCACCCCCCGTAGGAAGGCCCTTTACTTGTTTATAGAATTTTCCATCAAATGAGAAAAAAACTTACACAACACGGTATTTAAATCTAATTGATCGTTAAGAATACATTTGAATGTCTCATTTTGTTAACCTTCATGGCTTCCAATAAATTTAATTTTCTACTTTTTGTGGCTGTATGTATAATATCAAAATTGTCGTCAGAAATGTGTTTTTCTGTGTCTAAGTGTGTAGCCTAATTAGAATCTAGACTATTGTTTTTAAACGCTCTTTTATGATCGTTAATGCGTTTCTTGAAGGATCTACCTGTTTGTCCAATATAAATTTTAGGACAAGATCCACATTTCAACCTGTAAACACCTGATTTTTGGACTTTTGGACATTTCGTTTTATTGTTTTTTAAATATTTTCCTATTGTGTTGTTAGTTCTGAAAGCTATTTTTAAACCACATTTTGACAAATGTTTTAAAACTTTTTCACTAGGTTCTGCTATGTATGTAATTGTTTTAAATTGTTCGTGTTCTGTATTAGGTTTCGGATAGAGTTTACTGTTGTCTGTATTTGTTTTTTATTTATAATTTTATCTACAATGGACGGATTGCAGCTGTTGTTCAGTGCAAATTGTTTAATGATATTAAGTTCTTTGTTGTAATTTTCTGTTGAGAGGGACGTATTAAGAAGTCTGTGTACTACTACTGGAACATCCTTTAAGTAAAAGTTTTTTATGGTGGTATAGATGCGTCGATGATGTCTTTGCTAGCTTTGTTGGAACGGACAGGCAATTGAATTCCTTTTTTGAATTACATTAACTCACACACACACACACACACCCACACACACACACACACACACACACACACACACACACACACACACACACACACACACACACACACACACACACACACACACACACACACACACACACATACACACACACACACACACACACCCACACATACACACACACACACACACACACACACACACACACACACACACACACAATTATTGAAACTAGTACTGTTCCACAAAAATATTATTTATTAAAAAACAACTAAAACTAGAGACAAAACAAAGTAAAATTTACACTTCTTTCGTTGGTGATCTATCCATCTATAAAAGCATTTGAAAACAAAAAGGTTGCGGTTTTACTTTAAACCCCTTTTTTTATATATTCATTTTGAACGAAGGCTTTGACTTTTGCCCAAAAAATCAATTAGTACAAAATAGTGTATAAATAGTGGAATTTGCCGTCTAGGGTGGTCCGTAATTAATGCGCTAAAAAGCAATCGAAAGTGGTATTTTGCTTGTGTGTGTGGTTTAATTATTGTAATATATTGTCTCAAAACTTTTGCCTCAAATTTAGATGTTTTAAATAAATATGGAATTTTGTTTCCATCCTGTATCTGTCGCGTTTTTTGGGTCGGATGTTCCGTGCTCCGTAAGGACGATCCGTAAGTACGCGACCGGTACGACGGAGCGTTCTTTCGGCTTTCCGGCACGCTGGACCTGTTTCGAAACGCAATTCAGTATTAGTTTTTTGGTTTTTTGAATATTTTTCTTTCAGTGCTAAGCATTCAAACTATTTGAGAAGTTGACATTTTTTTATATGTTTCAAAAAGAAATGAATGACTTTCTTTTTTTTCTGCAGTCCATGGCACTAATATCCTTTTTTTTAGGTATAGTTTGATCTAAAAAATTGATACTAGTTCTAGGTTGGATGAGATTATTTTCTTCTGTATCATCAATTTCATCATCTTCGCTTTCCATAAATTTCTTTTCTCTTGAGAACAAATAAGAAGCAATTTGGACAAAATGCTTTATTTCAGTACCTAACTGCTCGCGCTCCGAGTGTTCGAAGTGTTTTCGGAGCGCGAGCATTGAAGATGCCAAGCGAGATCTTGGCAAAACGTCTGCAGGATTCCAGTCGGAGGATTCCAAGAAAGGAAAAATCTATTGAAAAATTATTTAAATTTTTATACGCTCTTTTATGACAATAGAAACCAAAAAAAAACGTTGATTAACAATTGAATAACTTCTTGAAAAACAATGATGCAACTTTTATTACCGCGGAATCATTTTCTTTCAGGTCTGGACATAACACTTGAATTTTTTCAAAACTTTAAATTAATATTTCATTGCATAAAAAAAGTATTTAAAGTTTCGGTCATTATAGCAGCGTTGCGCGCATGCCGAAACTGCTGCGCGGAAGCCGATTTTCAACGTTAAATAAAAATTATTAATATTGGTCCTTTAATTTCGGGAGTAAAGAACTTCTTTACCGAAATTTCTTGCTCTTTCAGAATCTTTTGTAATATTTGAGCTATCACTTACAGTTTTCGAGATTTTGTGAAAAAGCTGAACGCCTATTTTTTTTCATTTTTTTGTTAATAACAATTGTAATTTTTATCGGCGAAAAAAATCAAAAAAAGTTCTTTTTCTATATGATATTCCCGATCCAATGAACCATCAACCAGATTTTTAGGAGACGGACAATTATTTTTCGCAGGAAATGAACTTCTCGACTAGACTGTATACTATATATTTGAATCAGGCAGGATTTACACCTGAGCACGAAATAATATTGAACAAGTTTTGCTAACATTTAAAACAGCAACATTATTTCATCGTCATTGAAATAAGGTTTGTAAGATACTATACTATACTATTCAAAATCTGTATCATGAACTGCAGTGGATCCTCAAATATAATAATGCTCTGACGGGAAAGTAGGAAAAAAAAAATTAAGAAAAACGCAGACGAAGCGCGAGGGAATTATGACTTATAAACAATGGTCAGTTATTGCTATCGTTACAGATCAAAATAAATAAAAACAGACAATATAACATCTATTATCATCCTTTTACAACTATCATAAGAAGATTGAAATTTCAATTCACCCACAATGGTCACTGAGACAGATTAAAATAATAATAATAATAATAAAAATAATTCTGCCAGAACTTCTGTTTTTCTATAATTTTTATCTCCGCCACTGGGCCCTACACAATTTTTTTTCATTTCCTATTTTCTAATAAAATAAAAAGGTATTGAAAGGTTTTAAAACAGTTCCTGCTCCGATGGTGTTTATTTTCTATTTAGTTTTAGCGCTTGCATTAAGTGGCAATACGGCCTCGAAATAGTAGAACGTAGACCGAACTAAATATGAATCTGTCCTTTTAATCAATAATAAGTAAATGAAGTGAAGAAAGTTTAAACGTTTTCACTTGAACGGAAATGAAATTTCTCATTAGTTGGAAAACATTGTTTTTTTACGAAACAGATAAATTTTTTTGCAATAATTATTAATAATTGTTAAGTGGGCTTTGGCATTTTTTATTTGATTCTACTAAGTAAAAACAGTTCAGATCAATCATAACTACGTGTTTTTGAGAATATTGATCGGCTATTTTAAGATATAAAACTACCGAGTGTTGGCCTTTTGCTCTACACCTATAGTTTTAATATGTTATATCTAAAATTTATATATATATATATATATATATATATATATATATATATATATATATATATATATATATATATATATATATATATATATATATATATATATATATATATATATATATATATATATATATATATATATATATATATATATATGATGACACTATACTCCGGGATATCATCCGTTCGCTCGTTGAACTCCGTCTGGAATCCTGCATCCGACTGGAATCCTGCAAATCCTGCATCCGACTGGAATCCTGCAGACGTTTCGCCAAAATCTCACTTGGCATCTTCAATGCTCGCGCTCCGAAAACACTTCGAACACTCGGAGCGCGAGCATTGAAGATGCCAAGTGAGATTTTGGCGAAACGTCTGCAGGATTCTAGTCGGATGCAGGATTTGCAGGATTCCAGTCGGATGCAGGATTCCAGTCGGAGTTCAACGAGCGAACGGATGATATCCCGGAGTATAGTGTCATCACATTTTTCCATCCGTGAATCAATACGTAAGAATATATATATATATATATATATATATATATATATATATATATATATATATATATATATATATATATATATATATATATATATATATTACATGTATTATGTCTAAATGAATGTTCAAATAATGTGATTGATTGGGTATTTAAATCTAGGAAAAAACAGAGAACCATAGATTTGCTTCATTAGTATTCAACGATCACATTTTTATTGCTATGTACAAACACAATAATGTACGGAAAAATCCTTATTATTATTATTATTATCCCAAAATTTCAGAAAAACATTTTTTCACACTGCTTAGGTTCCTGGAGAGGACTTAGTCTTAGAAGACTGCATTCTTTCTCTTCTATAGACTTTAAAATTTATTTAAAGAATCCGCTAATCTTCCCCGCTTATATGACTTGCCGGCATGTTTTTACTATTTCTTGCGCGTATTTAGTTCGACTTTCGGTCGGCCAGGTACTTCCCGAAACATCATGACCGGTTGAATCTATCCTCAATAAGTTGAGGCTTCTTCTATGAACTATTTAAAAATTCACCATATCTCTTCGGCTTTTTTAAAATGAGCTATTTTTATTTTGTTTATTTATGTTTACTTGCGACCTTATGGTTTGGGTTACCATAAAAGTGCAAAGCATCATATCTAGTTTATTTGAATAGAAACATGAAACCTCAGCTCCTACATTCGTTGCCCTACCTTCAGCAAGAACTAATTTTTCACCATCACGATGCCGGCCCACATATCGCTGCAGTGCCTTTCTCCGACAAGCTAATACTATCAGACTTATCGCCTATTAAACATGTACAGAATATGATAGGTAAATAGAAGCTTAAGTCGGTTGCCACAGCTTATACTGGATGTACAGGGTGTCCGCAATAAGATTTCCTACCCCCTTAACTATAAAACTGAAACTAGATTTTTTAATTTCTCTTATATACAGGGTGTTCCGTTTATCAATAGAACACCATCGCATTGCATTTGTATCCCTAGTCTAAAATTAACGTTGCAGGCCCTTAAACAATTAACAAAAGAATTAACGAAAATGAAATACAAAAATTAAATTACAAAAAACATAAAAAGTCAAATTTTGCGTCTACATCATAACTAGTTGTCCTGGAATTAGCTGTCACAGACATATATCGATTATTTTAGGAGTCACATAATGTCAGAACTTAAGTAGGGGCACTATTCAATTTTTAAGAATTCGTTTCAATATATAAAAAGAGAAGATGAAAGAAATAGAGAGAGAAAGAAAATGAACCGGATTTAGTGGACACCATAAGCGATAACTTATCGTTTCATTATTTCCAACTTATGTTTAACAATTACACATAGAAAACAAACGAAAAAAGTTGCGAAAATTTGAAAAGACCATCTAAAACAATTTAACACTTTAATCTGTTATTATTTATTTATTTGTGATACCGGGGATACTGGGGATACAAGTGAATTAAATTCTACGATGTATTTTTCGATCGATTATTGTTGCGGTTGTTTTTTGCGAAAACTACAATCCCAGTTCTGATTGCCCCGATGGCAATTACAAATTCACCCGGTTCAAACAAACCTTGGTTTTATAGACCGGGAAGGTCAATTAAAATCACTTTATATACTGAACTTTATAGCGTTTTAGGGGTGTTAGTCAGAGAACAATGGTTTAATAAATTTAAACGTCCCACAACAAAAACGGTATAAAATGGCTCCCGATTCCCATGGGAGATTAAAAAAATTTAATTGCACTATAATTTCAAGCGTTTTTATCTAGACAATACTGTTTGTAACTTTGTTCTGACGCCAATCACCAATAAGCAATTAACGCAAAGGGTTTCAAATTCATCAGTACACATCCAAATGACTATAATGTGAGTTTGTTGAAAGAGTGAGAGAGAGTGGGAGGGGGGGGGGAGAGAAAAAGTCCCTGGTTGAAACAGCGCTAAACTAGTAGAGAAATGCCAATCCGAGAGAGATCTGATCCCCTGAACTGCCGAATCTCCATTTAAAATCATCGATAACTACTAAACCAAAGCTTGACAAACTGGAAAACCAAACCGATGCACGGATATGCCAGTCATATCATATCGAATTCTTGGCATAACAAAGGATGCTCCTTAGTAACATTGATTGGTGCAAGCATTATCAATGTGAAAGCTCAAAAATGGTACCGGCACAGAAATTAACAATTATGTATGCCATACGAACAGACAGCACAATGCTCAATCAAGATGATCAAAGTAGATCTGTAAAGGGCCTTGATATTGTCATCATTGAGATGAAACGTACCTTCAAGATGTCTCGGTTTCAGCCGACGGGAATATCATCCGCAAAGAGGCCCAAAAGAAACAACAAATCACTTGCCATAGAAATACAGCGGATGCGGAGAACCACAGTAACTATTTTGCCTATCGTCACTGGGTGAAAGTTCTTACTTACTTCAACTCCGCTAAAATCTCTGAAAATACATCCCTCCAGATATAGAATCTTTCTGATTCTCTCTAGAATGGTTTACCATTGCAGGACAATTAGTGGTGGTAATCGTTGTAATTAGCTATATTATTTGAATTTTATTAATGCAATTATTAATACGGGTACTATATATTGCTTTGTTTTCAAACGTGAAAATCGTTCACAGTAATAATAATAAAAAAGCAAAAGAGAGGTAAGGAGAAAAGATGCCAGAAATTGAATTAATTATTCTTTGACATTTTTCACATTTAGAAACAATAGTGTACAATGATTATAGAATTATTAACGAGTTTGAACAGGATACCACATTCGACAAATCCGTCGATGCTGAAGAGAGTCTATGTCAAACAATTGGAGGAACGAAAGGTTATCAAATCCTCTTGGAGGATAACATTTTACTGGATAGGTGACCATAAAACAAACACTTATAAATGTATAGTGGAACATCATGGAACATATAACTTCAATAGGAACACAGGGCTTTGCATTTTCCGACATTAAACTTTAGAGTACTCTTCATTTGCCTTTATTAAGCTTCGCGGAGAACCACTGATTTAAGAAACGATAAAGGCAAGTTTGATTCCTTAACATCACGTATGCCGTAAGGCATTTTTCCGCAACACTTAACTCATAATTCCTCCGGAAAGTCGTATATTACCACACGCAAAAACTTTTAAAATCCATTTACATATTTCCTGTTATACTCAGCTCCGAAAAACACCAAAGCCGAAGGACGTATGTTGGAAACCAGGTTTCCGCCTTTTGTTTTCCCGCAAAAACTTGCACGCATTTCAAAATATTGGCGATCCCTCGCATATAAATCAGGGAAATATTGTTTCTCCTGGGAGCGGCATATCTAAAATATTCGCTCGCAAATGAACAATAAAACATTGGAACAATGGCCGCCGTAGTGTTCCAGCATCGGTTTGAACTAGCCGGCCCTTATGCCTCAATGCTCCGCGATAAATGATTTAGAAACTTCTGGAAATATGGAAAGTGAGTTGTTGTGTATCGACGGGGGAGTTTTTCGTTTATAGCCCTCGGGTGCGCATCAAATGCTTTATTTAAAAATACGGTCGGTTACAGCTAAGGCGAACACTCTCGTTGACTTTTATGGTGATGACGGACAGTAAAAAAAGAAAAGTGAGCCTGGGAATCCGCAGTTACTCCAGCCGTGCATTTAATTGGTCTCCGAGCTGACTTCTGATCTAAATAAAAAAACTTACGCAATCCGGTGAAATGAAATAATACCGATGATGATACAAAACAAAAGTTTATCCACTATCCGTTCTGAGACCTACAAAAAAGTATAATTCACGAAAGCTATGTTATCGATCTTATCATCGATAATCGATCTTATCAGACGACTTGCAATCCTCACCGTGGAGAAATATGTTCAATATTGAAAATGTCAATGATAATGTAGAAATATTTTACTGAAAATTTACGCATGCTATGGATGTTCAGATTGCAACTAAAAATATTTTCTTTAAAAGGAGACACAAGACATGGATAACAGATATAATCACGCTTCTTATAATAGAAATAAATAAACTATCAAGCATTCCGGAATTTTCTTAATAAATTTATAGTCCAAGAAAAAATTAATTATTACTTTTGTTCCTCTGATGCCAATATTATAGAAAATTTGCAGTCCACTCTTTCTTTTTAGGATGATCTAGAGATTGGCAGATATTTGTTAGGGATAAAACAAACTCCTCAATATGATTTGCTGTCCATACTTGTTAAGGTATATTTGTCATATAATTAATTACTGTATTAAACACTCGAAATATCCTGTGCAATGAAAACAGATTTTAACGATTTAAGATCCATTAGAATCTTGCCCATATTATCGAAAGTATTAGAACTAGTATTAAAGAGGCAATTAATCGAACACCTTCCCGACACTCAGTATGGTTTCCGAAAAGAACACAGTTGCACAACAGCCCTTCTTAATGTCACTGACCACATCTTAAAAACTCTTGATCCAGGAATCATACCAGATTTAGTTCTTCTAAGCCATTTCAGGGCTTTTGATGTGCTTAACCATGAAACGTGTGTATATATCCTCTTTGCTTTGCTGGACTTAGGACTCCGACAATGCAATTTTTCCATAATTATTTAAGCAATCGTCATGAGAAAGTAATTACCCACGGTCACGCGTATTCTGTCCGCACATATTAGAGCACTGCGTTTCTGGGCGGGCATTTGAGTTTCTTCTCAATGCAAAAAGCAAAAAGAATTTGAGTATCACAAAAATCATATCATAAATACCCAATTAGAACTCTGAAATGTAGCAAAAAATATGGGACTTTGTTTAGATGCTGACCTACGCTTTGAAAAGCACATCTCTGATTCTATTGGGAAATAAATTTTAAAATTAAACTATTATATAACTTCCATAATATACGTTAAATTCAGAAAGCAAATTATAAAAAATTAAATTAATTTTAATTCGAACGACTCATGAAAATAGGGCTCAAACGAAGTAGTTTCTGAAGTAGGAATTAGGATTTATTCACCCACAAAATCAGGTTGTCAACTGTTATGTTATTATATTTTATATTTTGACTTACTTGGCTGGTGACAAGAAAAATAATAGATATACTCAAAAAAAATATCACTATCACGGGGAATGATTAAAAAAAAAAACGCTTTAACTCAACTATAACTATACATAACATGAAAGTCATGTACATAAAAAGTTTAAGTCAAAGATACCGCTGTTGATAATATTAAATATTGTGATTAATAGCTTAAAACAACATTGCCTAAATAGCTGAAATGTTGAATTTGGCTCCTTTCAACCTTCGGCATACGCATGAACCTGGCAACCAATATTGCCCTGACACCTCCAAATCCAGTCTGCTTTGTACCGTATTTCCATTCGGAATTAATCGGCAAATAATGTTGCGTTGGAAGTGTCCGAGAGCTGCGTCCGCCTTCGGCGATACATCTGTCCTAATTTAAATGAAGACCGATATTCAAAACGAGCAGAGATAGGAGGAACAAACTCAGCAACTTGATATGTGCCGTTAATGATGTGATTGGAACGGCCAGAGTCTGGAATTGAAACGCGGCATCCAGTTTCGCCGGTCGTTCGTTCTCGAGTTCCTTGCATTGGCGCACGATAAAATTTGACTACAAAATTTTCCACAATGTAGAACACAAAGGAAAGATTCGATTGGAGAGGCATGAAGACTGTTCCGTGTTTTTGTGTGTTTGTTTTAAAAAATGTTAAAAGAAGTTACCAAATCTTGATCATTGTTTTAGAAACAAATGCCGGTTGTTGCTTCTTGTTAACTGGAAACGACATCTTATTGGAAGACCGGTGGTGCTTATGTGCCATGTGATGTACATAGAAATTGTCACACTCAGTAGATGTACGAGGGCAGCACCAAAATTCCCCGGCCTGAATATGAAAGAAACAAAGTATAGTAACAATTTTTTATTATTTTTCAATATAATCGCCCTTAACTTCAACTTTATTACATCACTTTATTAACAACTCAATCCCTTTAAAAAATTATTCTTTTGGTTTGTCTGCAAAATGAGCTAAAACAGCCTCTTTTAACTCAAATTCGTCGTTAAACCGCCGTCCACGTAAGTCCTTTTTCAAATATCCAAACAAATAATAGTCGCTGGAGGCCATATCTGGATTACAGGGAAGATGATCTATCTGCTGGAACCCACACTCTAAAATGGCAGCTTGTGCAATAATAGACAGGTGCATCATCGTGAAAAAGACGCATGCCTGTGGTCAGTTTTCCTCGACGTTTTACATGTATGCAGTCTCGCACTTTATGTAATAATGTTGCGTAATATTTACCATTGACAGCGGTATTAGTTTCTTTAAAATCTATCAAAATAATTCTTTCACAATCCCAAAAGATAGTGGCCATCACTTTTTCTGTCGACTGGCAGACTTGGAGGTGCTTCACCCTTACGACGCCACTCCATTGATTCTTTTTTCGATAGAGGTTCATAATAGAGAACCATAGTTTCATCTCCTGTCACAATAGTTTCTATCACAGGTTTCGGTTCCGACCCGCAGAGTTCCAAAAAAGACCGCGCACACTCGACATGGCTTATTTTTTGAATAGCCGAAAGGTTTGAAAGGTTTTTAGGAACCCATCTTGCACAAACCTTATGCATACCTAAATGATCATGCAGGATTCGACGAACACTTGTATCAGAAAGCTTAGTAATTTCTGAAATTTGCTTGACCTTTAAACGTCGATCACTCAATACCACCTCTTCCACAATCTTCCGTTATGACCTCCACTGGTCGACCAGTTCTTGTATCATCTTCAAGCGACTCCTATCCCATTCTTTCACTAAAGAATACGAAGCAGAACTTTGGCCGTACACACCACCCAGCCTTTCTTTTGTTAAAAACTTTATGACTGCTCTATACTCAATTTGCGTTATTTGCGACATTTTTGCGGACACGTCTTGTTAAAAATGCTGTCAATAAAAAACCATTTGACGCAAGACTTCAATTTTTTTTTCGCAGCAAGATATATATTTAAAAGAAGACAAAGTTTTATCGTGATACTGGAGCTGCATCTATGTCAGGCCGGCAAATTTTGGCGCTAACCTCGTAAATATATTTTATTATTAGTAGTTGGGATAAATATTTATAATAATCTAAGATCTAAAAAATCAATAGTGACTTGCGCCTCTACGTCATAGTGCTAGAGAATTGCCACCCAAGCAAAAGGTCGTACAAAATTGAGTAAATAGCGGTAGCCGTATGATTTGATATATTTCCCAAAACTATGAAATTCATTTGATGGAGGGAATAAGCGCATTTTTTTGCTTTAGTGATTTGTCGGAGTTAGTAGTGAGTATGATATTACTCTCAATTAAGACAAGAGCCAAAGGGACAGACGAAGTTGAAATTAAATTTTTTAACTGGTTGTCCCAGAAATATTAATATTATTACATTACACCATCTTCTGGATCATTCCATAAAGAATGGAACAATGTTAATGTAATACCCCACCTAAAAGGTCTCCTGCAATGGAGTTTTTATACATCCGAATTGGAGAATTTCACAGTACCACTTAATCATTTAATCCCTTTGGGCTAAATAAAGTAGTTTTAAATTTATTGCTTGAAATTATTCTTGATAGATCTCAAAGCGTAATATGGAATGACTTCAGATTTTGTATAGTCCCGGAGTTAAGCATGCTTGGTCCATTACTCTCCTTTTATTATATAAACGATTTTGCCAAATTTTTGGAATGACTGTATACCCATCAGTAGGCTAACAACTTTTAGATATATTTTTCTTTAGAGTTAGGATGTGCATTTAGCTGTAAATAAAATTGTTGGTGACCTAGGTGTTATTATTACTTGCAATGATAACTTGAACATATTTTTAAATGGAAAATAAATATTGCCTTCACATTCTTGTAAAAATTTGGATGTTCTTAATAAACTTAAATGATTTGCATAAAATAAAATTTAAGTAAAGATATAAAATCCAAGCTTGGTGATAGTCTTTATACTCTCCCGGTTATTGTTATTGGAATAGTCTACTGAGCAGATAGCGCCTTCAGATGCTTTAAAAAAAATGATGTTAATGAAAATCTTCGTGGCATACTGCGAATCAGATCATCGATATTTGCCTGTGGGAAATTCTCAAAGAATAGTCTTACATCATAACAAAGATGTTATACATTCAGTATAAGTTATGGCACCAAAATCAGCTTTCTAGCAATCATACCTCTATTTGTTTAAAAGGCAATATGGCGGTGGTCTTGTTAGCAACAGTTGAAGGCTTGATTAGCTTGTCGGAGAAAGTTTCTAGAAACTGCAGCAGTTTGGCGTTCTACAAAAATTGTGTCTTGTAGTTGCTCATTGTAGAGCAAAACGAAAAAAAACTAGAGAAAAACTAATTCAAATATTATAACCCCTTTATACGTGTTCAGTGGTGCTCCTCTTCGACTATCGTGATCCCACAACCAAAAAAATAACTTGTAACTGATAACGAACCAATTCCACCTATGATTGCAGCAGATTCTTGACACCATACCAGACGTTTATTTGTAAAGCAGATATTTATTTGCAAATGGCAGTAGCAATCGAGGTAGGTAAGAAAGAAGGGCATAACCTATAATTCGGTTCGGTAAATCGATCTAATGCATGTTCGTCCACCCGTAGCTACCACTCGTGACAGATTAAGCTCTACTACTACTAGACTTTTTCACCCAACCTCGCATCACTGTTGCAACATTCCTACAATCGGCACATCTATTTACAGGGTGCAATTCAATACCAATTCCAATATACAAAAGCAAACTGCTTAAAAATATAGTTTATTTTCTGTAAAATTATTATGTTAAGTTATTCGTAAAAATACTGGCATAAAAATATTATCAGCTATTACGCTCTGTGCAGACAAACAATAGAATTAATTCATTAAACTTGTTGCTATGCTGATGCTTGTTGGTATAATGCAAAGAAGACTAAATGTAGAAAATTACACTTCCATTAATCATGGTCACAGCCCAGTTGTCCAATTATACGTCATCAAAAGTGCGGACAGTACCAATATGTATTTGGGTTGAATCCAATTTTCGGTAGATTTGACTGACAGTTGACATTTACCGGTTCGGATGGTCACGTCACAAGGCACACGATGAATGTATTCGTGCTGTTTCTTCAAAAATTTACCCAAAACTAATGCTCGTACCAAATTAAACTCGTCACTAAAGTGACGTTTATCAAACTTGTTTCATCGCCAGTTTGGCTTTATAAACAAGCTGTCTAAAAAAGTTTTGTTTCACTTTTCAATCAAGTCACTAATTCTCACTTTGTCTTCATTAAATGCGCCACTTTTTGCTTGAATATGCCTAAATAATTTGTGAAAAAAATGAAAAAATAATTAGTTATCTGCCAAGGTAACCAAAATGTCTTCCTTCTGTTTAATTCGACAATTTAAATTTCCTGACATTAATTTTAAAATTGTGAAAAACTCTTCCATTTTCCGGATAGGTTAATAAAAATGTACCGTCCATATGGGCGCGGCAGCTGTTCACTGCTTAAGCTGTCAGAATTACAACAGTTAAAGGCTGACTGTCATTTGCAGGCAGTATCTAACAGTTGGCGATCATCTCTGTAGCACTGCAGCTTCTCATCTATTAATTTGCTTCCGATTTAAAGTTTTCTTAGATATTCAAACAACAAATATAGATTAGCTTAAGTCCATTTTAACTACTACAACGTTTTTATAGAAGCGATAATAGTAGACCACTATGATATCTGGGACGCTGTCAGTATTTTATATTGATTTGAGTGGATAAAATAACAAAAGCCATTTGAGCATATTTTGCCATATACAAAAGTGTCTTCGCAGATCTCCAAGCTCACTGCTGTCTTGCAAAAAATGCCCTGCGAATCATAACGAACTTCCAATAATAGGAAATATTTTCTTAATCTTGCGAGTGAGTTAATTAAAGTTTTTAAGTAATTTGATTAAAGTTAATTACGCTTGTTTCCTGGGATTTTTACATAAAAAGAAAAGGTAAATATATTGACAAAATGCCTAGTTTTTATTCTTACGAGTGAATTAATTGAACTTAATTAAACTTGTTTTCTGGGATTTTTACATAAAAAGAAACAGAAAAGAAGAAACAGAGAAGACAAAATGCATAGATTCAAACTCAGCAACTTATGAGGGCGATTGGGTCTTGGAACATAGAGTCACATCGCTGAAAGGCTGCATATCAATGAAGGTGCTTTGTCAAGAAAACACATTTATCTAAACACTGGTTCAGAACAACCTTTTTATAGAAGAGGAGCTCCAAGGACAGATCGACCATCACATACATGTCGACAGTTCTTTGTATTTTACGTTATAACGCGCATTTTTTTTATAGATTTCCTTACCTGTCCGCGTTCTTGTCTCTTCTACTCAATCGCCCACTTATGGATCCAGTCCTTCTCTCCCGCTCATTCTATTATCTTTTATTCGTCTTCTCTATTACTATATATCCTGGAGGTTATCTCGTAACCCTTAATACACACTTCAAGTGTTTCACCACACCATTTCATCTTCTTAATTTAAGAAAAAGCATTCTCTCGCATATTCCCAAACAGTTACAACTATATTAATTGCTTGTTTGAATAACTATTTTATAAGTGCTCTTTCTTTTCCCTATCATTAAAAGTGTTCCCTAATTACTTAAATCCGTTCACCTACCCTTCTTTTCCTCCTCCTATTTCCTCTTACTCTTCCTTCACTTTTTTTCTTGATAATTTTCATTCCCTTTAGTGTTTCTGTTCCAAAAATGGTCCACAGTTTACGTTAATTTTCATACTAAATTATTTTTAATGGCAAATCGCATGGAGGTATGGAAGCTATTTCCTTTGTTGTTGGTAACAATGATGTACTGTTCCAATTCTTTGACTTATCAGCTCATTATGAATATACTTTTAGTTTACTTGAAAACCACAGAAGACTGAACAAAGACAAAACAATAAATGCTCGACTTAAGATTTCGTTATTACTCTTATAATTCTTAAACCTAAAACACAAGGAAAGCATGAATATATCTCATTTCAAAAAATACCAGAACGGGTCATCATCATTCATCATAAAATTCTGTTTCAGTACTTTGTCATCATCCATTATAATTTAACTCTTATGTACCCGCGCCTACGCCTCTGGTTTATAGTTTGGCCCTGTCTGCGTCTAATACTCCTGATTATGAATGACCGTTGGATTGAATGCAGCCATATGGGGCATTTTCGGATACAGCGCTTTTTTGTTTTATTGCGAAAAACGAGCGAAACGATCTCTCTAAATGAATTTTCTTTCTTGGATTTCCGAACCGTTATATCTGCTTTCTTTGGACTATCGGGTTAAGTTTAAAATGGATTTTGTATGGAGACAATTGATGGCGCTTGTGTTCGGCTGTCTTCTGGTTAGTCGATTGGACTTTTGGCGATAAAGTATAGGTTATCCGCGTTATTTGTGCGACTGTGAATTTGGATTGACGGTATCAGATCCAAGAATTGAGCTTGTTAACCTGAGATAGGACATGAATTTTATGGACATTATGAACAACGGAGATATGCAATAGATTTTGTTTATAATTTCCTGACCTTGTCGCCATATCAACGAAACGAAATATATAAAACATCTCTCATTATCTATCGATACATTTTAGGTCGGTTACTGCCACGTCCAGTTTCACAAATCATTATTTTCCCAAAAAAAAATAATTCAAGTAGACAAAAATTATTCTGATTATTCAATGTTAGTTTATTGATAAGGATCCTCAGAAGGATTTATTTGGTTTGACTGACAATCTCGATGGTCTATTAGCGGTACATGGAGAATGGAAAAACATAGTCATTTAAAAATTGGGTTGCGGCCATGGGAGGCAACCTATATATTTAAAATATTCGAACCTGACACCAAACTGATTTTTTTAAATGGAATGGAATATGCATTTGTGAATTAAATAATAAATAATTTCTATGGCTTACCGACGCAGGAGGAATCCAGAAGTTTTGTAAAAAGCATTACAGTAACCTGTGGAAGTTTCTTTGAAAAATTTTTATGACTTGCTTCACAGGTTAGTTAGTTTGGTATTATGCAAATTTTGCAAAAATATGTAAATATAAATTAAACGTGAATTTTAAATGAAACACCCTATATTATACCGTTTTAAAGTTATGCAATGACATTTCAATTAGTATTTAGCAGATAGTATTTATCAACCAATTTATTTTATTCGAATATTAATCCTATTTTCAAATGGCGAATTGATATTCAAACAACAATTTTTTTTTTATTGCAAATGCAATAAAATTACTCAAGAACTTGTATACATATATATTTGCCTCCGATCAATCCAAAGAAGTTCAGAAGAATAGCGATACATTTTAAAATTAATAATCTACGATAAATTTTATGCATATCTTCACTCATTAATCAACAATCAACAATATTATCTTTAAAATATTGAAATACACATATTTTAAAAACCAATAAAATGCATAATTATACCATTTCTCCAACCTAACAACGTTTTAAGAATTATTTAAAATGACGTGTAAATTTTCAAACAAAGATATGTTCAACACACTATCTAATTGAATTATCATGATAGCTAAGGTCGGTTAAGTTGCATTAAGCTATTTTTTACTTTTAATTAATCAAAACCTTTAGATCTAGAATGAAGCGTTTCTGTTTCTAAATATTCATACTATTTTGCTTAGTATTTAGTAACATAATAAAAGAAACTAAATAACTAACACTTATTAAATTATATTCAAAAATTTCATTTGTTGTTAAAGAAGACGTTTTTCCAACATTGCCACCTATAACCTTTATAAGTACCTATAGAAACATCTAAATTTTATCACCACTTCTTTTATAAATTGCAAAACTTTAAGAAAGCTTTAAAATTTCTTCTAAAAGTTATTGACAAAATTTTAATGAGAATTTAATAATAAGGCTACATATGGTAACGTCAATTATAAAAATAAATAAATATTAATTTTTATTATATCATTTATTAATAAATTGAAGAAACGAAGTAATTAACGAATAAGCTTAGAAAATATAAAAAAATTAATGAAATGTTTAATGTTCTACAGTTTTTTTAATTCTTAATTTTATAAAGTAAAATCTTTTCAAATTCATTTTACTAATTTGCTTTGCTTTATTCGATTTACTTGTTTGTTGTTAACATTTTAGTGGTTTTAGTTCTAGTGGAAAAAAGCTTGCTGCCTTTTTTGAATTATTAATATAAACACTATTAGACGTCACATGTTCCATAATCACATTAATCCATAAAATTCGCAAGCTCGAAGACTCGGCGGCCAAAGCAATTTCACAAATCGTGGACGGTCCTTCCCTATTTTTGTCTGTTAAGCTCCTTTTACGGTTGCATTTCAACAATTTTACAGACGAATTTGTAAAATGTAGTTTTCCGGGACATTGTTAGCGCGGTATTACCGAATGCGCAGTTTCAGGAATTGTCTGAAATTCAGGCATCATTAAAGGCTGAGACACCCATTAGGCCAACAAATAAAAACGGACCAGTCCTGAAGCAGCAATTTTCTTTGTTTTCGGAGATTCTTTAACGATCCCACACCGAGTGTTTTTTAAAGAGTTTTTTAAAGGTGAGTGCTTTGTACTATTTTTCAAATGCGTTTTGAGCCGGTGCAAAATTTGTGAACTACTGCTGTTAAAATTTAAGAAATGAAATTGTGAAATGCATTCCAAAACTTGTAAAACAAAGGGATAGAGACAAAGAGAGAAGTATTTAAAAATTCAAATAGTAACTTATTAAATCAAATAAATTAAACATATTATACTACATGCAAAAAATTCTAATGAAAATGTCTTTTTTTTCCTTCTTCTGCGGCATTTTCCCTTGTGAGTTCGCAGTTCTTGTCTGCCACAGCTTTCTTACATTCCAATCTCTTACTCCCATCTCTCTATCGATCTTCTTATATCTAATCTCCTCCCTGCAGGTTCCCCCGTATTGGTTTTGCCGCCTGTGGTCTAACAGTCATTGGGCTTGATCAAATGATTCCGGTGCTCTTTTTTCACTCGTTGCCATATTTCTGCATCTCTTGTGATTTGTGATTTTCAATTCTTATTGTTGTTGTCATTGGCCACTTTTCTGCTTCATATAGAGGTGACATCCTGTATATGCTTTGAAAGTGTTTTCTTTAGTCAGGGCCCATAGCAGCCCATCAAAGACTTGTATGACTTGCTTTCCTCTTGCTGGTTTTGTCTTTTTTTCTCTTAATACTTCCTAAATACTTACAACTTTGACAGCTATTAATAATATTCAAGTCCTTAAAATTCATATTCTTCTTTCAGTTTGCTTACCATTTACTCCATGTCTTCCTTACTGTACAAAATCTTGGTCAATCACATTTCCTTTACCACCTCTATTCTATATTAAAAAGTATGGGTAATAGACCGCATCCTTGGTTTAATCATTTTGTTATGATTATTGGTTGTGTTCCCGATTACTTATTTAAATTTGTGCTTTTGCATCCGTATATAAGTCGTTATATTAGCCTTCTAACGTTTAGTCTTTCCACTAGAACAGAGCAGAAATTTGCGACAAATATGGAGAAACCAAAGAGACTTTTTCTTAATCGGTAATTAAAAGAACAGCATGGCTCGTACAGAATCTGGATATATTTTTGATGGAAAATATCCTCCTCTATCATCACTTGGGATTTGCACGATCGCTTAATCCTAGATAAACTTTAAATTAACTGCTAGATTTTAAACCATCGGATTAGGAAATCTAAAAGTTTGTAGCTCTGTCTGTCACAATTTTCATTAGAATAGAACAGAATAGAACTTAACCATGCAACTAAGCATTGCGCCAATAATATTAAAAAGTAAGTAAAGTTTTCGTATTATAGAAATAAATATTTGGTAATTAAACCCCTGACACACAAAACAAAATTTCATCCCAGTGACGTCCGCGAGCAATGTGACACTAGCAGCAAGGATAAACAGCAGCAGACAATGAGATAAATAATGAAGAGGAGCGAGATGATTATATTGATTATAAAGGAATTCCTCTGATGCTATAGAGTTTTAATTTATTTGTGAGTACACCGTCCATACTGCGAAAGACAATTGTTACCTGTAGTCATGGTTAGTGAATATGTAGAGTATGTTTTAGAAATGGATTTAGAAATAAATGTCTTAAATTTATAACGATGTTACCGCGACATTGGGGCAAAATTCGACAAACCGAAAAAACCCCGTTGTTATTTTTAGTGGATAGTCGCGAAGTTTTATTTTTCCATGAGATTTTCTAAATACATTTCAACGGTACAAAATGACATTACTTCCTATGACAGGCAGTCTACTAAAAGTTCCGGGTATGCACTTCACTTCCTGGAACATTAAAGGACGAACGGGGAATAGAGCAGAGGAAGTCGTGTGCAGGGTCGTGTCTCGAAAGTTTTCCTGTAAGGTTTAATCCGAAAATGTAATTTTAACCCAAAGTTTGTGTACAAGCTTCGACATTGTGTACTGCAATGTAATCGAATGAAAGAACTTACCGGCCTTTCGACATCGTTCTTAATTCACCTGAACCCGAAAAATCCCAAAGATATTTATCATAACGCCTATCATCCTATTGACTTCTTCAGGGTTTCATTGAAACTGGTTTACATTCTAGTCTGTGAAGGCAAAGAGTCGCGGTTAAGATGGTTTGTTTGTTTTCAGTTGGCTTAAACAGTATATAAGCAGATACAGAGCCGAATGCAAACCCGTTTCAAATTGTTGTTGGTGTTAAAGCCTAAATTCATTGCTATCGTTTACCTTAAATAATAAAATTTCTTCCTAATAATTACAGCCAGTTACACCAACTAGCGCAATGAGTGCCTTTTCACAGCGGATCTAAACTTTACATCATCAACTCAACAGAAACTTGATCAAATGATTTAACTGTCGTGCGAAATCGAACAAAAATTACTTCCAATTGTGCAAAGTTTTTTTTTATATTGTATCACGGACTAAATATTACTTTTTCGAAATATTGAAAATATGGGAAAATTTTATGCTAAGTTCCTTCAGGATTCCAATAGTTCCAATATTATGTTGACAAGCGCACTATTTAATTTTTTTGGTCTGATAGTTATACGCATGTTCGGTAAACGAAAAAAAGGAATGATCTTTTCTAAATTGATATTAACAAATGATTTATTGCTTACAGGGTGTCCATGATTGCGGAAGCAGTTCAAAGCTACAAAACATGCATGGATAATTTAAATAGTTTTCTTATTATTCAAAAATTCAATCAAATCATAAGGTCTTGAATAGTTAACATAAAATGTTGATAACTTTACTTATGTTAAAGGTGTTAATGGACTCTGGAGCTGGGCTTCCAAATTACCTGATTTGTAGCCCTTTTTAAAGTGTTTAACTGTTTATAAGCTCTTATGCATTAAACGGAAGCGCGTCAATGCCAATTAAGAAATTCTCCAATATTCTCACAATTTAGGGACAAATGATTTTTCAAAGAAACTTCCACAGGCTACTGTAATGCTTTTTACAAAACTTCTGGATTCCTCCTGTGTCGGTTTTTGCTTAGTCGAAATTGCTGACGTTTCACCAATCATCCTGTTCTTCTTCAGAGCTTGACTGAAAAACTTTCAGAAGTTTTGTAAAAAGCATAGGGACAAATGACTTTTTTATTTTCTCCAATATTTTACATAGACTAAGTGAGTCTCAAATAAGAAGCAGCAAGTTTGACGCAATAATCTAAATACCCACTAGTAAGTAGTCTAGGAATGCGACGGTTATCCAAGCTAGAGGGCCAGACCAAAGTGTTACTATTAAAATATTAGAGAAACAATATTCTATACATTAATTACAATTACCTACACCTTATACCTTTTAAACAGAAATTCTTAACAAAACTATTAAATGACCGATTCACTAATCAGAAAGAACTTTATAAGACTTTCCATCTTCACCATATTCTTCGCGAAAATTAGAAATTTCTCGATGCCTTACATTCGAACCCTATCTAACGAGAAAAAGGTGTTTTTTAATCCGACGCCACTGACGCATAGGACTTTGCACCGCTGCTGAAAATTCGACATCGGTAACAGCATTGGTGTCGCGCTTCATCTGCTGTTCAGTTTACAGTTGTAACAATCTTTTATAGTAAATGTTCCGAATACATAAATTCCGATGTTATCCAAAAACGGGATGAAAATACAAAAATCTGCTAAAGGATTGGCATAACCATCTACTATAATAGTATCTCTTTTTTAATCTGTTTAACCCGGTCTATAATAGAATCGTGTACAATTTGTGAGAAGTGTTTTGAGTGCTCATTAAGCAGTAAACCAGTCCTAATCTAGGAACATGTGCAATGGAAACTAGTGGCTCGGAAGAGTCAATCGAACTGTAAACCGCTTAAATGGGTTAGAATTGCTGGCGCTGCATTTATTATTGATCATTAAACCCATGGCGTCGAGTAGGCGTGACTTCTACCCATTATTCCGGTAAACATGGGAAACAGAAATCGACCAGCTTAACATTTTCGAATTCTGCATTCAGCTACTTACTTATTATTACTTTTAAAAGGTATGTCATAGTATAATATTCTCTGATTAATCGTCTGCCATCGATTAAAAAAATATAATCAAAAAAATTCAAATATCGATCCCATAAAGCCCATAAATCTAAATCTATATTCTATAAAACTCAGCATTTTGGTATATACGCTTGCGACAGAAGAAGGTTAGTGAAAATGTTGAAAGAACTGTATCAAAGAAGGTACTTTAAAACTTTATTATGTGGATCAGAAAAAGCACGAAATAGGTATAGAGCAGTTGTGCCTAAATTTCCATTTCTGTTGCTCTGAAAGAAACCAAACAGTTATAATACTTTGCAAGTTGCGAAATAAAATCGGTCAATGTTATTTGTTTTTCTTTATAACAGAAATATGTGCTGTTTTTACACCTTAAATTTAATGACTTTTAAAAAAAAAGATATATCCTAAATTTATTCACTTTAATTACATTGAAGAAAGCGAATAATTTTAGATATCCAATTCGTTAATTAAATAACGTTTATAACGGCAAATAACGTTTATAACTTGTTACTTGTTTAATTAAGCGAGTATTTCGCAAATAATTTCTTTTCTTTTTAGTATCTGCACTTATTCCTCACTTTATTACATTTAAGCTTCATAGGCATTATCATCAGTAAAATTTGCTTCCTTTTAGACAATTCTTCCTGATTAAAACTTTATTCGGTACAGGGTATACTTCATAGACAGAATCATAATTTTGTTATAGACTTAATGTATTAAACTTCAAATTTGAAATATAAAATGGATTTTTTTTAAACTAACATATTTCAATATAAAATTAGATCACGAATTCATAAAATATAATTAAATTATGATTATTAATGCAGCCCTAGAAATTGTTCTAAGAACATTTAACAATATCGATTCATAAAAGTTTATTCAAGAAAAAAATTGGTATAAACAGAAATTCTCAACACCAGAATAATGCATGAAATATATCAACTAATTTTACCTACAGTCACTGTAACGAAATATCAAATAATTAAAAATCTTAAGAAGAGTAAATTGTGTAAAAAGTGTAATTGTAAAGTGTAAGCTTGTAAATTGGTTCGATTTTGATTGATTATTTTTTTATTGGATAGATTTTTCAAAAATTCACTCACACTTTGCTTTGCTTATTGCTTCAACCTAAAGTCATGGTTATCTCAGACTATTTAAGAAAATAGAGGTACTGTTAGGGTACTGTTATTAATTTTTTAAAGAATATATTGGCAATAATGCTAAGATTAAGGAATGACTGATGAAATTCGCAAATCTGTTGTCATATTCAATTTTAAAAAATCCGTAAAAGTACTTTTCGATTCTCAGCTTCATAAAACTATATTTCAGTGCCTTTTAGTAAGATCTATCCAACAAATAAAGAATTATCAAAATTGCAGCCATAAACAAACATTCTACATAAGAATTCGTTGACACTTTTTCTTAAAGAAACCCATAGTAGTCTTCCTCAAAAAAATGGTCCCAGTTAGCCATGACTTCAGGCTCATGCAACGAGCAACATCAGATTTTAGTGCGTTTTTGAGAGATTTATCGAACAAAAAAAACAAAATCGAACCAACACCAAAGATTTTAACAAGAGTGTACAGTTCTTTAGTGGGACGCACTGTATTTATTTAAGTTGATTGGCAAGAAAGCTGTTAGGAGGACTTTTTCAGGTCCTAAAATGTATGATTTTGAGAATTACATGCCCAAATTTGTGAGACAACGACCTATGACCCTAATTTTTCGTATCAAATGCCTTCTTAGGATCAGCTCTGCAAATTTGCAAAGAGTGTTGATTTTAATGGTTGCAGAAAATTGTCCAAAAAGCAATCGATAACTTTAACATCCTATTAAATGAACGACCTGTTTACTTATTTGCAAACAATAAAAACAAATTGTATACTATACGGTCAGCGCAATTTAGGTTTTTATTTTTTTTTTGATCCAAAGTCCGGAATGCACCCTGTCTTGTTAGAATAATATTTAGTAAATTCAAGGCTATTGTTTCCTAGTAAAAATATGAGAGACAATCCAAGTTCGGCTTATGAATCCCAAAGATCACCTCGAGTGAAACAGCCCAAATGCCAGAGGGATATGAAAGCTATTTGTATTACTTAAGTTTAACGATATAACGCCATATACCGAACGGGATAGAATTCACAATTTTCTCCAATATTAAGGATGATTTGTGACAAATTTTAACAGTTATATGCGGTAATAACTCCATGAGATGGTGGCAATAGCTATAAACAGTGAATATGGTGATAAGAAACTTATAAAATAGCTCGCGGCCATGGGAAATGGGTTTTCTAAAGGGATTCTAACGTAGTTTCATTATTATAATGTGGAGGCCGCGAACGTTGGAACGTCCGCCTCAAAACGCAATTATTAACTGGAATCAAATGGATATTATAATTTCATATAAGTCATACGACCGAAGAAACGATATGTAAATGTTACCGCCACGATAATACAAAAGGGATGTTTCGTGGTTGCGGATTACATATTTGTACTCCCGTAAGCAGGCGTTAGTGGGAAGACAACAGGGATTTGTGTCTATTGACACACACACCTCCATTTGCTTTCAATATTGACAGACGCGCGCCTCAGTTATCGTTATACCCCAGCAAACAATAATAAGTATTTTAAGCATTTGGTATCTATCGGAATATTGTTTGCCGTATCGCCTGGCCTGAAGCATAATAAAATCTACATCATTCAAAGGTTTCAACAGTTGCTCTAGTACGAATATTTTCATTTACTCTGGCAACAGTTTCTCGATCACATAACATTTTAAATAATATTATAACGAAGATAATAGGTGTGGATACAATATCCCCATTATGGTCTTGATGATTCAGCTTTCCTTATTAGAAATTGCTATTTATACGATAGGTTTCAGTCTATACAGGGTGATAATAATTTGACGATTTTCACAAAAAAAGCAATATTGAGACCTCTATAGGAAATACTAAAATTGGTTTAGTTGAAGAGACAAAAAACAAAGAACTTTTTGTTATTTGAAATTTCAAACTAAGAAAAAGTTTGTGTGAATCCTTAGTACTGCCAGATTTTAATTGTGATAATTACGTATACGGTTTCTGTCTCGAGGTCGAACACAGAATGCGCAAAGTCGAAAAATTTATATAAATACCTCGAACACTAGAGCGCGAGCATTGAAGATGCCAAGTGAGATATTGGCGAAACGTCTACAAGATTCGAGTCGGATGCAGGATTCCAGTATTAGTTCAACAAACGAACGGAATATATTGTGAACACATTTTTCCATCCGTGAATCAATACGTGAAATATATATATATATATATATATATATATATATATATATATATATATATATATATATATATATATATATAGACTCGAGAAATGAACATTTTTCTAGTGAATGCCTTTTACCATAGTACTGAAGGGGAGACTAGAACTGGCCCATATAGAGCGCAAGTGTATATATATATGTATATATCTCCGTCTCCGGAAAGAGGTATCCTCGTGTCAGGTAAGTATTAGAGCTTGTTTGGTCTACTTTTTGTTGGTGCATGCTGTTATAGAATTTTTCGTGCAGTGCCTTTCCGCGCCACCTTGTTTTCAGGTCCTCCAACCGATCTGTCCCGACTGCCGCTTCCTCTAGGCTTGCCAAATTTTATGTTGTAAGTTCCCTGTCTCATGCTGTTATTCTATTGAGGAACGGTAAGTTGCTTGATTGAAAGTATGTTTTTCATTTATTTATTTCATTCAGGGTAACAGCCTTCAGTTTCGACAGTCCTCGTCCACCTTCTTTCCGAGGTAGATATATTCTTTCAATTGCTGAATTTGGGTGCAGCATCCCACGCTTCGTGAATAAGGCACGAATACCGCGATCCAACCGCTGCAGGTCTGTCGAAGACCAGTAAAGTATGTTTATTGCCGTTATTTAGTTCTGTTCTTAGTATTTCAGCCAGTTCCTTGTTATGTTTTTGTCTGATTTCGAAAGACTCCTCAATACCGAGGTATGTCTATGGCAAGAGGTATGTCTTTTCTATTTGCAGAGCTTGTATGTCGGTACCGTCCGTCAGGGCAACACTTCCTCCTTGAACCATTCTGACCCTTTTCACGTGTACAACGGAGCACTTTTCCGAATTTCATTTTGATATCGGCGCTAAAAATCCAAACCAGCTCTAATTTGCCTGCAAGGTAAGTTATGCCTTTGGTGTATAGCTTTAGGCCATCCGTAGCATCTTGCTCAATGAATTTAGTGCAAGGCAGAACCATGCTGGGCTCAGGCTGTCACCCTGAAATAGGCCCGTTTTAATGGAGATTTCCTTACTTATATAAGATTTCACCGCTACCCTGAACGACAAAGTGGTGCGCATAATCTCCAGTAGCCAGGAGTGTGGCATTGAATCAAACGCTTTTTGATAGTCGACCCAGGCCGATATTAATATTTTATACACTGTTGGTAAGCACGTAATTGGCCTGTAATTTTAGCGATCTCTGCTTTCGCCTCTTTTTGGAGGCATATGAGTTGTACTCAGCGTGAAGTAGTGTGCAATTTTTGCTGGGTTGTTGATTGCTTCTTGCAGGTGTTGTGCTAGGGACTCGTGTGTCGTTGTGAAGGCTTTCCACCAATAGTTGTGGATTCTGTCGCTTCCAGTCGTGGTCCAGTTTTTCAGCCGCTTGGCTGTCTCGGTAATGTCTATCTTACTGACTGAGACTCTTGCCATTTGACTTATGTTATGCACGTGCTCCCTCTCTGTGTCTATCCATGCGGCCTGGAAATTATGGTTTACTTCCTGGGACCATATATTTGTCCATTTGGACCTCCGAAGATGGCTCTCCATTTTGCTTCTTCTCTTCTTCAAGACTGCGGTGGAATAACCTTTGACGAAAAGACGGTTTTCGTTGAAACATGGTGTCATAGTGTGGTACCTTCTTAGACGATTACCCAAAGCTGCTATTTTTTGTGTCAATATTTCTACGTGTTTTTTAATAGCCTGCCGGTGGTTAGGTTGCGTGAACTTTATTTTGGCCAAATTGGCATATGTTTTCATTTTCTTTCGAGCTTTTTTGCTCACTCTCGCTTATTCAGGTAATGTTTAAGGAGACCAATCGCTTTCCGGTAACAAGTGATTCTTGTTTCTAGTCTTTTCTCCCACGGTGGTTGCGGGCTGGTGTAAATACCACTATGACAAAGCCCCTCAAGATCTCCGCACTGTTCAAAGATTCCGGCCAATGCCATGTTCATTGCCGTCACCATGGCTTTTGACTCGTTACCCATCTTGCATCTCGGTATTACTGGTCTTGCATCAATTGCTACCCCTTCGAACCTTTGATGGATTTCTTGAAACATAGTTCTTAGCTCTGCTAGCTCTGGTCGCTGGTCTTCTTCGCTGAAGATAAAAGCTTCCTTTGTTTGATGTTGCTTATCTATCTTACCAGTTGCTGCAGTGTGATTGTTGTTGTTGGGTACTCCGCACTGTTCTAACACTTGCGCTCTGTATGAGTCCCTTCTAGTTCCCCCCTTCAGTACCATTCATTAGAAAAATGTTCATTTCTCGAGTTTTTTTTTTCACGTATTGATTCACGGATGGAAAAATGTGTTAACAATATATTCAGGGATATCATCGGTTCGTTTGCTGAGCTCCTACTGGAAACCTGCATCCGACTGCAGACGTTTCACCAAGATCTCACTTAGCATCTTCAATGCTCGCGCTCCGAAGTGTTTTCGGCAAGAACTGGCAACGCCTCTGGTATCCTGGCGAGAAGTAAAATAATTGAATGAGCGAGTTCGAAAATCGTGCGAGTTCAAAATCAGCGTTTCCAGAAAATCAGTAAAAACCTTTTAACATTGAAACTATTCGACATATGATTTCGGCTAGCAAAGTTTTAGGTCTCGTGGTTTGCAATGTATTTTTAATAGTAGTTTTTCAAAAAATAAAATGCACTACGAATAGAAAGAGGGAATGGACTTGTACGGTTTTTTAACTCAACCCCCTATATAAAAAAACTAATGAATATATGTTGATTTTTTTAATCTTCATTACAGCAAACGGTTCCTTATTGGAGCCGGTGCCTCGAGTGCTACACGTTTTTTGTAAATAGTAGGCCAACAGTTTTTAAAATCAGTAATGTCGGCGTGTCGGATTCGCTTAGCAGTAAACGGTTGCCTTTTTCTGGAAGTCAATATTAAATTCTCATATTCTTCTGGAGTGTAAATTTGTTTTCTGAAATTCCGTTTTGCACATCCGAAATCTCGGTCGCAGGGCAGGAATGAATGTAGTCTTACTCGAAAGTAGAGATAGATTTTGTTGAACCTCTTAGTTGTCTGTAATGCTAAGAGGAAACGAACCATTGTTTGATTTCGGTTCTGCCCAAGTCACGGACATGTATGGTTTTTCTTCTCATTCTACGAGTGCAATCAGTTGTGCTACCTTAACGGCTATGTACCTGACTGATGTATGTTTTTACGCTCAATTGATGAAGATACAAATTTTAAACAAAATGACTATCTTATTTTAAAATGTCAAATTTTGGACTTGTACGATTTTCGAACTCACCGGTTCAATTAAAAAACCGCCCACTAGATGGCATCTTCACAAAATTCAGACAACCAGGATCAAAGAACGAACAGATAATGATATGATGAATACTGAATGAATGAATAAATCCACTTAACACAAAAAGAGTTTTCCACAAATCCAACAATTCCAAAAATCACAAAACGAAAAATCAAAATACCCCCAAGGCAAGCTGCGAAACAACGAATGCCAATGGTAACGCTAGCTATTATATCTGTACAGACAACAATACCAACTCCATACTTAATAACACTGTTTTATAATTTTACTTGCTTCCTTGCTTCTTTCATGCAAGAACGATATTATTTCCAAGTTGAGAATAGTCGTAATCGAAATCGTTGCATCGTTTTCATTAGAATTGTTATATGACAAAACCTAAAAGTAACTTTCTCTCCTCTTCTTTTCCATTTTAGTCTTTGTGCTTTAATGTTTACATGAAGACAGCGATTATGCTTTGGGTTTTGAGCCTACAGTCATACATTTACATTTACACTAGTTATACTTAATTTTTTCTTTGTATCTGTACACGGTAGTAGAATCTTTATTTCGGGTTCCCTTTTGATATGTTTTTTGTTGTCACGGCCACCAGGGACTATTTAAAAAAAGGAAGGAGAGGAAAATACTATTCGGGATTTCTTAATGAATCAATTGACAACGAATTCTTATTAGAAACCAAATAAACTAATTTCTATACAGGGTGTTTATTTACGTTTTGTTTTGATAATTTTTTTTTGCAAAGCTCTGTTAAAAACGCAAAAGTCATTTTTGATGCCAAATATGCAGAAGACCTATTTAGGATTTATTTAAGAATAAAAATTCTTATTCATTCATTCAAGCTGAACTATGCTTACGCACTAATTCTGTGGAAATTTTTGTTTATGGCTAAAATTTTGATAATTCTTTTTTTTTGTGGGATTGATGTTACTAAGAGGCACTGAAACGGTTTTTTCATATAGCATCGACTAAAATCATGACCAACTGACACAGTTTTTTTAAAGCGGAAAATCGGGAAGTAGATTCATGACTAAAGCTTTTAATGTTTAAAAAAACAAATGTTTATCTTGCAAAATAACCATTGCTTTGGGTGTGATTTTAAGATCTTAAGATTTTAAGAAATTAATAATGAAAATCGGAAACGATTGAAGTAATAAGCAGAACAAGATTTTAGTGCATTTTTGAGAAATCTAGCCGTCAAAATCGAATCATAAACAAAGATTTTACAGGGGTATGCAATTTTAAGTGCGACGCACTTTATATTTTATCCCACCTTCGATTACCTTGTCCTACTTGTAGATTTCGCTTGAATAAGAAATTAAAGTTTAATATTTTCAGAAAATTCAGATTATTTAAAAAACTTTAAGGTATTATAAACGTTACTAAAACACGTACGTCGTAAAATCTAAAAATTCAAAAGTAAACTTTTTGAAAACCTTGCATTTTGGTTACAATTTTCCGTTTCGCAATTACATTTAGATTATTTTAAGCACAATTGCAAAAAATAAATCCCAAACAAAAAGGTTTATTGGAAAATTAAAGTCTGACTTTTCTCGAAAACTATTTATCCGATTGAAAAAAATATTGGAGATCAGCACCAAAATGTTCGGCATTTTTTATTACAAAATGTAGAGGCATTTAGTCGAAAACAAAAACTGTTATTTTTCCCTCATCGAAAAAAGTTTCGCGAAAGATTCATGATAGTCAACTTTCACAACCCTTTAAGTTCAATGTTCGCAAACCAGCTACGACACCATAAAGTGTTGTATATAGTGCCATCTAGGCCATTGTAAAAGAATTAGACAGAAAGAATTACTTTTTGTTTGATCTACTTCCCGCTAGATGGCGCGGTAACATTGAAAATTCTTTGTGGAATTTCGCACACTGTCAAGAAAGTGTTTACTGACTACTTTTCAGCGTAAATAACAGCCGGCTTTTATCAGTGATGCATTGAAACAACTAAGAATATTAAAAAGTAGGTATTTTAACATCCTGCCAGTTTCCGTAGATACACGTACCTGCACGTTATAAATATTGACCAAACAACTTCAAATATCTAATATTAAGTTTGATGGTACTTTTTACAAAACTACTGGATTCCTCCTGCGTCGGTTTTTGCTGAGTCGAAATTGCTGACGTTTCGCCAATCATCCTGTTGGCTTCTTCAGAGCTTGACTGAAACTGGCTCGTATTTTACTCTGTACCTGCTTATATATTGTTTGAGGGGGGCGCTAATGAGGGCCAACACCGCCTCGGATGACTGATTCCCAAATTGGTGACAGGTAGAGACCTGAGTCGCGGTTAAGATTGATAGGTTGTTTATAGATTTCAAAGAACACGAAAGAGCCTTACGACTAAGACAAATAAACTCATCGGCTGTTGCCGAACACACTCATGAAACCGGACAAAATGTTATTCGATAAAACTAAAATTCTTGCATGTAATCAGTTTTTCTACCAACGAAAAATCCGAGAGTATATAGAAATCTATAAACAACCTAACTGACTCAAGTCTCTTCCTGTCACCAATATGGGAATCAGTCATCCAAGACGGCGTTTATGGCCTCATTTGCTCCCCCCTCAAACAATATATAAGCAGGTACAGAGTAAAATACGAGCCAGTTTCAGTCAAGCTCTGAAGAAGCCAACAGGATGATTGCCGAAACGTCAGCAATTTCGACTCAGCAAAAACCGACGCAGGAGGAATCCAGAAGTTTTGTAAAAAGTATTACAGTAGCCTGTGGAATTTTCTTTGAAACATTATGCTTGATTGTATATGGTGTTTTGTTGTGTCCTCAAAATGGTCAATTGTTTAATTAAAGGATACTTTTAATTTTCCGATTCCCGAATTAGGGATTTCTAAGGGAGCATTATGTTTTTTGTAAAATAACGTCAAATGAGCGCTTTTTGAGCATGCAAATGATTTTAAGTTGGAGTGCTAAAAAGTTGCCTATAGTATTTAGAAATGTTATGTGATGGATGACATAAAATAATTATGTTTAGACGAGTTTAATCTACCAAGCTGATTTTGCTGTTGTGTTATATTTTTTAATTGTACTTCAGGCCGTTTTGCAATTTGTAGCAATGTTCCTTAGTTAAGTGCAGGGAAAAAGTAACTAATTATCACAAAAATCTGTTTTTCAAAGAAAAACTCTCTGTAAGTAGTAATTTTTTCTCAATGAAGAATGGTGTACATAAACAAGTAACAAAAAGAAAAGAATAAATATATTTATTACAAACAAACATTTAAACTAGGTTAAAAATTATTTAACAGGCATAACAACTATTATGTAGGTTCCTAACGTGTTAATAAGACATTATAAACGGGAGTGAATATTGTTATTGTTTATAGTTTTACAATGGAAACAAAACAAAATTTCTGTTAACTAAAGCTACAGGAACTTAAATAGACTTTTCCAAATTATTACAGGTAAATCAAGCTAAACAAAATAAATAAAAAGATCTAGCAAAAAGACTAGACGATATAAATTTAAAATTAAATACACTAAAACACGAACGCATTACAAGAAAAGTGACTCGAATTCTATGTAAGTTTTCTCCGACAAAATAACATTTTTCGCATAGATTATGTTATAATAACAGCGATTAAGTTGACCTTAAGAAGTAAATTAAAATGTTATCTAGAAAATGAAATACAGTTTCAAAAATGTGCAAAAATATAATAACTCAATATTATGTCTATTTTATCTGGGAACTCGACAACCCAACTTATTAACATATTGTGTAATTTTGGTGGCAACTTAATTTTAAAACAAGATTTTTTTTAATTCCTTATTTTTTATTACTTGGCTATTGGAGACCTGGGAATCCTTACAGAAAAATGTACCTACTATAATAGATTATACAAATGGTTCAGACCAGTACTTCACTGTTGTACCACTATATCTTTCAAAAATGTTATTAGCCTTTACTCTGGATCTTAACTTAACATCTTTGGGTTTCAGTACACTCTTGTGATTACTCAACATTCTAGTAGGGGTAAGTATAGATTTCGAACTCAAACCAGTACATTCCAAGAAATGCTCGTAAGTGGGTTCCGAATTGTATCCCTTTGTTTTCTGTTTGGCGACTGGTAAAGCTTGCCCTCTGTGAATTTCTAATTGTTTCTTTAATTCCTCTACTGAACTCATGTTCAGAGGAGGCACAAGATTGTCGGGGGTGGCGCGAACAAGCTTCACTCTGGTCGAAGCATCGTTGTTGGGGCCAGATGTTACCCTTTTGGAGGTGACCTGCCCTTCTACACTTTTCAACTCCTCCGTTTCCTTTTCATTCAGCCCCTCCTCAACATTATACTCTTCAATTTCGCAATCGTCTAATTTAAACTCCTCAAAATTTTGACTTAAATCGAAATTTTCAAATTTTGGTGTGTCCGGCGTATCTGGTAGAGTAGAAAAATGTTTGTCCAAATTTTGCACATTTTCAAAACTGGCAAACATTTTTTTGTCTATTTTACCAGGTTTCTTTTTGATGTCCGATAAAATCTGGTGACTATTTAAGCCACTGATTAAGTTGGAGATAGAGGTACCCATCAGTATAGGTTTTCTACTTTCTCGTGCCTTAGATTTCAAAATTTGGGTATTGTTTTTAACGTAATTGTCCTGGGAAATTCGTTCTTCACTTTTTTGGTCCTCACTTTCATCTGGTATGATTATTTCCGATACTTGCGGTAGTTTTGGAATTTCAGTGTCCTGCTTTTTTTGAATGACCTTAGGAGCGGTACCGGTCTCTTTTTTTACTGGTGACTGTTTAGCGACTTGAATGTTGAATTTCTGCACACACTTTTTAACCACCAAACTCGGACTATCATTGAAGTTGGCCAAATCGACTTTCTTGCCGACTGGCGAAGGCGCATTGATTTTCGCCATTACATCGAGCGAGGTTGGCGCGTTGATCTCTGCAACCACGCTAATTTTTTTGACGGAAATGTTCTTCTTTTGAGGAAGATTAAGTTCCGAAATTGAACAGTAGTCTGGTTCGTATTCAAATGCAGTATTCTTCTCAGCAGGTAACTTCTTGGGTAAATGTTGGATTTTGTACTTAGATACCAAATTTGCTGGTTTTGGAGGTAAGGCAGGGGGTGTTCTGAGAATTTTAGCTTTGCGAACTATTGCTTTATCCTCTTGTCGATCTTTCTCACATTGACCTTCCAATTCCACATAATAGTGGCTTATTTTTGTATCCAGAGAAACATTACCAAGTTGTTCTTGATGAACTTGTTCGGAAAATGAATCGGAACACTGGCTCATTATTTGTTCATAGTCGTTACTGTATATACTTTGGGGAGTTTCGTAGTAGTTCGGAGGTTTCTGAATAGGCGTCTCGTAGTAGTTGTGACTATGTTGGCTATTTTTTATATTTTCTTCCGTAAGGATTTTTTCCTCCTCGTCACTAAATTTCACTCTTTTATTATTTTTTACAGACTTTCGTTCAATGTTAGGTGTTTTCGGTGGAGAACTTAGCGAATCGTTAATGTTTTGTAATAATATTTGATTGACGCATTCCAGAACTGGATTATTTCTATATACATCTCGCTGCTCTTCATCTTCCTGATCGCTGGCACTTGCGTACCAGTTTTCATTTCCATCACCTCCTCCCTCAAAGACAGGTATTGTTTCAGTCAGTTTTTTTTCTTCATTCGCAGGTGTTTCTCCAGTCTTGTCATTTGACTGATTATGTTCGAGTCTTGGCGTCTCTTTTTCATCAAATCTTGCATTGATAACCGTTTTGTCGCATTCAGACGACGACAAATTGAAACTTGACTCAGAGTCGGTGCTCGCATTCTTGCTCAAAATCGATTCAATGTTTTCGGATACAATGCTAATTTTGTCGCTGATGCTTTCTGGTGGTAGAGAGTCTAAATTGTCATAATCGGCGCTAGTATTATCCTCGTTTGACAAAGGACTTTCGTTCCTAACTTTTTGAACTTCAAAATATGGATGGAGCGGATTGTTTTTCTTATTTTTCGTGTATTTCTTGTCATCCAAAATGTTCTTGTTATACCCCCTGTCAGATAAAGTGGCATAAGTTTCGCTGCTACTATCTAAAGATTCAAATGCCGAACTCTGATAATCGTGTTCTATGGCTACGTATTCGGAACTACTATCCAAACTTTCCAGAGCAGGACTAGGGGTGTAATACTGATTGCAGTTTTTACAATACTGACTTTGTAGCAGTGTCTTAATGTCGTTCCTCTGAGTTTTGATGATGTAATCTTTCTCGCTCAGCTGATGACTGATGAATTTCTGTTCCTGCTTAAGCCGGGCTTCGAAGATCAACAGCGCTTTCAGTACTTTGGCCAATTGCGTATCGCGCAGCGCTTTCTCGGTTTGGAAGAGGCGTTCTTTGTCTTGCAGTTTCCTGGTGTATTCGGCCACCAACTGACGGCACATTTTCGTTTGTATGTGGAGGCAATTCTGCGCTTTCTTGAGGTCTTCGCGAACTGCCTTCATTTCGGATTCAGTGTAAGCGATCTGAAACAAACGTTTATGGAAATTAGCACTAGCAATAGGATCCATACTATAATTTTATTATTTTTCAATCACCAACTTTCGAAAAAATGGTTAAATACACACTGATGCACTCTGATTAAATGAATACAGATTAATAAACTTTCAAGTTTCATGATGTATTCATGGTAATGTACTTTTTGTCTTTGGACAAAAAGTACATTACCCCGCGTTTCCCCATCTTCAAATCAGCATAGAACTCTTATTTAATATGTCCTTAAAAAGACATATTTTCTTATTTATGCGATAATTTGCGATCTTAATGGGTATCTATTTTTTTTAGAAGTGCTGTCAGTGCTGGTATATATTTTTAATTTTGGTAAAATTTACTATTGTAGGGTTTTTGAACATGCAAAATTCAAAAATGCTAATGGCAATGTTGCCAGATTTACAGCTTTTTGAGAAGAAATATTTATATCCTAGACTATTAAGTGTTTTTTGACTAATGGATGACATATAGCATACATGACAGTCTAAAACCTGTGTTTGCCCTGTGTCATTTCAAAAATTTGTGACAGAAAGTTATTAGGTATCTAATAAGATTTTTTTTATAATAGACCAGGAATTATGAGATATGTTTTTGTACTAGATTTTCGTAGACGCAACTGTACAAATTTCAATAGTCCATAAAAAGACTTGTCATAAAAAGTTCTGCTTGTTTATTGCCATAAATGATAAGATTATATTTGCGAAATTCTTAATACTCACTTTTCTCTAAAATATTTATAATTATCTTCTTGTAATATTATTTTCTTAATTACATATACATTATCATAATTCAAGGTTAAAATTAGAACTGTTTTATGTTTTTCTTCAATAATACATATTGTTGGTGTTGTTAAAATAAGTTTTGATAACTATCACTGAAAAATAAATGAATTACGTAGAAATGTGAACAAATAAGAAACTGAATTAAAAATGTTCTAAAGTCATTCTAAAAAAAAATAATATTAATCAGTATTTAATTTAGGTACGACTTTTCGACCACACTGTATATTTTTACGTGCAGCGGAATAATAGTGTAAAGTACTGTATTGTCATTAAAATTTATACTTTTCTTGAATAAATTCATTATTCATCATTTTTATATATTTTTTTAAGATAAATAATATTGAGCATTTTCATCAAATTCGCCTGTGCGCGGCATTGATATTTTCATAGGAAAGGTAAATGATTATCCGCTGATGCATTATACCCACCAACCTGTACCTTGCGCCATTTTATTTTTAAACCACTTTTCCAATACACTTAAGTTAACCTTAAACAGGCGCCTTCCCAAAAAAACATATAGTTGCTTTATAAGTTCCTGCAATATCTAGTAGCTACTTGCAGTAAACTGTAGGACTATAGGTTCAACTTACTTGCAATATAAGAAAACAATATCCCACTATGAGCATAAGAGAAGTCACCATCTTGGGCCACAAACCAGGAGGTGGAAGCAAAATATTGTTAAGTCTCATATAAAATCAAGTGGGTTAACTTTCAATGTTAATTATTTCAAGGAGATATATAAAAATGAAATATACAAAAATATATAATATATAAGTGGTACCAAAACAAATAACCAATTAAAGCGATTTAGAACCTAGAAACAATGATCTTTGCTGGTAACTTGAAATCCCTTTCAACTATCTCGGTCTTAGAAGTAGCATAAATCCTGGAGACACAAGAAAAATATTATATTATGCAACAAACTTAATAATCGCCATTTGCAGAAGAACTAGTGTCTAAAGAATTTTATCAACATATTAGCAGACGTCTGACGTCTGTGACCGAAAACATTCGATCTCTCCTCAACCCGTAACTGATATTCCTGAAAGGCTGATAAGAGCTGATAACAAAGCTGCCATTTTCAACTAAAAATAGTATATTTTGCAACGAGTAGGGTGAACGACATTTGAGTAACAAGTTTAATTGGCACGAGCGGAGCGCAGCGCAATTATGCACAGTTTTAGCGTGTGAAAAGTGTCATTTTACGATGTTAGTTTTGTTACCTACGGCTACTAAGTTTGCGAAACACACGGTGAACATATTTTTAAATGAATAAAAAATATTGTCATCACAATCTTATAATAATTTGGGTCATCTTATTTATTCTAGTTTGCGGTTTAATAACCATATTAATATAATATTGGAAAAATCAAATTATAAACTCAAATAACTATATTTTCATAAAGCAAAGCATTAAGCAAAGATATAAAACTCAAGTTTGTGGCAGTCTCAATTATAAGAATACTCCCAAACCGGTTACTATGCAACAGTTTACTGGCCAGAGAGAAAAACAGAGAAAAAAGGAAAAGCCTTCAAAGACTTCAAATTTCATGTATATATCAGAATCAAAATTAGTCTGTAGAATTCTGGCTGGCTAAATTTGACTCAAAGATCTGTTTTCTATATTCTATTTCTATTTTCTTCATATTTCATTATTAATCTAATTAATTCAGGTATCGGCAGGCATTTAACCCGACATGGTGATTTGTATCACGTCCAATACCGTGAAGTGTTACCCCACCCCCCCCAACATATAAAATCTGAAAAACCAAAAATAATTTCAGGTTTTATCGGAAAATGTGATTTAAAATGTGATGTCTTTTTGTCAATATACCACAATTATCACACGAACGCTCTTAGATATATAGCTCCTAAGTTGTTCATACTATACCATTCGCCTAGTTCTATGCCATAAAAATATTATAGAATATACAGGGTGTCCCAAATAAACATTATTTATTAAAATTAAACATAAAATACCCCAAAACATGTTTAGCTAACCCTGAATAGTCAAAAATATTTTCTTCTTGTTGACACAACTTCTTTTTTTTATTTCGAGTCCATTTTCTAAAACAACTTGTATTATCACAGAAATGTTGACCTACTTTTTTGAAATGCAAGATTAAAATAGGTGGTTGATATACAGATCAAGCATTCAAATAAAGATTACTTTCAGGAAATATTTAGCCTAGACATTAAGTACTGTCTAAAAACAACAATTTGAATTCTTGAGAGTATCCCCCTCTGTTGGTAACTCAGGTAGGAGGTCCCCTTTTACTAAATTTCTTACTTCAGACAATTCGTAATCATTTTGCTTAGTTGATTCATTGATTGATTTTCTTGCTTTGGTTTTAGCTGTAAGACCTCTTGGCGAGCATCTGACATCTTCGACACTAATTTCTAATGGCTTATTTCACCGCTAAGTGTGTATGTATGTATATGAAAAATTAATATAAAAAGTTGACAAGATTTTCGCTATATCAAGATTAAACAAAGATCACAGACTGCATTCAATAAATTCTGAAGGTGAATAAATGTGCAGAAAAAATTTCGATATCTTTGTAAAAAAAGATTTTATGGCTTAAATTAAATATTTGGAGTCACTGCAAATGATGATTTGTTTTTGTTTTTAGTTCGTCTCATGTTCTGGAGCAGCGCAATTAATACAAACGCTGAAGTTCTTCGGAGGTAAGTACTCAACCTATGCACCTGAATGTGTATCTAGCAGTCTGCGTTACCGGTTGCCGACCTAATTGCCATAAAATGAAATTGAATTGTGATATTTCAATATCTTCAACAATTTTCCAATTATACAGCATTTATCATCTACACGTTATATTAAGAAATTAATGGGGTACCTAAGTTTATAAAATATCTATTTCTTATGTAGTCGACGTCGACAATTTATGGGGACCTACATATTTAGACATTTATAAGAGAATCTTTTGTTTACAAAATTCAACCGCCTTTGCTTTTGTTAGGTTCGAAACAGTATCTTATTGCCTTCAAAATAGTCCTAAACTTCCTCATTAAAATTCACAAAATGGAAAAAACGCGGCTTCCTAAGATTTGTTATAACCGACAAATTCAACTTCTCGATTCTACTGAAACCAAATTTAATTGGGTGTTGAAAGCAAAAAAAAATTGTATGTCAGCATGGAGTCTTTAGACATCTAGGAAAACCTATATTTCTAACGTCCAATACAGAAAAAACCTATTCTGCTCTAAAAAAATGCGAATCAAATTGTTTGAGTTTAGCATATGCCAACTTTTATTCCGATTTCACTCATCAGATATCCTAACCGGCAGAATATTTGTTGCTTCCTAATACAATATTCATTGACAGATCAATTGCTCAAACACGAAGGAGCAATAAGTTCTCTCTCTACTTAACCTACAATCATAATAACTTTAAAATAAATTCTCAAGAAAATTGCTCTGTTTGTATCATTTCAAATATACGTAAACTCGAAACTCTGTCAGCTTAGAGCCTTTTTGCGGAAGGAGTGATAGCTAGGCAGAGAGCTCTTTTCCTGTTTTTTTCTTTTTGTATCGGCTGCTCACTCGCTGTTTCTTTTTTTGTTTTTTCTATAATTTAATTTAATTTTCCATAAATCTATATATTGTTCTGGTACGATGCAGACCCTTGCTTAGGAGAATGTAATGTTTTCCGTAAACAATACATAAATAAAATAAAATAAATAAATGAATCAACAACATCAAAGTTACATAAAATAAAACAAAGAAATTGTAAATGTTAATAAAACAATTCGGATTGCTATTCATTGAAAATTTTGGCTAATTATGCATGTAAATAAATAACAAAAAAAACACAACTAGACATGTAGGGTTAAACGCAGATAACATCGTACGATACTCACAATAATTGTATAGAGACTGTTTCAAAACAAACTTAAAAAACTTAAAAACAAATAGGGAAATCAAATATTGCGGAAGTAATACTATTATAAAAACACACTTTTTGCATATTTTTTGTTTTATAAGTGGAGAGGATTGAATTTGCTTACCTCTATCATTTTTTTATTTTGTGTTTTATTTAGAAGCTTTTGTCTCCTGTAATTTTTTAATAATACTTACCATTTCCAAATAAACAAATAAAATCGATGCATGACGAGATAAAAAAATGTATTAGATAAAAATAATCTAGTGGCTGTTGTCACTCCTTGAGGCGTTTCTTATTATTAGTTTGTTTGACATTACTCAGTTAGTTTGAATACAAAATCCGACTATGTCATTCAATCAAAAATTATTATCTAACTATATCTATAATAAAAGCTTTAATTCAATAATGGTGAATTACACTATACGGAAATTCTTTGGAAGTTTACACACGAACAGATCAATTAGTTTGACAGCTCCCAAATGAAATAGTTTTCTAAAAAATATTTTTTTCGACGACGCAATGCTTTATACTTTGTGGCATAAGTTTTTTTTTATATTTAGTTAAGAAGAATGATAGGGGTAACTGTTGTTAGTTCTTATTACATGCACTACAAACCAAGATGGCAAAAGATGTGCAACAGTAATCTGTTTTGTTCTAGATACATTTACATTTATTTTGTTAACATTTTTATTATGTTTAATTACATTGTTGTAAAATTGTTGCATTTACGAATTCTATATTATGTATGAGCGATTTGTTTTAGATTCCTGAAGAAGGCAATAAAATTGCCGAAACGTCGATCAAATAAGTCAAATTTTTGCTTGTGTATCATTTATTGTATCACTCATCTTGGTACTCTTTTTTTTTTATTGTGTTTTATGTCAAATTATTGAAGCACCTGAGGAGATGGACGCCTAACTTGAATTAAAATTTGATTAAATATATCGGTGTTCTATACACAAAAGTTTAAAGCTAACATCACTTCGTATCAAAGATGTTATTGAAAAACGTTTCCATGAAACTATTTCAAGATTCAATTTTATATCTAACAATTTTCGCATAAGCTTTAATGAACGCTTTACTGGACAACCCCGTATACGATAAAAATAACAAAAATAACTGAAAGGTGAATAAGTATCTAAAAATATGCATGCTATAAATCGATGGCGTAAGATATGTATTTCATGTAACAATTAATTTGCATAGTTTGCAATTAACAGTCATGCATTGTAAGTTTCTCTAAAAATTAGGCAGGGTCGGCATTTAAATGTGACACCTTCTATAAGACTTTACAGATATATCGGCAACCGCGCATCGAAAGCTCTTTGGAATTTCAAGAATGTTGTTCGGTTATTCAGTCATTATGTTTTTATGGGATGGCCAGGTTCTTTTTTAAGTTAATAGTATGTTGCCCTTTCACTTGAGATTTTGTTTACGATGGCATCCATATTCTTGAGCGATGACTCATCGTTATAATTTTTCAGTGTCGCAAATTAGTAAAGACTATCACTAGAGTTAAGGTCTGCTTTTTTTCGTCACAAACCTGACATCAACAATGCTTTATTGTTTCTTAGCAGGTGGAAAATTTAAAAAATTTTCTAGGAGAGAAAGTAACGGTGGCAAATCGGACTTCGTTTTTGACTTTTTGCAAATTTATGCAAATTCTAAGAACTGATTGGAGTATTAGCATAATAAATTTCACTTATTTTATTTAGAAAGTGCAAATTGCCTTGTATTTGACGTAGAACATATTTCTTTTAACTATTGATTTGGAATATATTTTTATAAGTACTTAAATTTTTCAACAGTGTATAAAAAATATTATTTACTAGTAAAGCAGATTTTGCATTAATTCTACAACTGAACATACGTTCATATCATGGTGTCCTGGAAGTAATCTTTTAGTATATTAGTTCTGCTGCAATTAAAAAACAAAAAGTTTGGCGATTATGATTGTTATTTTCAGCGCCTCCTCCTTGTGATAAAGTTCATGACAATATGTAATTATAGTAATAAGCAATGGAATTAGTAAATTTATTAAAATTAAGGTAGGGATGAGTTTTTTTTGTTGTTTTTCTTCTTTGCTGCTGTGAAAATTGATAATAATTTCATTAGTGTTAGGGATACTGTGTGTTTCACGCGCAATCTAAAAAATTTAGTGAAAACTGGCTACGCGTTGTAATACTTAAAGATACGTTGCGTGTATTTCTTTTTTTTTCTTATTTAATATTAATTTCCATTATTTTTATTTTCATTTTCATTTCATTTCTTAAGTTAACCATCTCGGAAATTTTTCCAGATCTCATTGATGTACGTTCCTATATTCAGCTTCAGTTAAAAAGTGTTTTGTCATATATTTCATAATTTCTCAAATTCAGTTTTATTACACGTTCCCCAAATAGCATTATAACTTAATTTACAAGGTGTAATAAATGTCAGAATTATAAACTCTTAATTTAACTCTTAAATTAAGAACCTAATTTGAAATAACTCTTAACTCTTAAATTCTATTTACAAATGTTCTAGAGATCTTGTTGGTTTGTTTGCCCGGGAAATTCAATTTAATGCGATCGACTGACTCTGACCGCTCCAAAACTCGAACGGGTTATTTATAACAATATAATAAAAAATGCAGCTTTCCATCAAGATAAATGTCCTCAATTCCGAACGCTTTTCAGAATTCTGTTACGGAGCGGACCCGGTCGTAATTTTTGTCAAGATAAATACACACACCCGGACACTAATATGACGGGGAAAAGACACTCGTATGTATGAATCCAAACCAAAACTTTTTGCCAAGGTGCTCAGACTATTAAGGTTTATATTATTTACCAACGGTACCAGGTGTCTCAACGGTAAAGTAAAGAAAGTTTTCGCCGGTCTGATATTATTAGTGTCATGTGTAATATGTACCATAATAGAGGTATAAACCCCCTACTCTAAAAATATTTAGAATTATACACCATAAAAGTATTATTTTATAAAAATTAATTAACTAATTTTAATTATTTGTAACAATAAACATTTTATGTTAAATAACTATATAGATAAGATAATCATTTGTATCGTTTTCCGCAAAAAACATCTAGAAGATTCAAGTCGCGTGCTCTCGAAGGCCACACAATAGGCCTTTACGGCCTATCCTTTTTCTTGTCTACTGCTTAGTAATTGTTTTACGTACGAAACGTAAGCAGTTGCCGCCCAATACAGGTTTATCCAAAAAATACGGGTCGATCAATGCTACACCATTTGATCATTGGAATACATTATGTTTGATATTGTTACGATATTTATTTTTGGCTGCCTCTATATTTGATATAACGATTCATGGCTAGGCATTTATCGTTTTAATACAAAAGAAGAAAGTAGAAATTGGGAAAAACTGAAGAAAATTGTTACAGATGGTATAGAAAAAAATATGAGAGTGTTGATTTTGAAAATCGAACCGTTTGGACTATTGTAATCAATGGCGCATATTTCTTGGTGACGCAAAGATATGACACTAGTTCTTATTCGCACCAATTATCGACAGTGACATTTCCTGAAGCACTGAGAAAATATTAAATTTTTAACATAATTTTAAAAGATCATACTTTTTCATACTTGCTTTTGTGACGCGCCCTGTATAATCCTAAATATTTTTAGAGTTTATCTCTACTAGGGTGGGTAAAAAAAAGATTTTGTTTTTGATCTGACACACAAAAACTAGTTGTTAGTTACCTCTAGAAAGTACTTACCACATATGAGCTCTTAATAATGAAGAAATTATCCTGATTATAGTTTTGCATTTTCGATTAAGTCTCATATATAAATTATCATATCTTATCACCAATAGATTATTAAGCCAATTTTATTATTAATTTTTGTAGGAAATTAAACGCTCTACAAAAATGGTCTCTTATACTTTTTCGATAAATAGAACCGTTTCAAGATGTTCGAAGTTAAAGATTGAAGAATTTAAAGAAAAATAATTTTGTGTTCTGAATTTTGTTATTGACTGAAAAATAATTATCGTAAAATGTTTTCAATTATTCTTATAGGAAATTTGATGCTCTACAATAAAGGTCTCTTGTGGTTTATCGGTTACTGGAACCACTTTGAAGATATTTGAAATCCCAATGGGTACTTATTCATAGTTTTTAATAAATATTTTCAATTTATTCATTGAATTAGTAAATTTTGATATTATGTATTATCTATTTTAGAAAAAAAACTTCTTAATTCAAGAAATATCAATAAATGCATTAAGAGACTAAGAATTCTGTTCTACCATATCAAATTGTATACCTTAATACAGTACTAATAGAAAAATATAGATTTTTCAGATTTGGTTATACAAATCGACTTTCATTACAGTCAGGAAATAGTCCTCGATATTCTTTGACAACTTGCAGCAAGTATTAAAACTGTTCTTCGTTATTCGTAATTATATTCAGAGACCAACGCTACTCAACGCTCTTCTGCGTCATTTACAACTTTCATTTTTTTAAATACTCTTCATTTTTCTTATAGCTCTCATCTGAAGCCTACAATGCAATGTCAATATCAAGGAAATCATTTGGTAGGTCAAAAATTTTGAACAAATTCTGTGATTTGTGATAAACGCAGTCACTCAGATCCTTTTAAATAAACGAATTGATGTTCTTTCTAGTATACAGAAGATGATAGCATAGATAGATAGATAGATTCTCCGATTTTTTAAATGGAACGCTCTGTATCTATCTACTTTATCGTTTTTAGCTATTGCCCCAATACCACTTTTATTGACTTTTCCGCAATAATCGATATTATTATTCATTTATAAAAACACCTTCATTTTCCCGCTACCTGAAGGTGACGCAGATGTTTTACGTTTTAAATTTAAATAATCGAGTTACTAAAAAATCGTATGTTAATATTGATACACCAAAATTGAAAATTTATTGTATTTTATTGTTTTCGTTTACTAAAAATAAGTCGATGAAGAACAATTTACGCCTCGAAACAGTAAACAAACTTAAAATATTATATATACATAATATATATAATATAATATAATTCTATAATACTTTCTTAAAAAACATTTTATATTTGTTATATATCGGCTAATATCAAATAAAAACAAAAAATACCCAATATAATATACAAAAATATTTACAAAATGTAACAAACCAACAACACTCGCTGTAACATTTTTGTGAAATTCTGCCAGATAAGGAAGATATTGTACTTTATCACAGTTGCGCCACCCTTAACAATAAACCTGTTAAATATTTTTGCTTAATGTTACAGTTTTGAGTTAGTGCGCATGCCTGTAACGAAATACACAGTGTTAGTCATTTTCCGACGTTTTATTTTACCGAAAAATTGTGTTAGTGAAAATTGCTGAACAATAACCCCCAAATCAAGAACAAAACCATTTTACCTTTTTTTGATACTGTATTGAATTATAGATAGCATTTTGCTGACGTTTCGTCAATTATCCTGTTTGCTTCTTCCAATTGAATAGTTTCAGTTATGCTCTGAAGAAGCCATTTAGACTATTTGAACCTTTCTAAGACACCGGGTATCAGTTCTTATGGTTAGTTCTGATTGTATAGAGTAATTTTCTTTTTACATGAGATATTTGTTACATTTAATATTGTATTTGATGTTTGGCGATTTAATTTGTTTGGGGATAAATTCTATATTTATTATTAGTATTATCGGGTAGGAAATTGTTAAGATTTAAAGTTTTTTTAACAGAGGCTGAGACCTTTCTCCCGAACTATGCATTTGCATGTGATTATATGAACCTGTCGTCTTATGGAGTCTCCCCTTAAAGTTTTCCAATCTACTTTTTTAACAACCCGTATGGATATTCGCTTAGGCCTATTTGAAATTACTTTTTTTGTTTGTTTATGCCATCTTGATTCCTCAGACTTCACGAAACTATTCTCTGCAATTTAACCCGCCTTTTTGAATACTTATAAGGCAATATTCAAATATAGAGAAATAGACCAAGAATACCACCATACCACGTATCGTTCCATCGCTACTCCCAAGTTGATATATATCCAGCAACTAAATTTAATACGTATTTCAATCATAATTATGTCCTTGACCATTTCATTAAAAGCACTCTTACCGGTTAGCTACCGAATAACAAAATTTGAGTAAGTAATTCACTTGCACAATGCATGCACAAAATCCTTTGAGCATCCCGCACAATGCCATGGGACAAACTACAGCTTGCATTACGAAAAAAAAAAACACGGAAAACCATGAATTATTTATTTTATTTATTTAAATGTGGGTTTTCTGGGACGACTTAACCTTGGCATCCATTCGCATTTACTTTTTCACATAGTTGCCGCAGATACGCGCCGATTAATTGTCTCGCAACGCTGGTGTAATATTAAAACTTCCTATTAGCGATTTTCTGGTCCGCTAAATGTTTACACCTCTAAAGTGTACAATTTCACATAGATGTAAAGACTCAAGGAATATCAAACCAAGCCACCCAATCACATTTTTCATTTCGCATTGAAAACTAAGCCGACGTTTGTATTTGTTTGTAGTTGTACCCAATCGTTTTTCTTTTTGATCGAAAATCAGTTCGTTGCTCTCACGATTTACCAAACTGAGTCCGATCTGATGCTTTAACATTTCAAATTTGAAAACTTTTCAAGAGTTTTGCTTGGGTTGGGTTGGGTTGGGAAAAATACCAAAAAAACTCAATAAGAGTTTTTTCACAATCGTTAGCAAAGTGAGAAAAAATACGCACACCTACAGTTGGTTGCATACCTTCAGTGCTAAATTTTCACTGAGAAGTCCGTAGACAAGATTCTGTTCGCTTTTTAACAGTTTTCAATTCTGAAGCTACTCCTTGTTTTACAAGAACAAGATCAGAACTATCAAATTAAGTAAGCATCTATTAGAGATCAGGTAAATGTCCAGTGAGGTGAAACGTTAAGATCCGGCATTGCTGATCACGTCTGATCTAAACAAGTTAATATTAAATGGACCGAAGCCATGTCATTTACCAAGAACCTCACTAGAAAGGCGTAAATTTGTAAAAGCCGTTTTCATATTAAATAACAAGAATATTTTTAGTAAAGTACTAAAGCTGGCGTTATCAGTGGACCTTACGCTTAGCTGCGTCCAAGTCGATCACGAATGCGATGCTCTAATGTAGACTAGATATACTAGATTAGTAGCCCTACGGTTCAAATTAGTTTGCATATCGGGATAATTCCTCTAAAGATAGACAAAGATTAATTCTGGTCAATACTGCCGTTTCGAATTTTCGTTGTCTTAAAAACATTTTGTTACAATTCTCCCGATTTTTTAGATAACTCCTTTAACATAGGGAATGGTCATTAGTTGGTTTTGGCTGAACTCTAGCTTGTATGTGTGGGTTTTTTGTACACGGAGTGATGTCATTAATGTGATCTAGGAAATGTACCAAATAAAAACAAAAAATTCTGTCTTTGTCCCATATTACAATACAATAAATATACTAAATTCACAACATTTACTTAGGAAGATAAGGTTCATCTACGGTAGTTGCATAAAAAATTTTCCCTCAAAAAAACTGCAAATATTTCAGATCTATGCTCGGGTACATTTTCGGCGAACCACTCTGTATGAACGGGTCGTGTACGAGTCTGATACGAGCTTTTACCACTGTCACGGAAAATGCATTTCCTTTTAGACGGAAATGCTTTTACCCTTTAATCTCCCACTTCCCGTATTTTTTTTTATAATATGCATGCAATTAGACGCCCTGAGTTTTTTCTTTATATTTTAATTGCAATTTCAAAATGTGGGTCGTCCAATTATTAAGTAATTACATATTGATGGTTTCGATATAAGTTTATTGCATGCTCGTTGCCTATTAACATTAATGAATTACTAATATCTTCGCGGTAAATATCACATCCCGTTGCGTGGTCTATATATACCGGGAGAAACAAGAAAGACGGCTTAAGGCAACGATTTCAAATTGTTTATGGCACGATATGAACCTCGTCATATTTGGTGTATTTTAAGGGACTCTTTCCTATTAAATTTTGGTCCAGGACGCCTCGTTGTATGGTGTTAAACGTAAAAAAAGTATTTTCAATTTTTCCGCATATTTCAAAAACAATGAAAATAAAAAAATGAAATTGGGGACGCGACGTTACGCAAATTGAAACTGAAGCTTTGGCGGTTCCATTGGTGAGGATGCAAGGTAAATAAAAAATACACTACTGCTTTATTATCATATTATTTTATTTAGGGAAAATATAAATAGCCTTAAATTCCTAAAAAGAACCTTTAACTGTGAATAGTTGTGTAAATTCGCATAAAATATGGCCAAAAATTAAAAATTGCTTTGTACTTTTATCTACCTATAACTCGAAACTTCGTAGATAAAAAATTAATTAGACAAAGATTTACCAAATCACCCTGTATATGCTAAATATTTAGGCGCAAACACCGATAACTTAATTTTACAAAAAAAACTTCCACAGTATACTGTAATATTATTTACAAAACTTCTGGATTGATTTTTTTAATTCTTTAGTTATTGTTATACTTTGGAAAAGAGCATTCCCCTTTCTCGTTTCTCTTTTCTATTTTCCGTTAGTTAATTAGCTAACGTAAAGTATTTTGCTGAATACAAAAATACAGAAAAATACATTATGTGTCCTAAATTTTTTAAAAAAAATTCAAAAGGTACCTTTCCGACAAGCATTTTGATGTAACACTAACGATAATTTTACCTAATTACCTAAATGAAGCGAATGGATTTGTGTCGCCACTACGTCGGTCTGATTTAACTCAAATTGAAGTAAGAACTACTTTTCCAGAAATGTAAGGTTTATACTTTTTTGGGTATCTTAACACAGCAAACAATAATAAGCAAATCAACTTAATCTGCAATAATTTTTTATTAATATTTATAAGGCACCCAGTTGATTTCTGAAACATATTAAGTTGTCAACTAAATCATGAGAGAAATATTCGGTAGAGAAATTCGTTTTCCATTTATTCTGCAAAAATAAACAACTTAACAAAAACTTACTTTTTGGTTTAATTTAAATTGAATTGGTAAAATATAACCAAAAAATTGCGTAGTCAATAAGTGGAGCTAATTTTCAAAAGTTCGTCCAAAATACCACGGAAAAACATCTTATAGACGCCTGCAGGTCAGGGGTTTATAGAATTCCAATGGAGACTAAAATCGCAACGTCAAGTCATTTCAGTTACTTCGATTTCTCGTGCTTTTTCCTTCCATTGATTTACTGCGATCTTTTTTATATCATCTCGCCATATCTTTTACGATCGCCCAAAGCCAGAATCCAAATAGTTAAGATTTTGGCGTGCCATAGCGCCAGCCCACTGGCACTTCACTACTATTTTTGTTCTCTTTTTAATAATTTTGTTAGGTATTTTATCTCTCACTGATATTCCCAGCACAGCACGCTCCATGGCTTTTTTTCATAGTTCCAGTTTTTCCATACAGTTTTTCTTTAATTTTTCAATCCGTCAGTTGCGACCGGTAGTATCCTCTTAAGAGCTATTACTGTCTTTAAGAGTGTAGCCAAGCTTATCAAAAGTCATCAAAGACAGATCCATCCGTCTCTTCACGTCTTTGAATGATGTTTTTGTTGTAACTTTGGATTTTAAGTTCATATTCAGGTCCATTTGTTAAGATGCTTCGTTTAATTCTAGAACCATATTTTTTACCGGTTTGTTGCATGGACTGACAAGAATCTGGCTATTCGTTATGGCCCTCCTCAGCAATTTATGCAGGTGAGAAAGCAGACTAATCGGCCAGTAATTCTTAATATTTGTAATATCTCATTTTTTATATAATAAGGCAATTGCATTATTCCACTTCTTCGCTATTGTCCATAATACATGTGCCCACAAAGATTTTAACTTCTCTTCACCTCCTTCATTTGATGCAGGGCGTGGCAGTTTCTCGAAATGTTCATGTTTTTGTTAGCTTCAATGCTTTCTGTTAGTTGTTTTTTGTTTTGTAAGTTCTTAAATCTGTCCTTATCTCACTTTACTTATCAAACGTCTTTCTTCAATTAGTCGCATAGCGTCCTGACTAAATTTTGTCTGTTGTGTGACTCTACGTGTTCACATAGTTTGTCTAGCGTTTATCTGGGCTGCACCAAGTCCAGTTGTTTTTTTAAAAGAACATATTTAGACGGTAACATATCTCCTCGGGCACTGCATTCTCCCAACCCGAAGTGTTCTATTTATTCCGGGTCGCGTTGTTTTCTCCCGATTTGAAATCTCCAGTGACGAAGGTATGGTGCTCAATATTCTCGTACAACTTTTCTATTTATTCGACCTCGGACTACTCACTTGTGAGAGGGTGACTCTATCAGATATTGCTCGGTATTTGTGACAATGTTCTATATTCTTATTTATTACAAATGCAGCTCGATATAATTAAAAAAGAGTTCGAGGTCCTATTTTTTTTGTAATTAATTTTAACTACTTTAATTACTTAATTTTTAATTTTACTTTTAATTTGATTTTTTTTTAAATAAAAATACTATCATCAGTAAGATTATGTTTTTTCTTTCATCGTTTAAGTTTAAACACGTAACATCACGGATGGAAAATTATATTATATATTGCATTAAAAAATTGGTTGGTAGATGACGTCCGCATGACATCGTAAAGTAAAGATGTGGTTGAATGTCGGAAAAATGCTATTTGGGGTAGTTTCTGCTCAAACCGGAATTCACAGAATAGGATTAAAGGCCGTTTAAACATTTTAAAACATTCCCACCCTGTACGTAATCGTTTTTCCCCCCACCCGTTTAATTATTATTACTCCGCCGATTTCGAATGTTGTTAATATTATTTATACGAAGTTGCATAAACGGAAGCGTAAACATTCCCCGCAAAGTGTGCCACAAAAAAAAGATAAACAATCTCGAAAGAATTTAAAAAGCATAACGGAGAAACCCGGAGGAAAACAATAATAGTTTATACGCTTGCCGGAGCGCAATTTCTCTGCATTCCTGATGATAACTTGGCTACCACGTTTCTGTGATTGCAAGTTGACGAAAAGGTCACTAACATCTCTCCAAACCGATGCCGTAACTACGTGTGGTTGAAAAGGTATGCGCGTGATTCGACAACGGGGTCGGACAAAATGCTGAAAAGTGTTCGGACAGCAAAAAGCTCCAACGAGAAAAAAATGAGGGAAATTATGCTGAAATTAAGGAGAATTAAGCGAGACCCCTATCCCAGACAATTAAATGCGACTACTCGCGACGATGTCCACAATTGTTTGTGACGATTGAAACTAATCAACAGGTCAAACCACTTAAATTATAGCCCAGCAGCTGACGAAAGAACTCCACATGAAATGTATGGGAAAATTGAATTCACCCGAATATAATGAAATTTTAAAATGAAACCAAATTTTGGAAAAAAACATTTTATGGGTATCTTCGTGACAGAAAAAAAACTGCTTATTAAGTAAAATGACATAAGCATAGTAAAAATCCAATTTTTACTGGGTAAAAATATTAGTAAAATATGTTCGTTTTCGGTTTATACGATTCACAAGATATTGATACCGATATCGTCTTTAAACATTTTTGTAAATAAAAATAAAGTAACCAGCATATAATGATGGTCATATGAAAATATCCTGCTCCAGAAAATCTAGAATTTAAATCTAGAATGATTTTGAACTTTTTGTTTCTTTTCTCCGTTCATTTACAACTTTTTTAAGTACCACTAATAGGTACTAATTATTCTGTGGATAAATCTTCAACAAATTTTTTGTTTTATTTTCTCTTTTTTTTAGTTAATTTTGGCTAACGTTTATTTGCTTTTTCGGCCCGAATCCATCCATCCCGTATAAAGCCATCCTGAAAACCATTAACACTTCGGAGCGCGAGCATTGAAGATGCCAAGTGAGATTTTGGCGAAACGTCTGCAGGATTCCAGTCGGATGCAAGATTTGCAGGATTCCAGTCGGATGCAGGATTCCAGTCGGAGTTCAACGAGCGAACGGATGATATCCCGGAATATAGTGTCATCACATTTTTCCATCCGTGAATCAATACGTGAGAATATATATATATATATATATATATATATATATATATATATATATATATATATATATATATATATATATATATATATATATATATATATATATATATATATATATATATATATATATATATATATATATATATATATATATATATATATATATATATATATATATATATATATATATATATATATATATATATATACATATATATATATATACATATATATATATATATATATATATATATATATATATATATATATATATATATATATATACATATATATATATATATATATATATATATATATATATATATATATATATATATGATGACACTATATTCCGGGATATCATCCGTTCGCTCGTTGAACTCCGACTGGAATCCTGCATCCGACTGGAATCCTGCAAATCTTGCATCCGACTGGAATCCTGCAGACGTTTCGCCAAAATCTCACTTGGCATCTTCAATGCTCGCGCTCCGAAAACACTTCGAACACTGGGAGGTTATCGGCGGTGCGTGAGGTATTTATACTCTGCGCCGGAGATGGTAACGGTGCTGCTTGTGCGTGGGGGGAGGTGGCTCCGCCCCCTGAATTGTCGCGTTGTTAATTTCGCCCGATCGTAGTTGCGATGTCCCCGTTGGCTGCTGCGCATCGCTCTGCTGTTTGATTATCGTTCTCCACGTGTTGGATAAATGCAGAGCGTCGTCTCTCGTATTGAGGTGTCCGGACTTTTCTATTTCGATGGCCTCTCGTATAATCCTAGTCCTAAAATCAGGAATATTAGCTATTTGCTAATATTCCTGATTTTAGGACTAGGATTATACGAGAGGCCATCGAAATAGAAAAGTCCGGACACCTCAATACGAGAGACGACGCTCTGCATTTATCCAACACGTGGAGAACGATAATCAAACAGCAGAGCGATGCGCAGCAGCCAACGGGGACATCGCAACTACGATCGGGCGAAATTAACAACGCGACAATTCAGGGGGCGGAGCCACCTCCCCCCACGCACAAGCAGCACCGTTACCATCTCCGGCGCAGAGTATAAATACCTCACGCACCGCCGATAACCTCCCAGTGTTCGAAGTGTTTTCGGAGCGCGAGCATTGAAGATGCCAAGTGAGATTTTGGCGAAACGTCTGCAGGATTCCAGTCGGATGCAAGATTTGCAGGATTCCAGTCGGATGCAGGATTCCAGTCGGAGTTCAACGAGCGAACGGATGATATCCCGGAATATAGTGTCATCACATTTTTCCATCCGTGAATCAATACGTGAGAATATATATATATATATATATATATATATATATATATATATATATATATATATATATATATATATATATATATATATATATATATATATATATATATATATAATATTGTAAGAGACTTTCTAGTCTCTTACAATATTTGTCTCGTTTTGGCACTGTGTTGAGTAAAATATAACGTCATAAGCAGATTTTATTTTTTTTATCTACGACGGATTATTTTATTTTGTTTTTGATATTGCTATTTTTTTATTAGTGGACACAGTGTTTTTGTTCTATTTTTGCAAAATTGGAAAATTAATTTCCTACCAGTAATATATCGGCTTTTGTTTCCTAAGGAATCGTTTCTGCGTCGGGAATAAGTAGCTAAACAAATCATCGCGTTCACTTTTTTTGTATTACTTACAAAGTCACGAATGGAGATATTTTCTCAAACAAACAGGCGAGCCCACGTTGCGTCATACGATAAATGGCGGAGAGGTAAAACTGAACATTTGACTTAAGGCATTTATTTTGTAATGGTCGCGTGATTTTTACTAAAAATGACGTAAACTAGGAAATACTTAAGATTCAATGGCTGAATTCGATGGACGTCTAATAACGCGATCACATTAAAAAGTGGGCAAACCATTTTCAAAAGACCAGAAGTTTTATTGTTAATATTACGGATTCAGACATGCCTATAACGAAAGTGCAGGCGACCTGGATCCCTTGATGAGCAAAAGTCTGTAGTGAGTGAAAATATCCAAAGTTGTTGGTTTGTGCCGCAACCAAAAAATACAGGCGGTGAAAGTCAGGTTAAGTTACTACAGTTGTTAAGTTTTGGTTGCTGTCAACGAAGGAAAACGAATATATACCTCAATATATTCGTATAAATAATTAATAATGATTATTATTAACTAGTTGTTAGTGGAGTTGCTATTATTTTTTGTGTTAGTTTTGTTTTCGGAAGTGTTGCACAGTTTTATTTCACGGGAAAGCCTGCACCGTAACGATGTAAATCACTCATCACCGCTGTAATAATTTAAATTGTTTCAAATTTCAATAATAGTCTATATCTCAAAGTCGTAAGATTAAGACTGAAGACAATTTTTTTTAAAACATAACATAAACATAACTTGTGGTCCTTTTTGTCAAATTATTGATCACTTACATCAATTGTTTTTAATTATAGCAAGAACAATTGAATTGAAAAAGTGAGGATACAACAAACTAACCAAAACTTAATCAAGGCAAAACTTTTCCTTCTTGAATGTTCAATAAAGTTTTCTGTAGGCAACTATTATTGTGTCTGAATTGAAATATAATGCATAATTCGTTATTCCAAGACAATTAGGGCCTGGTGTGTGTTTTTTCCTAGGCTTTTTTTAAATAAAAACCCGTTCTAAAGACACATGTGTGTTTGTATGATGGTTTGATAAACAAGCAGAATAAAATTAATTTACAGCCGAATTTGATAAGTGGCCGGAATATAGTAAGCAACTTGCGTAAATATACCCTTCATCGCAATCTGAATATTTATTAAGAAGCACGTGGCTTTTTAAAAATAACATTTATAAAAAGTTTTACATTCATTGGCATTGGCCAAGTCTGAAAGAAAATTCAGATTTCTGGTTTTCCCTCACTTGAATTTTCGAAGTTGTCATCAGCTTGGGGTAGATCAGAGAACGCTGCAAAAAAATGTCTGCAATATAGAATAACTGATTCTTCATAATGTGATCTCATATTGATAGCTCCAATTTTTATTGCAAATATTTGCTTGTTTTTTCATTCATTCGGGCTGCCTATTCACTACTATTGAATGTTCTGGATCGCATTTCTATGTGCTTCCCTGTCGTCTAATTGATTTGCCCTTTCCTCAAAAATTCTAAGGATATTTGCTTTGTTCCTTTCGATACTTCCGAAACTAGTAAGGAAATATGAAAGTGAAAGTCTCTATCTATATTTACTTTCGTAAAAATGAGTAAACAATTTGCTACAAGCTGAAGTATAGACTTTTTTAGCAGATACTCAGCTTTTCAGAAGGAATTCACTTTATTTCAGTCATTTCATTGACATTAATGAAGTTAAGGTTTAATATCAGCTCCATCGATAATTTTGTGGTTAGTATTGTTTAAAAATTGATGGAATGTTCAGAAAAATATGCTGTGGCACTGGAGTGACATTTTTAATTATTTCCTTTAGATTCCGACACACAAAAAAACACTAAAACATATAAATATATATAGACCCGGCACTTTTTGAATTAGTGGAGTTTATTTTCATTTTATGACATCAAATTTTTGTTGTCACTCACTTAATTTATTTAATTTCCTGTTCTGTTTATATAGACGTTTTTTTATTTTGTTTTTCATGTGATTAGTTTTTTATAATTTATTTTAAATCTAAGTTTTGTTTTGGATTTGTTTTATAAATATCCAGTAACAAGGTCTCATTTTATTTTATTTATTATAAAATATTCTTTTGTAGTCTTCATTATCCCAAATACTAATTCTATATGAATATTTATTTCTTGATGCTGCATGGTACTTTAATACCTGCCGCGACAACACAGCTAAAAACCAACAGTAACAAATGATACTCCAGGCTGCCTCAAGATCTGTAATAACGAAGACGGAAAATCTAATAAACTTGTCATATCCTGCTGCATATGTTGAAGCGAATACTGCGAATTACTGCAAAATACTGCGAAATAATACATACAGTTTAGTACTTTGGCCTTACGCAACTTTTAGCGGAACCGACCAGGTGCTTCAAGATGGAGAGAATATATAAATTTAAAGAATTAGTATCTAATTTGTTTATATTCACACACTAACATAAACGTGCTAAAATTCCCAATTAAACTGTAATGAGGAGACGAAAAGAGACAAAAACAAAAAAATAACAAAAAGGGTCGTTGAACTGGTGCGATTCAAGATATTAAATATTCAAATGTATATAATAGTGCCAGCAGACAAGACAACTTGTTTTACTTTTAAATTCGTTGAAAATAATCGTAACGCATATTATTCATATCAGTGGGACGATACAAATAGCGGTTCGCAGTATCCCGGATGTTTATGTTTTAGTCTAATTAAAAAAATGTTTCAGATTCCGACGGCAACATATTTATTATTCCAGAACATAAAATTTGTAGCAACAGAAAAGAGCAAACTTTATGTTTTAAAAGTTTTAATCACTATTATTATACATGGTGTTTTAAAACAATTGAGAAAAGGAAACATTGCCAAGCCAACTATTAAAAACCAAAATAGATATAACAATAAAATATTTCGGAAATATTGCTATTGTACAAATAGACTTTCTGCATATTTTTTTATTTTATTTTTTTTTTTAATGAGTGAAGGTTAAATTACCCATATCATTCTCCTTAAATTTAAAGAAAAAGTTATGCAATTTAGAAACTTCTCGTGCATTTTTTTGTAATACCTACCGTTTCCAAAAAAAAATTAAAACCATACACAATGAGACGAAAAAAAAATAACTATCGCTTCTTAAGGCGTTTCTTATTATTGCCTTATTTGACATTACTCAGCCAGTTTGAATGCAAAATACGACTAATTTAATCAAAAAATGTATTACCTTATCATTCAATTGTTCTATAATAAAGGTTTTAATTCAATAAAAAATGGCGGATATACATTTTATGGACGGCAGTGAAAACGGCAATTCCTTGGAAGCTTTATTTTCCGCCATATTTGTAGCGAGATATCTCCCTAATGGTTGGCTTTTGAATCAGCCTTTATATAACAAACTACTCTTTATTTCAATCACTACCCTAAGTTTTTCACATTTTTTTGAAACACCCTGTATAGTATTCTGCAGTGAACATGAACATTTTGTCCGCTACAAATGTTTTGTTCCTACTGCAACTAATACTATTAGGGACGTTATTTACCAAACAATCTGATGAGATAATCAGGTCATCATCATCTTAATTACCATCACAATCGTAGTCGTCTTGAGAGCCCAGATCGTAATTTCAATCCAAGTAAACGCTGATCCTTCCTGAAGATCTATATTTTTAAATGTATTAATAATGTATTAAAGAAATTCCAGAAGTAAGTAATATTTCATTCTCTATCTTAAACATATTTGTGGTGGCGCTATAATTCTCTTCTTTTGAACCCATAATAAACATGGAAAATTTTGGATTTTACATGTGGGAAGGGGAGATTCCTCAATTAAAAATAAAACTTTTTTGTATATCAGCATGGGACAGATTCTGCTTCGTTTCGTAGCCACAGGATGTTAAAGAATTTATATATTTTTTATTTTCCCCAAATGTATCCAAAACGCCTGTAGCAAATCGAATACAACTTGAAAGGTAAAAGTTACTTAAACTAATACATATTTTATAGTTGTCGCATTATCTTTCTGGAAGGATGTCATTTTGGATCATTTTTATTTAAATCTGTCAACTGACAAGAGACAATTTTTTTAAATTTTCTTTATAACAGTCAATGCCTCTTTTGATTATGTGTCTTTAGGAATATATTCGTCAAAATTGACATTGATTTGTTGTCACTCTTATATACTTTTGCAAGAAACAATCACAGCTAATACTTTTCAAATCTTAATTTTTTTTCAATTGAAAAAAGATGTTAAAAATGGAATCCTTTCGCAAATTGACAATGAGTCGAACGAACGTTTATTGAAAAGAGTTTGGACGACTGCTGAGCCGGCTATCGCTTCAATACTTTTCTAAAAAAAAAACTGAGCACCACTGACTTCTTTTTTTTTAACAAAATTAAGAAGACTGTTTAGTGCCTATTAAAAGATTAAATGCAATTGTATTTATCTCTATTAATTCAAACCCAATCCGCAAAAAAATATTTATTAATTTGTTGCGTTTATGTTCTAAAAGTTTACGTGTTTTTAAGTTTAATAAATATTATACACCTTTAAAATGCCCCTTTACCATTCCAACTTGGCTGAATTAAATGACATGTTATTAGTTTATGGTGAAGTGAGACAAAGCGGAAGCCAAGCAAGTAGAATTTATCAAGACAGATTTCCCGAACGAAAATGTTTTTGAAAATATCCGTAGACTTTTAAGAAACACTGATAACTTAAAGCCTTTAAAATCTATTTTCGGCAAGAGCAAGAATTAAAACCATTCCACTATACACTGTACCAAGAGATGCACCTAGGTACGAATTTTGTCAGCGGTTTTTAAATAAGTTGGAAAACGAACCACCCAAGTTGATTGATGAAAAAAGTCTTATTTTTACGTCCCTCGCCATGTATAGAAGTTACTGGATATGCCAACTCAATGCCATGAGAAACGTCCCAATTTGGATCTCCCACACACATTTGTAATTACTTCACAGTTTTAATTAAGACTTATGAATAGATTTCGGTTAACGAGGTTTCTCTTTCAAACTCGTCGGTTATGAAACCACATATTTGCAATTATTACAATTTTAGAAATTGTTTACTGTTTTGAAATGTCCGAGCAATATTCAACGCATTGTAGATCTAAATCTGAACCAACCCGTTCTCTCGTTTTCGACCCAATGGCTACGAGTGCCACTTTACTTGAGCATTCCGCACTTCAAGCGGACCATTCATTCAAGACATTAAAAACTTTTAATATCAAATACCCTGCTATATTTCGCTTCCGAAACGCCGTTCCTTGAATATTAACGACGGCGCGATATGAACAAAACGCATTGTTTGTTAATTTATTATCAGTTCCAACGGCACATATGAATACGAATTCGACATTATCTAAGTAAGTAACCTATTGCGTTTTTCATTTGTCATTGGCCTTTTGTTAATTGAAAAAAATATATTGAAAAGCTCGTTCCACCAACGTATATAGAATTCTAATTCGGTAATGTGTTATTACACATAAAGACAATATTTACAAGAGAAAAACACAAACATAATAAAGCTGCTGCTTTATCATTCCTATAACTAGTTTTTAGATAAATCTGAACGCCCATTTTAACCAGTTTTCAAACAGCTGTTACTTTCTCTGCTTTGCCATATCTAACAGTTAGTCTGCCACTTCTTTCCAAATAAAAATTCCTCGAATCTTCTTTGAAGTTATCAAAGAAATTATGATTTGATGTCTTTGAGTGTTTCGCAAAATCGACAAAATGGATTTTTTAAAAATTATATGCGCTTGGCAAAGAAACATATCTCGACAACGGTAGGTCCTACAGGACCGCCAAAAATGATCAGCATCGGAAAAAAAATTTTTTTTCGTTCTCCGTTCTCTTGAACGGTTTGATCTACGACTCCATTGAAACAGTGCATGGGGTACATATGCCAATAAAAAATGGCTTCGATATTATTGGAGAAATAATAGTTCAATATCTTTGGGTGTTATAATATTTTTTACCGTATCGAGTAACATTGTCTAATGGTTTAGTAGATAGGTAGATACAGATACGTATTCACTTGCCGAATACAACA
>NW_026844334.1:27268706-27368706 GCF_029955315.1 Cylas formicarius
GTGTTAATTTTTAAAAGAGCGCCTCGACATACACGTAAATATTTGGATATACTTGTTGAGGTCAGTGTTTAACGGCTGTACAAGAATATATTAAAATTATAAAAGATTATAATTAAGACTTAAATTTTTCTGTCATATAAATCTCCGCCATTGACGCAAGCGTCAAATTTAAATCACTTAAGTATTATGCCAGTACAGGTATTTACAAAATTGGAATTAAAAGTAATATACGATCACAAATTGTTTGGGGTAAAAAAAAAGTAAAACAATGGAATTTATAGCATCACCGAATCCTCATTTTATACCGGGGTGAGTATATTTCATTTACTTTTAGTAATGCGCTTGGAACTTGATATTTAATATAAAAAAATCATAACCGAATATTATAGATACACTGGATTTTGTCCCCAATACAAATACCGCATCGGGGATACTTTCGGGAGCACAACACACAAAGTACTGCTGGATCCAACAGTTCATCATGCAGAAAAACTGGTGTTATCTGATAGAATTGCCGACGATTTTAAGGTACCTGTTTTATTATTAATTAAAACAATAATTTTAATTAATTTATCAAGACCGTTAGACCAGCTCGTCAAGATATCGACGCGGTTAATGAAAGACAAGGAGATACGATTTATAAACATCCAATGGTCCCCGGCTATGAAGGTTTCGTTCCCAGGGAACACGGCCAATTTGGACAAAGATACGCCTTGCAGGCAACAGAAGCTCTCGCTGATTTTGAACGACTTCAGAACACCAAACGAAAAGCATTAAACCAAATTCTGAAAGTAGGGTACTTACATAATAACAAATGGGATCCAAAAACGTTGGAAGACAAAGAAGTGATTAGAACTGACTGGAAATTGAAGTCTGGTTATCCTAATAAAGTTTATTACAGCTAGCCCAAAGTGATTTTAAGTTACCCCTGCTAGAAGTGCGTCCCGAATGTGGAGGACTATTGAGGCATGTTCCAGTAACAGAGCCTCCTATAACACCACCGAGATATTCACACAGTCCATACTTTTCTGATAATATTGATCCAGAAAAATATTTAAAATCCGGTTCGTATATTATTATTGTTATTGGCTTCAGATGTTTAATCCCATTGCTAAAAGCTTTCATAATGCTTGCTGAAACACTTTTCCGCACACTTCAAGAACAGTTATTAGCAGTCGGTGTGTACAAGCTGTAAAGCATATCGCACATCGAGCAGGTTTATTTAATTGTAGTAGATGTGTGACAAAGTGCTTTACGCTTGTGTTGTATTGCGCTTGCGCTATCCTTTAAAAAGCTTGTGGCATTCTGACGACTTATATAATATTTAAAGAACATCGAACTTTACCAATTTAATTGATGTGCTCAATGCAACATTAGACAATATGTTCGTTGTTAATGTTAAAGATATGCCGAAATCAGATTGGAAAAAATGTAAAACCTAATTTCTTGTCGAATATTTTATTTCTTTGCCAATCGGGATATCTACAGATGTCTACTCGTAAGTTCGACACCAATAACGAGATGACGCTGCTGTATATAAAAGCGAAACAGATATAATTAAGTTTTGGTTAGCTTAATCGGGATTTTACAAGTAGTCTCGAATTGTTTGATCTTAGCGCTCAATGACTCTCCCTCTTGTCTTTATTTATTGTTCGGCGACTATACTTATAGTTTAAACCTCCATTGTAACAAAGAGATTATTATACGCTATTTTCATATTTGTAAAAGATTTTCGCGTTGCGTTCTACTAATGCAAGCAGAAAGCGTCTGAGGCGAGGCTCTGTAGCAATTAGTCCCATTTTCTAACTACTATTATATATCGAAGCCTTTGGGCTTAAGTATTTAGTTCGGCATTCTTTTGGGAAAACAAGTTGCTTCCCCTTTTGAGCATTCAAAAGTCTTCAACTATTAACCGAGCGAAAATAATTAAGCAATCGCTGGCGCTCGATTCTTACTACTTACTAGGTAACGGCCCTTGGTGCAAATAGTCCCGCCCCGAGTTTCAAAACTAACAAAAAGGGTTACTATATTTATGGTAGCAAATGATTTTTTTTTTAATTTCTTGCATTCCCTACCTGAATATTTTAAATAAGAAATGCCATAAAAACCGCATCGGCTTACTGGCATTCACCCAGTTCGATTTCTATGGACGGTGATTATCGAATTATTTTTGTGTCAGAAATATAGATATATACTTCTGATATAATGGAAAATATGTGAGAATTTTTTTTTGTTTCGTTCATCTATTTTTTCGGCGGTGCCCCCCACGCACAGCCACGCACGCACGCACGCACGCACACGCGCACACACACACACACACACACACAGATATATATATATATATATATATATATATATATATATATATATATATATATATATATATATATATATATATATATATATATATATATATATATATATATATATATATATATATATATATATATATATCATAGACATATATCACAATCAATATATTTGTCAATGTCAGTATTGGAATTACAATTCTCAAATCGAAATTGGTATGTACGACCGGCTTTACGAATCTTTTGCACGGGAGCAACGTTACACATCGGGATACGGAAGACGTAAGACATTTTTACGCAAAAAACGTTAACTTTTATTTTGAAGTTTTAAGGATAACTAACCGTGTTTGCAACAGGATTCACCGGCCACATACCGTTCGGATATGCGGCCTTCGGTAAAACCCATCAGGCGATGACTAATAGCGCCCTCTGCGACTTTACATCCAACTACAGAAAGAGACTAAGCAACGAATGGGCCCCGGTCGAGATAAACAGGCCCGATCCCCCAGTTTTAATTCAACCCATGGAAATCTACCATAGACACGTAGGGCAGCTGCCCAACTATAGTGGACACATACCAGGAGCAATATTTAGGTATACAACTATCACTATGCTCGTCTGATTTTCCTGCTTTGAATGTCCAGCAACTCATTTTTAAATAAAATGCTGGACATCCTCGAGTTTTAATTCAAAAAGTGTAAATCTACCAGAGACACATAAGGCAATTGCCCAATTATAGTGGACCCTTGACAGGAGACACTTTGTTGATTTTTACACAAAATGCTGAACACTCAAAATCCTAAAATTTATTATTATCTCCAAAAACCGCAAGAGATAATTATGGGAGAATATTTTTCAAAAATAATCAGAAAGTGATACCAGATCATGAAATGGAGCACAGTGTCCCACATAAAAAATCAAAATTTTAGTAACACAGTATTGCTATTATTTGGTACTGTGACACTGAAATTATTTTAAATTGATGAAAAAATGAGTTGGTAACAAACGCCATCAAATTTTCTCCACAGTAATGAAGTGCATAAAACCTTAGTCATTATTATATGTTTCAGATATGGCAAAACTTACGGAAGTGACTCGCGTGATGCAAAAAGATGGTTAAGAGGCGACTTTCGTACCTGACAATATGCCTAATATCGATATATGTAACCAAATCACTGAAACACCATAATAAAATATATATTACAGCAATATTCGCAGATATGTATGTACGTATAGTATGTAAATTATGATTCATTCAACTCTTTCCCGACTTCCACTTTTGAAGTATATTGGCTGCCTCTTGAAGATTTTTGTCTTCCTAAAAAAAATACATCTTTAATTACAAATAATGCATATATACATGCCATATACAATAAGCTATTCCACTGTCAAACATGAATAATGTACAGTGCTGACTTTCCTGTAAAACACTTTCTTTTTGTTTTGAACTACTTTTTGGACCCCTATCTTTTAAGATGCAGATCCGTTTTTTTAGTTTTAGTTACATAAAATGTAATAATGCGAAAATAATTTATCTTTTATTGGTAAATTGCTAGATGGAGATTCGAAAGCAAAAGAATGCTAGAAGTGGTTTCGTGAGAATGAAACCTTTCTTCTATTGTGGCGGGGAGTTAATTACTAAACTTAAAATGTGAATGCTATAATATTATATATTGGGGTTTTGAAATTTTATTAACTATCCATCTATGATAATATCTTAATTATTTTAAAAACAATCAACAGACAGGGTACTCTTATTGTCATATTTGTCCACACTGCTACCAAACATTACGGTCTCGACGCGTAGGCAGTCTCGAATAAGTAAATTTAATCATGACTAACGAAGTTTCTCACGTTTCAAACACTCAAATCTTTTTCGCCTATCACAAAGATAGTTATAAAGAAATAATTCAAAAAATAGTGGCAGAAGTATCTCGAAATCACAAACACACTAATAGAAAACGAGAATCCGGAATTTTACAGATCTATTTAAAAAAAACTGTTTTCTTTTTATTAAAGATGGAGATAGACCGTATTATCCCACGAAAAATGGCGATGACGTCACAAAATTATTTTTGAGTAAATAAATAAATATACATAAATACATGTAATTATAACATTCATAAGAATGATAGCTCAAGAACGAAAAATTATTTGTCGCCAAGTTATCACATTTTTTGAATTTGAACATTAAAGTCCTTAGAGGACAGGCGGCACTAGTTTATTTGATTATGATAATAAATTTTAAAAACTTTAAAATTTGAATAGCGGGAGTTGAGGTTAGTCTTTTAGAGGAGAAAGTAGCTGCAGCTGTTTCATAAATATCATACCTGTTTAAAAAATACCTATACAAAAAGTGTAAGCATCTGGTATACCTATATACACATTAATAAATAAGTGCAAAATTAAAATTCAAGGATTTTCTCTTTGTCAAAAAGTGGGAGCTTTATTTAACTAACCCGGTTTGGTAAAAAAGCGGGAGCTCCTGAATAAATCAGATAGGTTGCCAACCCAATGCCTATGGGCCTTCAGTTTGAAAAAGCTTTTTTCGAATATCTAGAGGTGTACTCTACATTTATAATTAGATGAATTGAGGAACTGTCATATGTCAACTGTCAATCATATAGCATGGCAAATTCCATTAATGGAAAAAAATTATAGCATTATAGAAAACTTTTAACATGAGCATTTTTATTGCCTTTTTTCAGGAATAGATAGAAAATAACCACTTTTTGTGACCACCCACTAAATAATCCCACATAATTTCTTAAAATTGATCAAATAACCTATATTCTCACAAACATACCTACTTAAACTTACCTTAATAAAACAATACCTGACCAAATTTTCTCCCAATTTCTTGTGCTCAGAACCGTAAAATGCTGATGGAGGTATACCTTGAAGACCCACTTTTTTGGTCATCCATTTGGTAAACCTGTAGTCTTTATATTTATCTTGTTCTGAGTTAAGATCTACTTGAGATTCTACAAAGACTGAACATGAAAACAAAAACTGAAATTTAAATGAAAAACTTTTACCGAGGGGGGTCCAGTCTGCAATCATAAAATAACCACCTTCAGGTACCACCGGTTTCATTCCTGATTCTAGCAAAAATTTTGCCATGAAATCCCGTTTTGGCTGCAATTCCTTTGAAATGGAGATGAAATAACATTCCTCAGATCCAAGACGCGCTATTTCCTTTTCAAATGCTATAGCGGTGGCTTCCTACAGTTACAGACTTAGTTTGAATTAGTTAGTTGAATTTCTTGTGGAGTATAACCTGTATAGGTGTGTTGCCTGTATAAACAGAATTTTGATGGATCATCTGGAGGTTCACCATCAAATTTGCAGGTCCGTAGGCCCATCCCAATTTCCAACCAGTTACACTAAATGTTTTACCAGCTGACCCAATTGTGATTGTTCTTTCCCACATGTCTGGCAAAGTTGCTAAAAATAAAAGTACATGTATTTACATGTATTTACATGTACATGTATTACCAACCTATTCGAATATGCTTATTTGGTTCATAAACTATCCATTCATAAACCTCATCTGAAATACAGAGCACATTCCACTTCTTACACAAATCAGCAATATAAGAAAGTTCATTGTAAGTAAAAACCTTTCCAAGCGGATTATTAGGAGTGTTTAAGATTAGCGCCTTTGTTTTAGAATTAAATACTGATTCCAGTTCATACTTATCCAAGATCCAGTCTGCAGAAGATTGAACTGGACCATTGTTTTTCTTTAAAAAAGGGTTAAAGTTAAACCATTTATTAAACAATTACATTGATGATTACTAACAGGTCGCAATGGTATAAACCTGGGAACACCTCCAGCATACCTAACCATAGGTTCATAGCAATCAAAAAATGGCTCAATAATGATAACTTCATCTCCAGTATCTACATGTCCCGTTATTGATGAATACAAAGCCTCATAGGCTCCTAATGTAGTTAAAACTTCAGTTTGAGGATTAAGTTCACGGCCTAACAGTTTAGAATACAGTTTGGCAAGAGCGGCAACCAACCTTGGATGTCCCTAAATCATTGATTTATGCAAAATAGCAATAACTTCAATAACCGAACTTACAAAACCTCTTGTGTATTGATGCATATGGCCATTAGAAGCTACTTGAATTAATGCATCTGTGACATATTTCGGAGGAGGATAATCGGGAAATCCTTGTCCCAAATTTAGAGGTTTATAATCCAAAGCCAACTGAATATACTCAACCCTAAAATCCTACACTTAATAATTTTGAGTAAAAGATACAAAATACACTTGCCAAACACTTTTTTCACTTCCTTCATAACGCTTTGGCAATTTAAATTTATTTTGCATATCACCCATATTTAGTAGTGATGTGGATAATATTCTCGCGAACGTAAATTTTGAATATAATTTGCCTACCAAACTAGAGCAATTTCTTGAAACAACAAACATTGAAGGAAGTAAATCAATTTATGCTAACCAAATATAAGACGCGAAAGGAGAAATAATGAAGGTCAAAAATCAGATTTTTTCGATTAGATAAACTCTGAGCTATTTTGGAAAAACAAATTTTATTAAATCCCTTTTTTTTACCACTCATCGTCACAGAATACGTACATAGTATTAACCATAGAGAAAACAACTTGGCAAAAATATACAAATTTAAGTCATATATAATCTTTAGGTAAGTATACCACAATAAATATGTGTACAAAACAAAATTTAGTTTAGAATCGGAGATCCATAGAATTCTTATATCTTATTCGGCTAAAATTTAATTGTCGAATTTAGTAGTTTCGAGCATGTAACAGCAATTTATAAAATAAAAACAACACATGAAACCGGTTACCCGAAAATGTAAGAAGTGCGAATAAACTCACCCAACCAAATAGTCTCTGAAACGCTGCAATATTGTCAAGTATTATCAATAATTATATATTTTTATTTTTTTGCAACTGCGTTTAGCAAATGGATTTGAGCCGTGAATTCTTTTCTTTTTAAATAAACAAGAAATATATTTTTGATAACTCATAGAAAAGGTAATATATATGTGAGGATGCTATTACCGCGGTGTTTTCGCCATTCTTGGCAACTATGTGTGCAATCGATTTTGTGACGCCCGATTCGGTGCCAGGTTGTCGGATCTTTCTCTATTAATTTTTATAATCCAGAATTTTTTTATTCATCCTAAGCTGAGCGGTCACCTTTTTTCGATTTCGGTTCATTTAATGATAAGAAAAGCGGTTAAAACAGTAGTTCGATTCATTGTCAGTTCAGTCGACTACTCCATTTTACTTCGCTTTGGATTTGGCAACGTTCTGTCAAGGTCTGTCTGTCATTGTCGCCAGACAACTTTTTCGCTCGGGAAATTTCTAGAATTTCGAAGCAATTGAGATTGGACACTTTCATTCATTAGTCTAAACCTAAGTGTTAGGTGCGCTAGTTCGTGGTTTATGTTATTTAAGCACACCAGATATTGATTTACCTCAGGTAAGACAACATTTTTTTTGCTAAAACATTTCTAATTGGTGATGTTTGATAAGCAGGACTCAACAAAAATGGTAAAAGAGACGAAGTTTTACGACATCCTAGGTGTTAAACCAGGATGTTCTCAGGAGGATTTAAAAAAAGCGTATAGAAAGCTAGCTCTAAAGTATCATCCTGACAAAAATCCCAATGAAGGTGAGAAATTCAAACAAATATCTCAGGCCTATGAAGTACTTTCTGACCCTGAGAAAAAAGCTATTTATGACAAAGGTGGCGAGCAAGCTCTTAAAGAGGGAGGCCTTGGTAGAGATTTCTCCAGTCCAATGGATATATTTGATATGTTCTTTGGCGGTAGTGGTTTCGGTGGCGGACGAAGCAGAAGAAGAGAAAGAAAGGGCAAAGATGTTGTTCACCAGCTGACAGTTTCTCTAGAAGAATTGTATAAGGGTGCACTTAGGAAATTAGCATTACAAAAGAATGTGGTCTGTGATAAATGCGAGGGAAGGGGTGGTAAAAAGGGGGCTGTTGAAAAGTGTCCCACATGTGGTGGTACTGGTATGCAGGTTCAAGTGCAACAGTTAGCTCCTGGTATGCTTCAACATATCCAAACAGTTTGCTCGGACTGCAGAGGTCAGGGAGATCGAATCAATCCAAAAGACCGTTGCAAACAGTGTCAAGGTAAAAAGGTTATTCGTGATCGTAAAATCCTGGAAGTTCATATCGACAAAGGCATGGTTGATGGCCAAAAAATTGTGTTCAACGGAGAGGGTGATCAGGAACCTGAATTGGAACCAGGGGACATAATAATAGTGTTGGATGAGAAAGAACACCCTGTCTACAAAAGAAATGGAAGTGACTTGATCCTACGCCTTGATATTCAACTTGTTGAAGCACTTTGTGGTTTCCAGAAGGTAATAAGAACTTTAGATGATAGAGATTTAGTTATCACCCAGTTACCTGGAGAAGTTGTTAAACATGGGGATGTGAAATGTATCCAAAATGAAGGAATGCCTCGTTATAAGAATCCATTTGAGAAGGGGCGTCTTATTGTTCAGTTCTGGGTACAGTTTCCAAAAGCCATTCCTCCGGAACTTGTCCCACAACTAGAAAACTGCTTGCCACCGAGAGAAGAAATCATGATTCCTGATGATGCTGAAGAGTGTATTTTGGAGGAGTTTGATCCTGAGCAAGAGGCTAGAAAACGTTACAAAAATGTATATGAAGAGGATGATGAAATGCATGGTCCTGGCCAGAGAGTGCAGTGTGCAACTAATTAATTGCTAATAGCCGTTTGTTTAATATTATATGTAGCACATGTATCCATAGCCCTATTCGCAATCGATTTTTGACAAAAAACGCGATTTTTTTTTAAGTTAATGGACTTTAAAAATTATTCATGGTGATTCAGTTTTAGCCTTAATATTTTTTTCCGATTTTCCAATTTGTGTTAGTAAATGCTAAATGTTGTGGCCGATGTTATTAGAAGTTCATTAAGTTAAAAGTTCAAGTTCAATGTGAATCTGTTTATTTTTAACTCAACGCAATTTCAATTATGAAATAAGATTGGTACTTCAACAATCGTTTTTCTAACCTTTTCCAGAATGCTATATACCTAGTTTTTTTATTTTGATTTGATTAGTATAATCTGCAATAAATCCGAAAAAAACTGTAAAAGAAATTTGCTTTTCATGCATTTGTGCAGAAGTTTAAAAGACTTTACACAAGTCGCAAGGTCTTATATCAGCTGAAAATTCCATATTTTTACACGAATCAAGAGCAATGACAGTTAAAGATCGCGCCATTTTCTGGAATAAGAGAATGGAATAGTCTTTGCTCCATAAATATACATCTCCGTTCAAGTAGCTCTACTCAACTGGCAGTTTTCCGGTCATTTCAACATGTTTGCGCATTGTTTGTAGTTTAGCTTTTTGTTAGGTTATTTTCGTAATGCAATAAATGTTTGAATTTGGCGCCGTACTACGTCAGACACTGCGCCATTACTATGCAATGGATTGCCTCTTACAATAAATCACAGCCTGATGGCATAAAAACGAGAAGAAAAAGTAAACCGCAGAATTAGTAATAAATCATAATGGTAATATATTTACAATATAAAGATAATTATCAGAAAAAAGATTACATTGGTTATAGCTACAAAAATATATATTCAACGTAGAATGTTATGAAAATAAAATATTATTTCTACACAAACTAAATATGCCAAAAAATCAAACTTAAAGGAGATAACATCTTCTAAAGTATTAAAAAAAAAAGAAATTGGGCATAATAACTTAAATCATTAAAAGGTTTTAATTTAAAAACTGGGAATAGATATTTCTATGAACACCATACATTTTTTCTTTGGTTTCTGTTAAATTTTTCCGCTTTAAGGGACACTTTGACAATATCCCCTTAGATCTACATTATCGTTATAATCATTTCCGTAAAGAAAATTGAAATTGGAAATATTTACTTCATTTACAAAAAATTTGATGAATCAATATTTGAGTTTTGAAAATTAAAAAAAATAAGATCTGACATATCAGAATGTTTTCAACATGTTGGAACTACTATTTCACTGTCTGTTTAAATTTGTTATGAATGGGAAACGCACCCAGTCACAATCTACATTGACCTGAATGAAAATCGATATCTTTGAGAAAAAATAATTTCCACAAATATAAAAATTATGATTTTCGGTGTTGCAAATACTTTTCCATTTTCAATATAAATTATTGTTGGACATGGGAAACGTATGAAAAAGTTTAATGAACGGAGAAAAATTATATATTAGAACACTCTGGAAATTTGCAAGAATATTCTAATATCCCACACTTTTATTACAAAAAATTAAAATTTCATAAGGGTGGTGAAAATAATGTTTAAACAGAGCCAGATACTTAATATTCCATTTATTTCTGTTGCGTAGTGGAAAATCTGGACTCCGACTAACTATAACTAGTATCCAACATCATCTTATACCTGTTCCAAACAAAAACTTAGTATGGGTATGGCTTCCCTTTCAATATACTTAATTCTTTAGTTATTTTTGTTAAAACCTCAACCGAAACAGACCAAAGCTTGTGTTGAAAACAAACAAAACAGTAACAGAAACCGATAAACATATGTTCTTTAAAGGTTGTCCCAATAAATATTTCAACTATTTGAAAGAAGATAAGGAAGAAAATTTTTAACCACCCCCGTCCATTTAATTCACGAAACTAACCCCTTTACGCGTAATATTAGAGGTTCTGTAATCCCTCTAAATCCCTAAGTAAATTAATATTCAAGATAGATCTAAAACGGGAGAAAAAAGCGTTAAATTGTTAAATCAGTAGAAAAACATTTTTTTATTCCATGGTAATTTTTTAACAACGCCACCATATCGTAGCCTCGACAACTATATTTCTGGTTCCGATCTACGTATTTGACTTTCATTATAGCTACTATTCCAGCACTATTAGACGTTGATTAGATACTAACCTTCGTATTTGGTATTCTGTATTGATTAGCTTTGGCGGCAGGGTAGTATGATACAAGATGATTTGTTTATGAAAATGAACGACACTTTAGATAATTTTACATTTACGGAACCAAAGAGGAATCGACTATGCAAAGAAAATGTAATAAAAGAAGAACTAATTTGTTTGGACGACTCGGCTTTTCTAAATAATCTCTCTTTTGACTTCAGTGGGATTCTAAAAGAGAATAAAAACTCCGTAACTCTAAACAACGTCAACCAAATTAATAACATAGAGAAAAAAAATGTGGAAACAATTATCCATTCGGGAAGCACTGTGCTGAAGGATGGAATAAATTATAATGACAATATAAAAAACATATTTTCAAAAGAAATAAATAACAGTGTAACATTAAAACAGTGTCCTAGCAAAATTACATTTAGAAAAAAAACACAACCCAAAGATGTTGACTATGAGACTGAACAGAATAAAAATAGAAAAACAAAATCTACAAGCCCAAAGGTATTTAAGAAAACAGGTGACAAAAAGTACAGCCTCCTCAACTGGGGTCTCCCTCAAGCAGTGCTTGAGAAGTACGAATCTCGAAAAATTACTTCAATGTTCTCTTGGCAAGTAGAATGTTTAAGTAATCCCAAAGTGATCAATGATTTATCTAATTTAATATATTCTGCACCAACGTCAGCTGGAAAAACTTTGGTAGCTGAAATTTTGGCCCTAAAAACTATATTTGAGAGAAATAAAAAAGTAATTTTTGTATTACCTTTTGTTTCTATTGTACGAGAAAAGATGTTTTACTTTCAAGATATTTTAGGTACTAGTGGAATTAGAGCTGAAGGATTTATGGGCTCTTACAATCCGCCAGGAGGTTTTACTTCTATTCAATTAGCCATATGTACTATTGAAAAAGCTAATAGCCTTATAAACAAGTTATTAGAAGAAGGAAAATTGTCTGATATTGGAGCAGTTCTTGTGGATGAATTACATCTTCTTGGTGACCCCCATCGAGGATACCTTTTGGAATTGTTACTGACAAAATTAAGATATATTTCTGTAAAAGATGACAGTGTTCAAATACAAATTGTTGGCATGTCTGCCACTTTGCCTAATTTGGATTACTTAGCAAGATGGTTGGGAGCTGAATTGTATTGTACTAATTTTAGACCAATACCACTATTTGAACAAGTAATAATGAATGGAGATATTTACGATAAAAATCTAAAGCTTCTTGGTAAACTTTCAGTACAGCCAGAGTTAGGCACAGATACTGATGGTATCCTACAACTCTGTTTAGAAACTATAAAAGATAACTGCTCTGTTTTGATATTTTGCCCTACAAAAAATTGGTGTGAAAATTTGGCAAATCAAATTGCCTCAGCATTTTATAAAATAGGAAACTCACAAAATTTGTTAGGTGAGCTTTTGAGATATCAAATTAAGAGTAATTTGATTTTAGAGGTATTAGAGCAGCTCAAATACTCTCCTGTTGGCTTGGATCTTGTTTTAAAGAAAATAATTTCATATGGAGTGTGCTATCATCATGCTGGTCTGACAATGGATGAAAGAGATATTATAGAAAGTGCTTTTCGCAATGGAGCAGTAAGGGTGTTAATAGCCACATCAACATTATCATCTGGAGTTAATTTACCTGCCCGTCGAGTAATAATTCGTACACCAAACTTCCATGGGAAACCAATAGATTTGTTGACCTATCAGCAGATGATTGGAAGGGCTGGAAGGTTGGGAAAAGACACCATTGGGGAAAGTTTTCTAGTCTGTCAGAAAAATGACTATCAAGTAGTAAAATTGTTAATGACTAGTCAATTACCGCCAATCGAGAGTTGCTTAGAAGGTGATGGGAAACTTAAAAGGGCACTTTTAGAAGTAATTGCTAGCGGAGTGGCATCCACCCCTGGAGATGTCCAGCTATTTACACAGTGCACCTTGCTTGCAGTTACTGAAGTTCAGGATAAGAAGCAGCTTGGAAATCCCATACACGAAAGTATTAACTTTTTAATGACAAATGAATTTATTAGGTTACAAAAATCAATTGATGGACAAGAAAAATATATAGCCACTTCTCTGGGTAAAGCATGTTTGGCATCTTCTATAGCACCAGATGAAGGACTGACATTGCTTACAGACCTAGAGAAAGCTAGGCAATGTTTTGTTTTAGAAACAGAACTTCACTTAATTTATTTGGTAACTCCTTATAGTGCTTGTTATTCTTGGGGTGATATTGATTGGATGTTTTATCTGGAATTGTGGGACAAACTACCAAGTAGTATGAAAAGGGTAGGAGAGTTAGTTGGTGTAAGAGAATCCTATTTAGTGAATGCTACTAGAGGAAAAATTGAAAGCAACTCATCAAAGTCCTATCAAAGACTTATGATTCATAAGCGATTTTTTGTATCCTTGGCATTACAAGACTTGGTGAATGAAAAACCTTTAAATGAAGTCTGTTCTAAGTTTAACTGCAACAGAGGTATGCTGCAAGCCTTGCAGCAGTCAGCGTCTTCATTTGCTGGTATGGTGACATCTTTTACAAGGCAACTTGCCTGGGGCAGTGTGGAAATTTTATTGTCCCAGTTCCAAGATCGCATGCATTTTGGTGTGAGTCGTGATTTGCTAGATCTAATGCATTTATCTTCCCTAAATGGAAAACTAGCCCGAATATTGTATGATGCTGGAATAGAAACCATGATACAGCTTGCAAATTCTGATGTGACTGCCATTGAAGATACTCTCTACAAAGCAGGTCCTTTTGAAAGTGCTCGGGAGAGAGATGCACAGACAAATTTTGAAAGTAAAGAGCGAAATAAGTGCCGAAAGGTCTGGATTTCAGGAAGAGAAGGATTAACTGAAAGGGAAGCAGCAGAATTACTTATAAATGAGGCTAGAAGTTATTTGACAATTGAAATGGGCTTGGCTGAGGCAAAGTGGAACAATGGTAATATGAATAAGGCCGAAACCGCAATGGACAAAAATTACGGAGGAATGGTGAGTTACCGTTTATTATTTATTTAGATAATCATAACAATATTCATTTAGCATTGCAGCAACCAAGACACATCAGAAGAGTTTGATGGCAATCATGGGGTTGAAAAGAAACCAGAAACCACGACTTCAAATGAAAAGAAAGAAACAGTAAATAGTTCTGGAAAAAAAGTAAGTGCTTAAACAATCCTGGAAATTATTTGTTTAATCATTATTCAATAAATTTAGATACATTAATATATATCCAAGGAGACCGGACATTTTATTTATATGCTCTGCATTTTCTGTGATACTGCCTTAGAATTTCTGACATTTTGAATTACATGATGTGCTCTTAAATTATTAAATAAATTTTCTAAAATGCAACAAAGGTTTTTGCCCTATTAACGTGTTTGTTAAAATTAAGTATCCATCATCCTTAATACAGGTCAAAAATTCTAATGTAGAAGCAGTGATATTTTTAAAAATATTATGTAATTAGCTAGAACCAATTTATGTAAAAGTTATTCCATTGCCACAAGCAACTGGTTCCCATTAATTAGTTTTTATTTACGGCGACTGCAAGTTTGTAAGCATTTTGTGAATGACGGTTCTTCTTTTATATTCTATTATATTCTTTTTCTATATTCTTTCAAGGATGAGCAAAATATAGAAGAGTCAGAAGATATATTTAAAACAAACCAAAAAGTCTTTAGTCCAAAAACCTTTCAAGATGGTAATAATAAATCACACGAAAATGATATTGTACATGGCGATTCACCAAAACCAAATACTTCCTCTAGGCTGTACATCTCTGATTCAGAAAGTATGTTTGCTGATATAAGTTTTACTCGAATTGAAGAAAATGTAAGCCCAGATAACGCTAGATTGCTAAAAGACATATCAGGTAGTCCAATTTCTGATTCTATTCTGGAATTAAACATATCGAAGTCTTCATCATCAAATGCAAGTGCAAAAAATAATGACAGCCAGTTTGAGGCCAGTTTTTCGTTACAATTAAGTGACGACTCTCTCGAGACAAACCTTTGCTCTGAGAATAAACGGCAAAGAGAAACTTTCGATTCAGATGAGTCTGTTCTTGAAGCTACTCCTACCAAGAAGATGAAATGTTCAATTGAGAAAAGCCCATATAACACAGCTTTTAAGCGTTTTTCCAGACTTTCTTTACATGATGCCACTATCGAGACAAATGCAGATTTCTCGAAAATCGAAGTAGTGTGTGTGGCTATGAATGAAACTTTATTCAATGCATTTCTTCAAGAATTGAAAGACCAAACTTGCTTTGCACTTTCATTGGCTTGCGAATCTGGTGAGGAACAAGAACAAGTTATTGGAAGCAATATCGTTCAAGCTACAAAAAATTTCAGCAAAAAAGACAAATTTATTTGTCGAGGAAAGAAAATTGGTGGGGTTTCATTTTCATGGGGCGATAATGTTGCTTACTATGCATCTGTGGATAATGCAATACACGGAGAAAAGATTATGAATATCTTAAAGGATGTTTTTAGAGATAAAAATACTACAGTGAGGATGATAAATGCTAAAGAGCAAATTAAATTTTTATGCATATGCTGGGATGTCGACATATCTTGCAAAATTGAAGATCCAAAAGTAATTGATTGGCTATTGGATCCAGAGGGGGAAGAGAAGAATCTAAAAACCATGGCAAGTTGAATAGTTAGTGTAATGAAATTGCTCGAAGTGATTTTCTTTTTAAAGGTGGCAACATATTTTCCAAAACTAATAGAGTTGGTTCAAATGTTTAGATTTGATACATATAATGATGTTAATGCGAAAAAGAGGTCGTCAGTAGAAACTGTGGCAACATGGCACTTGATGAATGTATTAAATGAAAAGTGGAGGGCCCAGATGCCACTTTGTCAAATTAAAAGAATGTCAAGCTTGATAAGTACATATGGTTAGTATTGGTTTGTTTAATAGTGTGGACGCAGATTTAAGAAATTTTACTATCCAAAGGAGACCTAACAAGTCGGTGAAAAAATGAAAAAATCGCCCAAACACCATGTTGGTGAGTCTGGTATGCCAAGTCTGGTCAATAGGCACAGTCGGCCGACTATGTCGTTTCATATGGCGACCTAATTGGATGACGTAGTGATAATCGTTTTAATAGTATGGAATTTCAGAAAGGGAATTTGGATAATTATGTACAAGTTCATAATAATTCTGAAGTGTGAAAATTGGATTCATGTGAGTTTAAGTGTGATTTATAATGGCACATATTGGCTTCATATATATTAAAGGCTTATCAGGTCTCCTTTAGATTTAATGTCATTAATTTGAATTATAAGCAGGTCAAACATCAGCTATGGCGGGACAGGTCGCCACATTTGAACTATGTCTGATATATACTTCCATATTCCATTATACCTAACGTACATAATTGAATGTGGGGGCGATTTTTGGGTCCATTTTAAAAAGTAAACTTCATATGGAACATATTTCCTAAACGTCTTAATTTTTGAGATACAATTGAAATAAAATAGACAATTACTTAAGTAAGAAATAATAATGATAGCAATTCTCTGCATGCTGTCATATTAATGAAATTGTTATGACCATGCAGAGAAGAGGTTTTTATTTATTTGAGCGAAAACCATATATCGGAGTGAAAAAATTAAGAAATTAAATTTCTTTAGTAATGACTGGAGATTGTAAGAATAATTTTTATTGTAAAAAAAGTCAGTGGCGTACCATCAATGTCAGCCAAAATAGACAAGTGAAATTCTGTACGTCCGCCACTAATGTATTTTAAAAAAAAATGTGGTACCCTAAATAATGTCTCTTGATACATAGTACATGTGTGCCAAATTTCGAAATTTCTAAAATCTTTGAGGGTATAGTTTCCGATTATGTCACCCCTCATTTTAAAAACGTTATTATAAACGAACAGCAGGGTTTTGTCAAGGGAAGGTCAACTGTTTCGAACCTCCTGAGTTATGAGCGTTCACTGTTGGGGGTCTTTGAGAATGGGTATCAAGCAGATGCTGTATATACTGACTTCTCCACGGCCTTCGACAGGGTTGACCATTCTAGTAAGGAAGCTCTCAAGCATGGGAATCTTTGGAGACCTTCTAAATTGGTTTCGCAGCAATATCACTAACCGGAAGCAATCAGTTAAAGTTAAAAATTACATTTCGTTAGAGACTGTTGTGACGTCTGGTGTCCCACAAGGGGGACATCTTTCCACATTCCTTTTCAATATCTTCATTAATGACCTAAAAAATATTTTTTGCTTTTGCCAATTTCTTGCATTTGCGAACGATTTAAAGCTTTTTACGGTTATAGCATCACCTCTTGACTGTCATCGATTACATTTGAACTCTGGATCGCTCGAGAGACAGAACCTAGTTAAAGATCTTGGAGTTTGGCTTAATTCGGAGCTCACATTTACATATCACATTGATGTTATGACTAACAGAGCTATTCGATTGCTTGGGTTTGTTTTTCGGATTTTGAGAACATCTTTATGTATAGGGAGCTGTACTGTGCGCTTGTGCGTTCAATTTTAGAGTATGCATGTATGTGTCTGGCAACCATACTATGCAATTCACAAGGAAAGAATAGAGCGTGTGCAGCGTAAGTTCCTTAGAGGGATAGGTTTTAAATTGGCAATGTCACTTGAGGATATAAACTACGAGGAGATTATGAAGCTTTTGAATCTGACATCTTTGGAGAGTAGGCGCATATTTTTTAACATCGCTACATTATACAAAATGTTTAATAACTTGATGGATTCACCAGATCTTCTGGCATCTGTTGGTTTTTCCTATTAATGCATGAAATAAGGCTCTTTTTAATATTGATTTTCATAGGACCAACTATGGCATTAACTCGCCTATGAATCGAATGTGCAATCTGACAAATTTTTTACTCACAAATAACGAGCATATATTTTCTGACTCTGTCAGTAGTTTTAATTGCAAAGTAAAGATGACTGTTTTTAATCAAAACTTGGTAGTTTAGCAAGTATAAGTGTTGGTGTTACTATTTTTCTTAGGTTAAACTATATTGTAATGATAATGTAAATGCTATATGCGTAAATAAAATTTTTAATTTTTTTTAATTTAATTTTTTTAAATTTCATATATGTAAAAAATTTCATATGTAAAGTGGTATTGCACATATTAAAAAATATATTGTTCAAAGAAACTTCCACAGGAGCTAAGTGAGGGTGTTTGTCCCTCACTTAGCTCCGCCCCCCTCAAACAATATAAAAGCAGGTACAGAGTAAAATGCGACCCAATTTCAGTCTGACGAATCCAACAGGATGAAACATTAGCTAGTTCGACTCAATAAAAACCGGCGCATTAGGAATCCAGAAGTTTTATAAAATGCAAAAAATATGTTTTATTTTTCAAAACTTTGCCACCCTGTATCCCAACAGTTAAGATGTTAAGGATATCTGCTTATATGAAGTTTTCTTTTTAAAATGGAACCAACAATCGCCACCTTAATTATTGACATTCAATTAGAAAATACCCTATATATGAAGATATAGGAGGGGAATATGGAGGTATATGAAGATATAGGAGAGGTATACAGAGTCATAATTAATTTTTTTGATAGCATATTTGAGATATTTAAAAATTTGTAGTAAATACAGATTTTTTATTTCATTAAAATTGGGACAAAAATTATTTAGACTTTTGAATGACGTTTTACTCGATAATAAGCTTTGATGAGAACAAAAAGAGATATTTTTAGAGTTGGAAATGAAAACAGTGTTATGTCTGGCCAAAATGGAGTCTCGTGGCATGAATGTTAAGAAAGCTAATTTGCAGAGATTAGTAGATTTGTTAAAAGTTCATCAGGCAGCTATAGAAAAGAAGGCATATTCCTTGGCTGGAAGACGTTTCAACTTTGTATCTCCATCGGACGTGGCCCGAGTTATAGGTAACCATTTAAAGCAATGTATAGATTCCTTAAATTAGCAAGGTGTTTTTTTATTGTAGGCATGTCTAGAGAAAAAAGAATTAGTACAAAAAAGCATGTACTGGAGAAAAGTGAACACCCAATATCCAACATGGTATTGCAATGGAGAAAAATTAATTTTACTTTGTCAAAGGTGATTTTTCCATTAATTCGAGCTGTACAAAATGACAAAATAAGGGGATGTTATCATACTCACACCGCAACGGGGAGAATAAGCATGCACGAACCGAATATGCAAATGGTGACAAAAGATTTTGAGGTTCTCAATCCCTTGACACAGGAAAATGTTAAAATCAGTTGCCGTAGTGCATTTAGAGCCCCAGATGGGTGGACGCTTATATCTGCAGATTACTGTCAATTGGAGTTAAGAATATTGACTTATTTATCCTGCGACAAGCACCTGACAAATATTATGAAAAATGATGGTGACGTCTTTAAGTCTATTGCTGCCAAGTGGAACAATGTGGCAGAAGATATGGTAAGTTTTATTAAGTAATTATTTTATTAACTTGGTCTTTGGTTTATGAAAATAAGTAATTTAATTTAATGGTTTGGAGGCAAAAATAAAACAAGTAAGAACAAACTCTTGACTGGAATCTTCGGCACTGCACTAACACACAATAACGCGTTTTACCACAAACTGAAACTCAATTTTACGTACTCGACGCGCGTTTCGCCAACCAGGTTGGCATCTTCAGGAGAAGATTAAAACAGTTTTAATCTTCTCCTGAAGAAAATTGAGTTTCGGTTTGTGGTAAAACGCGTTATTGCGTGTAAGTAAGAACAAGTAAATATACAAACAAGTAAAATATACATATTAATACTATATTTAGTCTTCACTTCTTAAACTCTTTCGATCCTTTTGAATTTCTCGATTATTGTGAAGGCTGTATCAAAATTATTTGTCATGATTTTCTTGAAAAATAAAAATGAAATTTATTATAAAAAAAGTTAACCTACCAAATAAGAAAGCTAATGAAACTTGATTTTTTATGCCCTCCTCTTCATTATGCGTTCTAACACTTCGAGAGTGTTTTTTTCAGTTTGGGCGGCGTCCAGAACTTGTTCAGAAAGAACTTTGATGGAAGGCAAAATCGCAGGAGCTGTAAAGAAAAAAAGTAAAAAATCTTTAACTTTTGATATTTGTGAATCAGTCACCAGCCTTCGTAGCCACATTTTACATAAAAAGTCTTATTTAATTTCACCGTGGAATAATATGCCCCAAAAATCTCGATTTTGAATTCTGAAATACCCTATGTTTACCAAATATTTACCAAAACATTTTGAGGCATGGTCAAAGAAATGTATGATTTAAATTAGACAACTCCTTTTTTTGGAAAAAAAAATCAAAATGCCTACCTAAGTTGTTTTAATTAACACAACACAAAACACACAATTCTAAGGTTTCAAACACATCTTGTATTTATTTATTTTGTATGTATTTAGTTACCAGTGTTATGCTAGCATGTTGCCTTTTATATAGGTCGATGAAAATATGAGGCAAACCACTAAGCAGCTCTGTTACGGAATTCTCTATGGAATGGGCGCGAAAGCTTTGTCAGAGCAACTAAATATATTGGAAAATGAGGCATCTAAATTCATAGAAATCTTCAAAAACGCTTACCCCGGTATTAAAGATTTTTTCCAGAAGACTATAGAAAATTGCAAACTGAACGGTTATGTAGAGACAATAACTGGACGGCGAAGATATTTACCGAATATAAATAAATCTGATATATCTTTAAAAAGTGAGTATATATACCAACCTGTAATTAAGTTATTTTGGTGAAGTAGAAAAATGTGTGTTTTTTTATTATTATACATATAGTGTGATGATGGCTCTCAAGATATACACAAGATTATTCACGTTGAATATCGAGTAATTGGGAAAGAGAACTTTTCAAAATGTGAACACCCTGTTGCCGTCTCGGTAATTTGAATCCATTTGTGGAACTTTTCGCTAAACTACAATAAAATTATCATTAAAATTTTGCCTTACAATTATTTTATAATTTAAAAATTGAGGGCAATCTATTATCTATTTGCAAATTACTTTGCTACTTCGTCAATAAACTCTCGAATTTCCAAATTGTCTAACCTGCTTATCTGATGAAGCAATTGAAAAGCCTAATATCGTCACTGTGCAGTGTTCAAACAACAATTCTTTTATTTTGATATACATAGCTCAATATCTTTTAAATTTAAACTTTCTCTAGACATTTTCAACGACGGTAATAAAAATTTTTGTTTTGTTAATAATAATGTATATTAGCTGCTTAATTGACTTGTTGTATGTACATAAATAACAGCAATTCATTATGTAAAAACTGAATTATCTCTACAAATTCCATTGATGTGCACCATCTAAATTTTAGGAAAATTGCATTAACAGTACCTAAACATAAACATCAATTTTTACTTTTAAAAAAATCTAAAGAAATTTCTGTTAGAACGCGAATGACTGATTTATGTTTACATCTGATAAACTATAACAAATAATATTGTTATTATTTTGTGTATTTTGCATTTTGAGTATAGGGTAATAGTCTGAAACAATAAGTTACTTATAACTCCAGGTCAAGCAGAAAGACAGGCAATCAATACAACCATTCAAGGATCTGCGGCGGACATTGTAAAAAATGCCATGATATCCATCGAACACAAGATCTGTGAAGTATTTAAAAAATCTAGGCACAAACCGATACTGACACTGCATCTTCACGACGAATTAATTTACGAGACACTCGAAAAGTACATTGAAAAAACCGCTAGAATCGTTAAGACGTGCATGGAAAATTCGGCGCGGGATTTTGGAAATTTTACAGTAAAAGTCAAGGTCGGAAAATCATGGGGAGAATTGGCCGAGTACAGTGTTACCAAAAATGGAAAAAATTGAAACTGCCTATTAATGTGATATTTCTATTTTTATTGTAATTAATAGCTAAGTATTTGTTTTAGTATTTTACCCTATTTTGAATGTGAATTTTATCAAGCAATTCTTATGAGTAGGTAACACATAACAAATGTGATAGACGCTATTGCGTTTAGTGTTTTGCAAACTATTTTTTTACATCTATTTTAAAGTTATTTTATTATTTACATGGTTTTGAACATTGTCACCCATACATTAAATAATATAAAAATATTTCAAATAAAGTTACTCTATTCATTACTGTCATTTCCCTCTGTCTCTGTGCTCGTTACATCTTGCTCGGTTCCATTCATATTGATTTGGACGACTTGGACAACGTCTGCGTGACTTTGATTAGAGCTATTTACTTCGATTTGAAGATTGCTGTACTCATCCTGGAGCTCTCGGATTTGATGATGCAGATCGGCATATTTCTTTTGTAATGTTTTTTCCCTTTCCATTTGCCGGTTCACGTCCTCTGTTAGGGACTGGAAATAAATAGTTAGTTATTGTACATCCGGATCACTTAGTCGGAATTTTACTAATTATTTTTATTAAAAATAATAGGGTCCTTGCAGATATTTTTTTTATTAAGTGAAAATACTTAATAGGACTTAAAAAGTATTTGGCCTAAATATTTTTATCATAAGTAAAATATTGACGCCGTAATAATTCAAATTTGAACTGTACAATTTCCCACTAAAAACCTAATCAGTTTAACATGTTTTTATGAGTTTTCAATTATTTTTGGGATGAAAATGTTTTATCGTTATAGCATCGTGCCAGCCTGCAAAATTACAACCATTTCACCTCCGGGAAAAAAAATCCTAATAAAAAAAAACAACGAAAAATATGGCTAAATGCCATAAGGCGCGAATCTAAATATTATTTCATTAAAGAGCCTTTGTGAAGGCCATTTTAAAGTATCTTATTTATTTTATTCAAAAATTTTAGGTACTTTAAAAAGCTACTTTCCAATTCATTACAAGAAAAATAAATAGCAGCCTAACCTTACTTTAGTTTGTTATTGTGTTTATATTGTCCTTTTTCAGTTGTAGCAGTATATGGAAAACTAAATTATGGGATTTCAAAAAAAAAAGCCATTAAGCGCGGATCTAAATATTATTTCATTAAAGAGCCATGTTGTGAAGGTCTTTTTAACGTAAGTATTTTATTTATTATTTATTCAAAAATTTTAGGTACTTTAAAAAAAGCTACTTTCCAATTCATTACAAGAAAAATAAATAGCAGCCTAACCCCACTTTGGTTTGTTATTGTGTTTATATTGTCTTTTTTCAGTTGTAGCAGTATACTGGAAAACTAAATTATGGGAATTCAAAAAAGAATGAAAAAAATATAGTTTAACACATTTTTGCTTGTCAACAAGACAGAAAAAGAACTTGTACACCACCTAATTGAACAGAGTAGCGGCTTTGTATCACTCAAAGTTAAAGGGCGCGGACGATCTGTCTACGAGATAATTACAGAGCAAATATGTTTTTGTTTTTAGGAAAAATATTCTGGAATATAACTTATTGCTGCATTATAGAAGATAATTAAACAAAATTCATGTAAATTTGAAAAGGCAAGAGGCCTATTTTTTTTTCCTTACAACTGAACCTGAGACAAAATTTATTTGAGAGGTTGCTTCGAGAGACCCTTATTTTACGTAGACCAAAAAATTTTTTTTGAGAGCACGAAAAAATTTCTATTTTTTCTCTATCTTACCTGAATCCTTTTGGGAAGTGCTGCTCTCTCTTGTTCTTGCAAGAACTTAAAGGTATTCAATTCTAGGTTTGCTTGGTCAATATTTTCATAGAGGTCCTGAAGTTGCTTGATCAGCGCTTGCGCTCGCGACTGATAGCCTCCAGTCAAAATTTTCAATTTTTTCTCCATCTTTGCAGCTCTCTTGGCCTCTTTCGCCATATGAGACCTATTCTGTTCTAAGCGTTTTTCTGCAGATTCTAATCTAGAATATACGCATTTTTTATTTCACAAGCCTTCATCAATAAAACAAAACCGTAGTAAAAATAATATAGGTGGAGAAACCTAGAAGGGCTACTCCAGTTTATGGGGAAGAAGTAGTACAAAACAAAATTGCATTATATTCGAAACCTGTACTAGACTTGGGAATATGATGGAACTGATTATGTTCTGTGTCTGTTTCTGGAAATTAATTAGGAGACACGTTGGAGAGTTCCAGGGTCCTACAGGAAAAGGCTGAACACTGGTTTAGTGCAAATAAATTAGTTTTAAATAATGATAAAACAGAGAGAGTGTTTTTTCTATCTATCTATCTATATTGACCCAAAACTTCAGTAGGACTCCCATATAGATTTTGTTGCTCAGAAACTGACCAAAAATTTGTATTTGCTTCGACGTTTGACCAAAAATGTCTGTCTTGGTGTGTTAAGGAGTGCATATTTTGCACTCCTTAACACATTTAACTGTTGATTTTATCTTGTTGGCTCAATTATTATATTGTTTATATCTACTGGAACCTAAGATAAACTTTGTTAGTGATGTGATAATTTTAATTCTATTATTGATTGTTCGTGGTGCTATAGACAATTTATTTCTTTAGCGGGTTTGTTTGTATTATATTTGTAGTATCATAAAAAAGTATATCATTTAATGTTTTGGTAAATATATTGTTATTATTTTTATAAGTCTAATAAATTTACCTGTCCTTCTTGCTAGCAAGGTTAGCTCTGGTATATCTATTCTGGTTGGGCAAAAACAGTACTTGACTTAAGCATTCTTCCCATACTTGAGTGTAAGCTTCAATTGGCAATTCTCCATGACTCATACCCATTTTCACCACATCCATTTCTCGCTTCAACATTTTCTTGGCCACCTCTAGGTCTTCTGTCCTGAAGCTTTCGTAAGGATGCTCTTCTAAAAAAGCCAACTGCTGGGCTTGCGATAGAGTTGATCTTTTAACTTGGGTCGGTAAAGGATTTTTCAAGTTGTCATATTGCAACATGGTGACCATTTCACATTTGATCAGTTCCTCTGCCCGTTGCAATTCGGTTAATGAGTAACTTTCATTTGCTGGCCTTAGAACTGAAAGGTTGATATCTTGAGGACGAGGAAATTCTCTCTGTATAACCTGCAAACAATATTCATTTAAAGATATTTGTTACTGTCATTCTACTTACATCTACTAAAATCTCACCTGAGACCTCAAGGCCAACTCCCTGGCTGCTTTGATTTTCATTTCCTCCTGATATCTCTTGTCTATATCAGTCTGATCTTCAATTTGTTGATTCTGAGCTTGTTCAGGTACATGCTCATCTTCATGTTCCGGAACCACTATTTCATAATCATTTCTGGGCTGTGGAAGGCTACTCAAACCTATCTTAAGTTGTTGTTTTAGTGACGACTGAAATATTCGATGCTGGGCTGGTGTATCTCCCACCTCCATTCCCTGAAATATTTTGAAATGATAATATTTGCCCAAGGAAGTCCTTTTTTCTTCAAATTACCACTAATTTTTTTTATATTTTTCTTACCTCTGCAGGATTGATGTTAAGTCTATCCCTAACAGATGAAGCAAAATTCACTGGTTGTCCTCCACTCAATGGGACTATAGCTCCACTGCGGGGCGTCATAAACCCTGTACTCCCTGGGGTGGCACCCCCATCACTCCTAGCTGATCTAAATGGAGTCGCTAATACAGTGTTTGGAGTGGCAACAGCTTGAACTTGTGGAGTCACACCACTAAAGTCAGAGTTATGTAATGGTGTATTTAAGCCTCCCTTTAGAGGTGTGTCAACATGTGTTAGAGCCATTACATTTTGAGCTTCTTGCAGAATCCTATGAAATTAAGGAATAAAGCATCTTTCAAGAATGATTTGTATACAATCTCACCTATCAGTTTGCGGTGCAGGTGTTCTGGGAGTGGCAGCCGCTTGTGGAGTAACTGTATAATCATTTAATAAAGTATCTGTAGTTTCTATGCCACTTTCAGAGGCAACTTCTTTAGCTACTTCACTAGCACGCCCCAGTTTTATCACCTCATGTAGCTCTTTATCAGAAATTTGGGGTTCTGGTAGTACCAACTTGGACCTAAAATAAAATACTAATGCATTTCTATTATAACATATTTACTATATGTTTTATACCTTTTCCTAGCAGGTTCCTGATTTTGCAACATGGCTTGAGGAATATCATTCTCCTTTCTCTGTTTTAATTTCTGTTTATCTTTCTTCCTTTCTTTCTCCTCCTGTTCACTTCTTAATTCTCCATCCAAAGTCTGTTGCGTCATTTTAGAGAAATCCTGTGCCATTGGATCCAAAACTTCATTTGAAGTGTCATAAAATCCAATAGCAGGCCTTTTCTCAAAAGGAATTTCTGCGTTGTAATTCACCCCTCGCTTCTTACGTTTGCGTGGATTGACCTCAATCCCAGCAGCTCTAAGTTCTCTGCGTTTTTGCAATGCTGCTAAACGACGCGCTTCCTCAAGTTGTTTTTCTCTGGCCTTCCTTTTAGCTTTTTTACCTAAAATTTGAGAACTACTGTAAAGGGAATAAAGTTTTGTGTGACATCACTATCTAACCCTGTGTGTTTGCCAATCGTGCCCGAGCTTCAGATAACATTTCCAATTCGTCTTCATCCATGTCTTTAGGATCAGGTCTAGCAGGTTTTGTTTCTGGATTGGGATCAATTTCTCCAGGTTTAAGTTTCCTGGGATCATCCCCAGCATCTTCTCCTTCTTCCTTTTTTTGTGCCTGATCCAACAAATACTCATATCTCTCCAGACACTGAGCTGCCGTTCGTCCAATTATAGGAGCAATAGTTCTCCACTGGGTAGGCATAAGTTTAGCTAAGTGCAGTAATTTTTCATCTTCTTCCCTTGACCATTCAGTCTTTTTTATGCTGGGATCCAGCCACTCAAACCAACGAGCTTTGCATTGCTTGGCCGATTTTCTGTGTAAAAGTGAGGCTATACGAGACCACTGATTTTTGCCATATTTCATAACAGCAGCTTTAAGAATTTCATCCTAAAAAATCATTTTTGAAACATTTTCGCTAATCTACTTTGCTTTTAACATTTACCTCTGTGTTTCGCCAAACACCACCCTTTATCATAATACGCGGCATTTTGAACGTAGTGTTTTTAAGGCTACTATAACTATATTTCTTCTAATAATATATAACCAAAAATCTGATTAAAAATCCCAACCACACTCCTAATGCATCTTTACGAAAAATGCCGTCAAGCCTCCAAACAGTGAGATGGTAGAAAATCCCGAATGGCGTTCGGGTTCGGGCGGGAGATTGGTTTGTAACAGCCGATCCGCCAAGAGCTGAGTCGTGACATACGTGATTGAGTGACAGAATGTTTAGGTTAGAACCAGCGACTTTTATAGGGATATCAAGTTTGAAGCTTATTTAAAATGATTTATCTTACTAAGTTAACATTTTATTACTTTTCTAATAATGCAGAACAGGAACATAACTCCTTAACAAATAGATTTTCACGACGACTTTATGTATTATTCATCCAGGAGGTGTAACACAACGAGGTAAATTTGATTTAGTATTTTATAGTAGCTCACAAAAAAGGCAATTTGCATGTTTAGTGCAGAAACGTCGTATTTTGTAACATTATTCAATTTATAGGATTAAAGGTTAATAAATATATGTATATTCGAATTATTGCAAAGATATCTCAGAAGCACAGAAACAAAATATCAAGCATCAGGAAAAGTTGAAGAGAACAGAGTATTCATCTTAAGGAAGGGACAACTTAATCATGAACGCTTGAAGGACCAAATACAAGGAGTTGCAAGCATCTGTAAGAAACTAGACCAAAAGAATATATGCCATAGACTTGTGACTAGGTAATAAAAATATGTGTAGAAATGTGTAGTACATTACACTGTACAACTGAAATTATGTAAGTATTAATAAATTTCAATTATGTTAACGTAATTTTAGAAATGCCGAAGGTGCCTTACTTCCTTCAACTCAGTATGTACCTCTAGGCAGAGGTGGAGGCAATAGAATGTACCTGAACAACTGAAAGACTTGGCTAGAGTTCTGGAAGCAAGCAAGTTACCTAGATATTAGTTTGGTTATACAGGTATATGACCTTTCTTAGTAATTTTTGAAATCTTAAATATATTTGACATTTATTAAAACAAATACTGGTAAATCCTAATAAGATGTATAAAGGTAAAATATTATTACAGGCTTTTACTTGGACAAGGCACTCTGGATTGTACATCAAATACAAGGAAATGTGGATGGAAAAAAATTATGTTTTGAGAATAATTGTTAAACTGCTTGAGCTTATAATTTTTGTTTCATTTCAACCATTTGAACAGTTTTACATCATAAAAGAGAACAATCAGTACAAATATATTCTGCTACACCAATGCAACAACAAAAGATTTGGTGGGGCCATTAGGGGACATTTCTGGGGTGCTCTGGAGCCGTGGGTCCAGAAACCAGGTCCACGATGCTGTAGATTTAAAGTATTTTTGTATCACCATAAGTACATTTTTATGTGATTCTCATGTGGCTATACGAAATGCCCCATCTTATTTGTAAAGTAAGCTAGGGGTAGGGGCCCATAAATGAGTGTTATCCCAAGGTGCACTCAGAACTGACTAGAATAAATTGACAGTGAATTCAGTCAGCTTATAATCAGTTTTATTCCCATCATCAGCTGTAAACCCTACCGATTTTGCTAAAAAATGAATTTTGTTGTGGACATTGTCATTCATAAATGTTAGCCGGTGGCTGTAATAAATATGGGGCCATAATGACAACAAAAATACTCACGGGTTAATAAAAAATATTCTTTTGGATGTGGTTTTCAGCACTCTTCGATAAAATTAATTAATGTGTCCTGTGCCGATTTAGCAAACCAATGTACGTCATGTACCTTTAAAACAAGCACCGTTTTCCTAATTCGTATTCGGATTATACCTATCTAGTATCGACTGTCAAATTGCAAAGTCTGCCTAGGGATATTCCGATACTAGTAAATACGAGTAGGTACTCGATACTTTTGATTCGATACCAAGTATTTATAGCATCGAATCAATCTTGCGATACTTACTCGGTATCGAAACAAAAGTACTTGGTATCAAATCGAGTCAGTCTCATCATTGAAAAACAAAACCGAACGCATCAGACAAATATAATCTCTATCTGATCTATGGTGACGCGTTGTCTCGCGCCAGCCAAGCCGAACTCGTCAGACTTCACTCGGCCGAGCCCGAGCCAAAAGTGTTTTAATTATTGTCCTTCAACGTTCATTGTTAGTTTCCTTAAAATAACTAAAAAAATAATAAAGTGCTAAAAGTATCGATACTTTAGGAGTAGTATCGAAAAAAGATTTGAGTACTATCGAAATGAGTAGGTATCGATACTTTAATGAGACCGGAACATCCCTAAGTCTGCCATTTGACCTGCTACATCGAGATCCCTCGCGAGGCGAGACTTTCCCAAACGGGACCGAACGTCGTTCGGGATATTCGATTATTTGAACATTCGATCATTTGTGGTGTTCTCCAAACAGTTTTCAATTGCAAAATCACAGATCATAGAATCCGAAAGTAACCATGGAAAAAAATTGATGTTTGATTCGATAAGTTTAGGATTTCTATTGTTAAAACCAAAAGATCTGTGGTGTATGGCAACAATTACACAATCAAAAATGGTTCGTTCCTTCTTTACAAAATACAGTGGCACAGCTGCCATAAGCCGACTTTTTTAAGGACTTTTCTTATTCTCCCCAAAAAGTAAAGATCTACCACATTAAAATACGGAGTCCACCGGTAGAAATTAAAAAAATCTCATTAAAAAGGTATTCCTTGATATTAGAAATTAGTGATATGTGAAAGAAGTCTTGAGAAAATGATTTTTTTTTAAATTTTAACACCCTTGCGAAATGATATTCATACAGAAAAATTATTTAAGATGATGAATACGCTGTTAAACATGGGAGACTATAATTGGGAACGCACATTGCTTTCAGTTAAACCCGGTGCATCTAGCGGTAATTTCAAAAAGCTTAACAAATTGCAAAATTGGAATCAGTAAGAAGAAGAAGAATTGTAATTTCCACAACTGTAGTTAAAAAAGAACCTTCGTATTTTAAGAATCTTGATATTAGTTTTAAATGGATCCTAAAATTGCCAAAAAGTTATTTGAAAATGGGGCGATTTTTGTACTGCTAAATGTTCCAGAGGGTACAGAATTTGGTATTGATTTAAAATCATGGAATACTGGAGAGAAATTTCGTGGAGTTAAAATGGTGCCACCGGGTATACATTACATTTTTTACAGTTCTGTGAGCAATACAGGTGATACAGCACCAAGAACAGGATTTTTTCACTTTTTTAAGAAGTCCGAAGTGTATGTGAAAAAGTGGGATAACATTACACAAGGTATCAGCACGGAAGAAGTATCCAATAAAGATGTTGGATTAACTGATAATTTAAAAGTGTTGGACCGTTTCTTAGGGCCATACCCTTATGATATACTAGATAGGTGGAAAATATTAACTGCAAATATTACAGGTGAATTAATGAACTGTGTACCGTAAAATTATTGCTTTACTCATTTTTAGAAAATTTATTAAAAAAACTGAATCCTCTGTGTGGCGAAGTCCGTTCTGCATTAGAATTAGAAAACTGTTGTGATGCTGACAGACCAAGAGGCAGTAGATCGGAGACTGGGGAGTCATCATCTAAGAGATTGAGAAACTCTCATGGTGAAGATGATTTATTACCTTACTTACAACCTAAAGATGGAACAGAATTGCGGTTAACACAATTTCCTGAGAAATGTTATCCTGAAGGTTCATCACCATCTGAAATTACTACACATTCTTTGGACTCAACATATGTCCTTGAGAAAATGATCCATACTTATTTACAGTGAGTATTTTTTATTAGGACTGCTTTGTGATAATAGTAAGCATTTTCTAGACCTACCGATATATTAGGAGAACTAGAACTCTGTTATATCTGTTTCTTAGTGGGACATAGTTTGGAGGCATTTGAGCAATGGAAAAAATTATTTAGTCTTTTATGTTCCTGTGAGAGAGCTTTAATTAAATACCGCAAAATATATGACTTATTTTTAAATGTAGTAGAATTGCAAGTAAAGGAAGTACCTGAAGAATTTATAGCAGACATAGTGACGAATAATAATTTTGTTTATGCAAAGTTAAGAGATCTCTTTAGATTTATTCGCAACTCTGATGCTGATGATCAACTGAAATGTAAAGCCGAAAGATTAAGAAAATCATTAAAACATAGTTGTAAATGGGATTTTGGAAATTTGGACTTGGAAGAAGAAGATGAAGCTCCTGTTGTTGTTGAATTAGGCTAGTGTATATTGTATTTTGTAATGTTGTATCTAAAAACCACTAACCTAATATAAGTTTTCCAGATTATAATATAATGTTATTTTCCTTCCAATCCTAGAATTAAGAAGCTTCCATATTGGGAATTCAACCCGTATAAAATTTCATTAATGGTGTTATGTTATTAACAATTAGTAAAAATTAATAATAATTAATAAAAACAAACAGCAACTAATAAATAATGAATGGTTAGTTAGAAAAAGGGGTGGGTGATGTATTAGGTTTTTAAATCACAAGGTTAGGAACGTTTTGTAACAGAACTGAATATTCAAGCAAAATGAACTATTTGATTCATTCCAAACGCGTTAAACTTGTTACTAGGAAGATGAGCGGCGTCACTGCCATGTTGAACTGAACAGGCCGAAATAAATCGCCTCTAAGCTCTCGGGTTCACCGTGCTTGCAATTTCTGAAGATTTGACGTTTCGTCTTAGTTCAGATCGTTTAATTTTGTATTTCTGTGGTCAGGGAAATATAGTCATCTTGGCTTTATTTGAAAGTAAATGCAAAGTAAACTATAAAACAAAAATTATCAGTTTATGTTATACTGCAACATGAACAATTCGGTAAAAGGCTGTTTCCTTAAAATTTAAAATCTTCGGGGTCAGGCAACCGATAATACACTTTAGTTTTTGGAATAAGTCCTAGGTGACGCCACCAACAGCAAGCAGACCGTTGTTTTTGCCGAATTTAATATGGCGCCTTATCGCAAGGCCTTCTGGGAGTGTATGATGTTTCCATATTTCAGTGTCTAGTTTTAACGCGGCGTACTACATCGGTCGTCGGTGAAAGTGGTTGTTTATTACGTGAAATGTTTTTTAATTAAACGTATTTTTTTGGTTGCACTGGATTTGAAAACATTTCCATGGAGCGTATTTTAAACGAATTTATTCTTCGATCAAATGGCCAGGTGTTTGGTTAACCCTACATACACCAAAACACTGGTATTTAAACTTAAAAGTATCGGAACAGATTGTGATGGTAATTTTCAGTAGTAAACATCAACCAGGGAATAATCATACGACATGCAGGTAATTGTGAATATATTTTGCCTTTGATTTATTGCGGCCTATAAATTATAATAACTTTGGGCATACTTTCGGTTTGTGGGGTTAGTATACCAGGTGTTTTTTCTGAAGAACGGTTTTGATAGGTATTAAAAATCTATCCGTTTAGGATTGGTTGTAAATTGTAATTAGCTTATTGTTGTATTGGGAATGAAATAAGACTATATAAATTAATGATTTGGTGAAAGTCGGCTCGTATTTATTTATTTTGCAAGTTGTTATTAGTGTTTAGAGTTTATTTTTCGTATTTTGTTGTAGGACGACTTTAGTATAACAGGAAGCCAAGAGAAGGGGCCGTTGATATGCAGCTACAATGGCAGAAAAGCCTGATTTAGCCGCAACAACCGGTGTCCAAAATGTAGTGGTATACGTTTCTAATGAAAATTTTGGTCAAGCTTATGCCATCGACCAACAGCACAATGTTCAGCAACAGGGTAATGTTCACGCGACTGGATACCCAAACGAGAACCATACCATGGCCTCCATGGCTAGCCAGAAACCCTACTCCGATAAGCAGATGTATGCTGCCAGTGAACAAGTAGTTAATGCCAATCAGGGGAGTTACTTTGCCAATGTGATATCTCAAAACGGGTTTAACCCAGGCTATCAGAATGGTGCCCTTAATAAAAGTTATCCAAACACCGAGTTGCAGCCATGTGAAAAGATCCAGGCAGGACCTGGACGACCAGAAAATGTTAAGGTGAGCGGCAATGAGTGTGAACGGTATGCAGACTCTTACATTTACGGTTCTGAGGTGCAGACACAAAGTGTGCGATGTGATTCAGTGCGGTCCGAGACTGCCGAATCGAGTTGTAGTAGTTTGAGTTCTGCGGATGAAGTGAACAACCAGTCGCCCGATATGGTTGTCTATGATCCGAGTATCAGTGTTCGGACTGGGAATGTTATGGTGGCAGTGGGACCTCCCTCTCTCCCCCAACACTCTCAGGCCAGCAATGCAGTTAGTAACTCGGGACAATATGTTACTGTGCCCTATGGTTGGAAAAGACTATTGAATAATGGGTCAATTATTTATATCAGGTAAGTCCCTGGCGTGTTGTGTTTGTTTGAAATTGATTTTAAATCACAGAATTTATTGTTTTTCATATGGCCTCAGAATCCCAAACAACAGGGTTTTGTGATATTTATAAAATCCCAGTATTCCAGCATATTATATTTGAGCTGGAACTTGAATTAAGTGTAACTTTATTACGTATTACTGGTGCTGCGAAGGCATAGGCGTGCGGATTTGGAAAGATCAATAAGATTAATATTAATTAATTAATAAATATAAGACTCAATATGAAAGGCCGATATCTGATCTCAAAGTTTCCCGAAACAAACGTGGAAAATGTAATGGCGTCCTTCTCTTTTATATCGTTGGCCTTGTTCAGCCGTGTATAACTGTTGCAGGTAATCATTAAACAGGGTAATAACAGTTCCTCGTTCTCTAAGATAGTGTGCGGAGGAAATTGCCATTTTTTACTTTCCTCACTTAATAATTTATGAAGTAGGACCCAATTAGCACAGTTGTTTTTCAACATAACCACAAAAAACCCGCTGACTAGTCATCGTAATTTTTCTTCGCTTCGATTGGTGTATGATTGACCAAAATCACCTACGCATCGCGCCGTTGAGCGGCTATTGCGGACGTATCACTTAAACAGTTGTGCACTGCTGAAGCAAAAAAAAAGTTTTTATCGTTGTCGTTTTACCCGCCCATGTTCGAAATAGTTGCCTCGCCCGCAGTAATATGTTTCGACGACTAGGTATCGAGTTTTAAAAATAAACCTGTTTCTCGTGTCGTAAATCCGTATTGCTGGAGAAATAGAAAATTAGAATGTGAAATAAACACTGAAATATACACACCCGTCATCTGCCGCCATTCGTTTCGATTATTAATTTCAGGCCTGTCGAATCGGATCGCTCTCCAGAACTCGGTTTATTTTCTAACCCACATGAGCGCCTCTCGACATTGCGAAAATATTTTATTGTCCCTCGTTAAATTTCAGGCGAATTGATTGCCTGCTTCCGGGTTATTATTTATGGGGATATATACTTAAACTACCACCTTATATATAATTCTACTCTGCACTTATCTCTAAAAATAGAAAGATGCGTGATATGTGCTGCTTTTTTTATGGACTTTCCCCTGGGATTTCCCTATTTAGTTCTTTTCATTTTTGAGTTAATATAAGGCTAAAAAAATTATGGGACCCATTTATTTTTTTTTAATGAATATATTTAAGTTAAGTTAATGTAAACAACAAATTTTTTGAACAGAAGAAAATGGAGAAAACTTGCAAACACTGCAAGAAAAAGTCAGCTCACCAGTAGGATGTGATGTCTGTAACTCCTACTATTACCCTAGTTGTGCAGTACAAGCCTAATTTATGAACAAATGCAACAAACTGATTTGCTGCCCAATTACACGCGATAAAAGTGAGGATAGAGAAGACAAAATTCTAGAAGTGGGGAACTGGGAAGAAGACAAGCTAAAAAATAGTGAAACTTATTATAAATGAAACACTGAAACCCTCCCGGGATGTACTGCATGAACTGAAAACCTCGGTACAATACTTGTCAGATTTATTTGAAGATCAAAAGAAAGCATCAGACAAACATTTTGGAGAAGGTAAAATTACTTGGAGACTAAAACATTGTGTTGAATCAGAGGATAGATGTTTTAGAACAAAAATTTACCATGCGAGAACAAGATCGACAAAATATCATGATTGTTACAGATATATCAAGCCAACAAAATGAGAACACAAAACAAGGTATACATCTAGTTCTTTAAACCATGAAGCTGAATATATCTGAATATAAAATTACAGATTGCTAGAGAATTAAACAGAAAAAAGATCTCCTTATCTTTGTGAAATTGCCTGAACAGAACACAAAAACAGAAATTTATAACAAAAAATCAAAGAAATAAAAGGAATATGGATTGGAAGGAAAAAATGGAAACATATTTTTTAACGAAGACCTTAAAGCTATTAATCAATTACTATTCAGAAATCTTTATCTTCCGTTAATGATAAACTTAGTCACATAAGATCTGAAGGAAATCTCATGAATATATGTGTAAATAAAAAAAAGTTTAAGATATTGAAATGGCTATAAAATTTAACATTCTATATATAAATATAAGAAGCTTAAAAATTAAAGAAAACGATCTAATAGAAATAATAAATAAGCATGAAAAAGAAATATACATAACTGCTCTCATAGAAACCTGGTTGTAATTAAAATGAGATATCATATTTTAATATCGGAATATGAACAAACCACTATTCCAGAAATGGAAAAAAAATGACTGTACTGTATGACTGTGTTCAAGGTGACTCTACAATCATTACTATCTATAGGCCACCTAAAAACCAAACCGTAACTTTTATACAAGAAATTATGGACGCTCTAAAATCACAATGCAATATTGTAGGAGACATAAATTTGAACCTAATTGGTGAATCTGATTCAACTAGGGACTATATGAATGTTATTAAAATGAATGGCTTTAAAATGCAGAATATAATAAGCCCGGAGAATCCCACAAGAAAAACTCATGAAACAGCTGCTGCTATATTCGATGTTCCTGTGTGAGCGAGCTCCATTGATTTTGCCTGTTTGTGCTGCGGCAAGTCCATAGCTCCGCTCTGACCTTCACCTCGACTGACTCCCCTAGGAGGTTGACGAGGTGGACGACGCAAGTTTGTGGTAAGATAAAGGTAAAGGGTTTTTTGGGAAAATTAGGGGACCTAAGGTTCAAAGCAGTTTTCTTAATGCCCTTGCTAGCCTTAATGCGTTGAACAAAATCAATACCAATAAGCAGTAGTTGCATTATTCAACCTATCCTTTAAATCTTTACGACGATTTAAAACTAGCAAGTCCCGCCGAATGATTCAGTGTTTATGATGGACGTCGAAAAGCAGTCTACTTGCATCACTAGCCCATGACCATGCGGTTTTGACATTTGCCAGCACATTTGCTACTACAAAATAAAAGAAAAAAAACTGCAGACGCTGTTGTTAACCATTCTTATTATAACAACCAAAACTAAACACTGGACCTTTGCAACCACATTTGCTAGCATAACCAAAAAAGTGCTACCATAAACAAATCTGCTACTATAAGTAGTAGATGAGGGTAATCCTTCTTGTCCTAAAAAAAAGTATAAAAAAATATAAAAAATAAAAAATGGCATCACCGGACATTTGCTAGCGCATTTGCTACCTTCAGCAGTAGGTAAGTTTATAACGGCGGGTCAAAAAAGGACAGAATCATAAATGGTTGCCTTTATCCATCCCATAGCATTTGTCACCACATTTGCTAGCATAAGCAAAAAACTGCTACCATAAGCAAATCTGCTACTATAAGTAGTTTATAGATGAGGGTAACTCTTCTTGTCATAAAACCATATTTGCTCTTGTAAGCAAAAAGCTGCCGCCATAAGCAGTATGTCACGAGGTAAAGCAAAAAAAGTCAATTTGCACCATAAGCAAATCTGCTACCATAAGCAGTTTATAGATGTGGGTCAAAAAAGGACAGTATCATAAATGACTGACTACCTTTATCCATCGGATCACATTTGCCCCCATAAGCAAAAAACTGAATCATAGGACCTGCGGGCCGTCGAGATCCACATGGCGCTTCGTTTTGTTTTAAAATTCGTGGTATCTTGTTTACGAGACGAAGACGAAATATAATTCTCAATCAATATCAAATCCAAAATTCTACAAGGTGATCAGTGAAGATTTTTTTTATATTTTATTTGGCATAAAACTATCAAAAATTCCCATACAAAGATTGAGATAAATTACAAATAACATATATGGTGTTAAACAGAAGCGCCGATACCTTTTGGACTCGACCTCGTACTTATCCTTTGCGAGACGCTGAATTCTACCAGAAACGTTATACAGACAATAGTTAATAGCTTTTCGAGAAATTATAAAATAGAAAACAAATACGGAAAGTGTCGGAAAGCAAAAGAGCTGGTAAAATTCAGTTTACGCAATCTCTCGTTTCACATATGTCTAAAATGAAAATGAAGCGCCGAAATGCTACCTAGTAATACAATAAATGGTTATATATAACTTTTGTTGTTAGTTAAGGACCTCGTAATAGAGTCTATGAAAAAGTTGTGAAGTCCGGTGACCTTATCTTTACTCCCTCGGTACTATATCATTTATGTTAAAAAAACATTTCAATTAGTCTTTTCAGTTTTCATCTGTTAAGTTGTAAATATCTCTTTAGAATGGAGGGGGGTACATTTGCTTCGTCAAGTAAATTCAGAACGTCAGTTTTCATAAAAAGAGAACCCTCGTTTAAACGGATCATTTTAAATTGTAACCAAATTTTACGTCCCGCGCAATAAAATAGAACTCATTTGGCGTTTTCTATGGCATGCATTATACATTTTGCATTTCAAATCGACCGCATCGATAAAATCGTGTAGTCATGTGCCGCTCGTATAAATAAGTGCCGCTCCACGTTTTATTAAAACGTATTCTCGTCGAATTTAATGGTCGTGAAATAATATTGCCGAATGGGAAAAGACAAAAGGCGCTTTATTGGGGAGAAAGTCGATTACACAGACATACCGCTAAAAAGGTGACATTTCCTCATCGTTTCTTTGGAATGGGATGATCGATCACCAAATTCAATAAGCAGTGTAGTTTACGAATTGATTCGGCTTGATAGAATCCTTCCTTGTGGTTCCTCGTTTAAACGGATCATTTTAAATTGTAACCAAATTTTACGTCCCGCGCAATAAAATAGAACTCATTTGGCGTTTTCTATGGCATGCATTATACATTTTGCATTTCAAATCGACCGCATCGATAAAATCGTGTAGTCATGTGCCGCTCGTATAAATAAGTGCCGCTCCACCGTTTTATTAAAACGTATTCTCGTCGAATTTAATGGTCGTGAAATAATATTGCCGAATGGGAAAAGACAAAAGGCGCTTTATTGGGGAGAAAGTCGATTACACAGACATACCGCTAAAAAGGTGACATTTCCTCATCGTTTCTTTGGAATGGGATGATCGATCACCAAATTCAATAAGCAGTGTAGTTTACGAATTGATTCGGCTTGATAGAATCCTTCCTTGTGGTTATGGTTCATTGTTTATTTACCCAACTTCGTCTCTTTGCAGATAGAGGGCGATGTTACGTGTAACATAGATCATACCTATAATTGTTCAAAACCACGAATGAAACGAACAGCTATGGTTGATTGAACTGCAACTTTTTTCTTCTCCCTGCTCCTTGGCAAAGTGTAACTTTAAAGCGTCAGCATCGTTTAACCCGGTTTGCGGTAATTGGGAACGATCCTCTGAGCGTTCTGTAGATTTTATACACTGATGTTATTTTATCTTTAGATTAGATTTTTCAGCGCTTTACATTAAGTAAAGTATTTTTAAATAATAATTAAACTAAATAAAGTGCCAGTAATAACTATTTTCAAGTTAATTATTGTGAACGACTGGTGAATTTCATTGGCATTTTTCTTTAAAAAAAAAAATCCTGTAATTTTGTATTGTAATTGTAATTTTTTCATCAACATATATTAAAAAGTATCTAAAACTAACCTGCCCTCCTCTAGGTAGAAAATTTATTAATTTTTTGATAATTTTTAGATTTTATTAAAATTTACATTTATTAACGTAACCGCTGTTCCTGACAATACCTATAAACTACCACTACACTTATTTTAAGTTTTCAGTGTATTTTTTTTTACTTTAATAGTTTTGTAAAGAAAATTATGTGGAAAATGTTTTAACAAGCATTTTCCACATAATCTGAAAATTATTTTTTTAAATCGATGAAAGTTGTTAATTATCTAAAATTTTTACGTGGTGTTTATAAACCTCCAATAATATTTGTGAAGATTGAATTTTGTTAAGCTTTGGCTCCAGCTTCCGTTAAATTTAAAGTACATACATTAAAACATCCATCAAGCTTAAATATTAAAGTGGTTTAAACCCTGTGGAAGGTGTAGGTTACAGAGAATGTTAAATTTGATTTGAAACGTTATTCCTCTGCTGGTTGTGACGTAACGCCAAAAAAACTGTTAATTTTTGGTTTTGTTATTTAGTTCTTTGTATGGAGAAGCTGACCTACATACATGTTTTTTGTGTAATATTTAGTACCTGACAATCAGGGATTTTAAACTACATTTAAAATGTGATTTCATCCACATATTTTTTTAAATTGCAATGACTGAAGGCGACAGTTGTGGAAAGAGAAAACGAGTTGAAAATAGTAACTTGTATTTATCAGAAAAATCAATGAAAATGCAATTAAAAAATTCGTTTTTCAAACTGCTTTTGAAACAGTATGTTCAAATAATATGATTAAAAATTGGGTAAACTGCCAACAAAATGCTTTTTTAACCGTAAACACTTAAGATATGGAGCTAGATCTTTAGTAAAATTGAATGTTTGCAAATTAGTACTCGAAGCAACCCCGTATCGATTCCCAGACTTCGTTACATATTTTAAAGCTAATATGATATTAAATCCTTACACGTTACATAAAATTTAAAGTACTCCCTACCCTAAAATTTTTGAAATTTATAAAAGCAAACGATTTTCAATCTTTAAACTTTAAATTATTTGCAACTAACTATACTTTCGTTTGCAAATTTCCCAGCAACTTGCTATAGCTATAATATGATATCGACTGCTTCACTCAGTATTATAGTTTCTCGGATTTCTTTTGTTTATAACGTCGTTTTAACACCATGACCGGTTCAATTAAATCACATACACATATCTCGCCAATTAATGAGCGGGATGGTCATTAACCAAACACGATCGTTCACTGATTCGACGTCGTCTTCTTTGTGCGGAAAATTCGTGGGGAATGAGATAAAGACCCTGGGGGATTTCCAATGGAAACGCGTAAAAGCTGCCAATGTTCTATCACGCACACAAAGGATGAACTTTGGGGCCGAATGACCGGTGTAAAATAGAGTGGAGCACTCGAGCAATGACATTTCTCCCGTTTCTATATTGCATCTTATTTACCCGGCGAGAAGTTGATCAATGTCGTCGCCCTGTCGCTTTGAATCTCTAGGATGTGGTTCGTTTGGTCTGTCCTAAAGTAGATCATCTGGGCTTTTGACGGACCTTCCCCTATTGTGTTACTGGTTAAATGAAACAACAAATAATTTTTTTATAAGTAGTAGAGGCGACTCAGATAAATGTCGGCCACGTGTAATGAATTCTTCCCTTATGTCATGGTATTTTCTATCATCTTAAAAGTCCGTCCCTGGTGCTCCGTCCTACAATATCGACGAGTCAGGTGTTTTATTGCCATTGCGATCGTATAATTGCATCAAAAGCCAAGATGATATACTTTGAGACAGGCCATATCTGGGTATACATTTATTGCCTGTATAGATACTAACGTCCACGCAGGTTCAATTTTTATTTTGGCATTTTTAACCGCATAGCCAATGGAGACTTAAAATAACTGTTTAAGTAAAAAAAAATACACTTAAATCCTTTTCAGAAACAGTATCAGTGTCAATGTATTAATATTATATTTTATTTTTCATAAATTTTCATAAATTTTCATAACGTTCTTAAAAATACCGTTTTTGATTCTTCAAATAGTTTCCCTAGTAGTTTTAAAATTTTCGTTAACTATAATGAAGTAATTTCCTTCATAAAAAAGGGTTTGAGCTCCGTCTATTGGCCACTCACTCACAAATCCCACATAGCTGCTGGACATATAGAGGCCCTGGCTATGTTGACAGTACAGGAACTCATGAAGCAACTATGTAACAAATTTTTGAGAAGGTCTATTCAACGGGCGCATGCGCGAAATTTAAAATTTTGTTTTTAACCAAAGGCAAATTCTGAAGTTGGACCCATAAAACCTTGCGGCTTTCAACAAGCAACATGGCCGCTGACACATCGTCAATGTTTGGACACAGTATTTTTTCGACAGTATTTTCTCAAAATATGTCGAAATACTATTAATTTTAAGGCAAAAAAGCAGTTAAGGTGTGGAAAAGCAGTGCAGAATTGCAGCACCCGCGTAATTAATTTTGCGTTCTTTAAGCCCTGTAGATATACGATGCAATTTCTACATGATTTTTTTCATGGAAGCTATTTTTTCCGATTTTAACCTCTATTGAAAATGTAAACAAAGTGGAAATCACGAAAGATGGTTGTTAAAAGTATAACTTTGAGATGCTAGATATCGCACAAGAAACATCTGAGAGGAAAAAATGTTCAAGAATCAGCTCCTATAGACAGGACGCTCATAATATATAATTATGAAAAGTCAATGGACAAATTATTTAAAAAGTTGTAAGTATTGGAAAACAACCAAGAAAATTAAAGACTACTATAAAACAAGTTAGTTTTGGAGAATTAATAAATTAATATAATTAGTATATTTTATTTATCATTTCAAAGAAACATCATCATTTCTCTGGTTTCTAGTTTCGGCAATATAGATGTTGAAATTTATTGTAATCTCGATACCTTTCCAGAAATGCTAGGAATGTTTTAAAAGTGTAAACTTACTTGGGATGGGAATTTTTTTTCAGATACACACTCAAGACTGTGGTTTTCTGGACATAACGATAACGATAATAGCATTTTATATAGTGTTTTATTAACTTATTTGGGTTCACAGAAGATGTAATACCCAACATTAAAAGAACAAACGCAAGATATTAAAAAAAAATATGCTGCATTTTTTATTGTACAATATTTGCACAATGGCTTCCGACATAAGAAGCTTTAGTGTTACTCTTTTAAAGGAACTCTTAAATTTCTTAATTTGAGAGGATTAGAGAGGATTACCTTTAAAAAATGTAAAAAGGGGATGAAAGCAATAAATAAGGTTTACTTATAATACATCAAATTATTGTCAATTATTAGTAGAATAATTGAGGCAAAAATTTCATTAAATATAAATTCGAAACAAAATTTAAATCAGCTGCACTTTGCTTGTTGACAATATGTTATTGTGCTTTAAATTCTTTTTAGAAACTAATGACCGATGGTTATTTTGTGTCATGTTGTTTTGACTACCGCTGGTGTCTCAAGTTTTACCTAGGAAAAAAATATTATTATTCAAGACGGAAAGATATCCATGAAAATTTTCACATTCACAAATTACTTGTAGAATTTTTAAAACTATGAAAATTTTGTAAGAAAAATATCAAAATTCTAGGCCGAAAAAAAGTTGGTAACATATTACCAACAAAATAATATTTTTGTGACCTCAGGAATGTGTGAATGTGTTATATCAAAAATGAAACAGTTAAATAAGTAAAAAAAATTGAAAAAAAATTACCATTGGGCACTCTAATATGGACTGTCAAGTATCATCGATCACTAGAATTACCAGGAAACAAGTAACCCGATGTAGATAACAATATCTACCAAAAAGACACTGCACTGCCTACTTTATCAAGCTTTTAATATCTCTCCTATAGCTTAACGGAGTGATGTGATCCCCTATATAGATGCTTTTCTAAACTTATTAGGCTCCCCTGGCAGCTACATTTTCGAAAAGGAATGTTATTCATTATTTCCTTACAATTTCATCTTTTGGTAAACTAAGAAATACAATGAAAAATGTAAACACCTATATAAGTGATTATTACATCTAAAATAGGAATCAGACATATATGCAAGTGTACAAAAAAATGAGACTTCCCAAAAAGTTGTACTAAACAGTTATTTATACAAGATAGTCAAAGACTTAGTTTACTCCCGAGCTATCAAGGGTTGGGAAAATAGTCGAGACTAATGAAGATCTCTTCTTCCCAAATTGTGCATATTATATTTTTCTACTCAAGTTGTCCCGAATCCACCAAGCAGTGTCAAATTGTGTGTGTTTGTTCTGTATTATTCACTTACGCACCTGACCTATCAATGAAATATCCCAAATTTTGAATAGCTGCTTAAGCTGCCATCAAATTCTTTCTGTCATCAGATCAGATTTAATTCCATTTCCCTCGTTAATTTTCTTCAGGCGGCTTGTCGCGCCACAGCTAACAATAAAATCTACCTTGTATACACCGACAAATACAAACAAATAACGCACCTGACTACCGCGATAATGAAAATTTATTTCTCCGTATAAAAAACGCCATTCATTAACCCGTGTTATCACGGCGCTACGCCTATGTCCCCCAAGACATTTACATATTATCGTGTGTGTGCGGGCGGATTTCTCTCTCTCTCTCTCTCTCTCTCTCTCTCTTTTTTTTTTTTCACGAATTGAAAGCCCATGGGAAACACACAAACCTCACATTCTTTGAATTGTATTTAAAAATGGTCTACGTCGTTTTAGGGGTGTGTTTCTAATACAAATGTTTATGTTTATCTTATATATCTTCTACGATTCCTTTCTTGTTGAACAATTTACCCTATTTGTTTATAAAGACAAAAACCTAATGTAATACGCCACTTTGAACAGGAAACCACCTATTAAATACTTACCTTCCTATGAGGAAATACGAAGGAACTATGGGAAAACATTGTTGGTAATAAGTGGAAATCTTCGAGGGTAATTGAGATAATAATAAAGATAATGGAATGTCCATTTGAAGATTTGTTCTACCGAGCACGCCCAAATGTAAAAGAACAAAAATTATGTTACTTTTTTCTCCATATCAGCAACTATTTCAATAAATTTTACTAATGTATTGATTATCAACGACTCGCTTTGCCAAATATGTGATTAAGTGAAATTTCCTTATACATTTTTACATTTTAAAATTCTTTATAAAATTCTAATTTTAAGTTGGGTGTCAAAAAGGTATTGTCGAAATCTAAAAACCAGTTTCGTTAGAGACTTTGCAAGCAAAAATTGTTCCACCTGCTGTCAACAAAGCAACATAAAAGAAATAAAATGATACTAAGTTACAAAACTATTTCATAATTTTATTCACAGTAATAATAAAAAATAATGGACGTACAACTTCGATACCTTCAATCAAAAGAAACTAAAACACTATTTACCAATATTTTTGTAATAATAATTATTGTTACGACATTTATTCGAATGGTATAGTTAGTTTATGTTTAAATTAATTCATTCAATAATTTATTAATTAATTAATTCATTCATTTATTCATCAATTAAAGTCATTTAAATTATGGAGAGAAGCAATAGGTAAAAAAAGTATTTTTAAAAATCAGTTGATATACCTATATAAAGTATTAAAATTATTAAAGAACATTTTATTATAAGTCAGTTTCTTTATGCAAAAAAAAACGAGGATAAAAATATTGCATAAAATGAAATACCCGAAATATATAGGACATATGATGAGTTAATGAGATCAAATAATAGAGAAACAATTAGGAAAGTTTCCCTAATTTTTTTCTCATTTTGTTTTTTTTGGTTGCTATATCGAGTGCTGCAAATTTTCCTGTAGTATGTAGTAACCCAAAAATATTTGCCAAATAATGACAAGTTATCATTTCGCGTCGTTTTCATTCTCTCCGCGACACAAGGATGCCGCTTCTTCAAAGCGTAGCTTAAATGTTATTAATTAGTCAAATGTTTTTGTACTACCGGGCATTAAACTTTATCTAAAAAATTACATTTGTACGTATACATCTCCAGTAGGTTTTACATTTTGTGCCAAAACTTAGTATGCATTATTGCTCAGTTATATTGCACTTTTCATGTAATTTTTTTAATGAAAACGGCATACGAGCAGAAAATAAGCGGTGTCCTGTGCTTGATTATACCTTAAAACTTATTGTGTTTAATATTGCATTTTTTTTCCTTATTTGTTTTGATCGAAATTGTATGTATTGGGATATTTTTATTATAAAAATGAAATAGTGATGAACATACGCAAAAATGCATATTATTAGTATTATTGTTATTAGTACTATTAATTTTAAGATTTGCAAATTGGAATTATAAATTTAATTATTTAATGACAGACAAAATAAGCGTATGTGATAGTGTATTTTTTTAAACAATATTATGGGCTTTTTAATAAATGGAAAAAATTATGCTAAGTAAAGAGGGTATCGAAACATGTTTTAAGGCCACAGGAATGCATTGATAGAATTTGTGATGGTAATAGAATACACTCCTTTTTCTGCTGTATTTTTATTTTGAAAATTTTCATAAAAAGTTTAATCTTAAAGGATAATTACACGTAACAAGTTTCAACAATACATGTAAAAATCGCTCAGATTTATTAATAAAAATGTTAGTTTTTTAATTTAAGTAACATAGAAAGAAAAAAAGAAAAAATCTGTCACTAACGGGTTGACCATCTTTTCTACTCACCCTGTATATCTAAAACCTTACGGGTGATTCCGAAATGAAAGCGAGTTTCTGTAGAAATCGGAATATTTTGGCGGATCTGTATTGGGTAACCGACAATTCGAAAAAATACTTTCGATCTTCTTTTGCTGCCGTCGTCCCTTATGGAAAACGACCTCATAAATGTCTAACCTGCCTTGCACTTTAAATCACCCGGCATAAAAATAAAAATAATATTCCAAGCCTTTTATGTCCCCTTTAATGTTTACCATGTCAAGATCACATTTTAAACATGTCGAACGCCATTTGAACATTACAAATTTAGAAATGCAGCGGGTTTTACTTCAGGTACCTATTAATTTATTTATTAAATTAATACCTGGCCTGATTATTTAAATAATGGAATTTCCAATTTACGGCGTCGCATTATATTATGCCATTCGTGAATTTGTGCATCTTAGAAATCAACATCTACAATTCACTAAAATGAAAGCAGTGACATTTGGATGGTATTTGTTCGTCTCATCCAGATGTTAGTCACATGCCATCGTCCAAAGTGGAAAGACAACTGATTCGCAAATTTTTTTATATCATTTTATTAGTCATTTGTCGGGTTTTATTTGGATGTGTTAGGGGCAATGTTTAAAATCCGTCATTATATTACGTAGGAAGTAATGTATAGAGTTACCAATACTGTTACGTATTGCATAAAAAAAGTTCAATTACATACATTTTATTGAATATCGATTTAATAATAATACAATGCATGAAATATATACAATCTAAAATTGGGAAGCACTCAGGTAGAGGATATTTAACTGATGAAAAGTTAGATATCCCACAACGCAAAGCGTGTAAATAGACTATTCACTCAAGCTATGCTTTACTAGATGTTATGTTTAAAAAATATGCCGGCAACAGAAAAACGCTAATCTGCAAAAGACAACTTAAAATAGCAGGCAGAAAATTGTTGAGATAAAGTGACAAGAAATTTCCTCCCTTATCTCTGGTTACAACACTCAGAATTTTAGTACCAGAAGTTTACTGGAGACAAGGCGATACTATAAATTATGAAATCGTTCTCTGACTAGGTCGCAGTGTAATAGTTTGCCAGATAATATTTTTGGAGGTTAATGATATTGATAAAGAACTTACATTATGGTTCATTGGTCAATTGGAATCGGGCAAGGATTTGTTAGATGCCGTTTCAACTAACCAAAACAGCGGAACAAAGAGGTTGCCTGTGTGTTAAGAAAGATACTTTGTTCAAGTAAATGTCATTCAAGTTAATCTTGCGAAAATAAATAAAAAATTTGGTGTCTATAGGTTTTAAGCAATACTTGGACAATATTTGTTACTTTTCTATTATTTTTTTTAATTAAACATTTCTATAAATTAAAATAAAATATAATTAATTCTATTATATTTTTTATTTCACATATTTCCTAATATTATTTAAGCAGTCTATAAAATTGTCTAGGTAAAGTGTTGGTGGGATTCAGGTATATTATTTTTTATGCGTTTGGTAATAGTTAATTACTTAGTTTAATTTTCCTTAACGACATTATATTTACAGGTTAATTAGTAAGCACCTTTGCCATAGTAAAAAAAAAGATACCAGACTTCAAATTTTCAAAGAAACTTCCGCGGGCCACTGTAAGACTATTTTCACCTACTTGAATTGAACGTCAGCAAGTTCAATTCAACAACCGACGCAGCAGGAATCCAGGAAATTTTGTAAATAGTACACCAGACTTTAGTTTTCAATTGGGTTACATCTTTCACATCCCACTGTCTCTGGAGATAAATATCGCGTGTGCCTTACATTGCTTCGTAAAATCTTTTACGTTCACCCCATTACGTACGACACTGCGAATTCACACACAGCACAGGTAAAATGTAAGGTCTGCACGTCCCTCAAGTTATCGATCCCGGCAACTTGGTGTTATTGCCTTGGCAGTCTTGGGGTTGAAAAAAAAAACGAGAGCTATTTATTACCTGCCACTTCACGCGCACACCGCACAAAACGTACGCTTGTTCGTGTTTGTACGGGGTGTATGCAATTCTGAACGCTTCATGTTTTTCTACCGTCGTCTGGTGTCGTTTGGTCTTCCCCAGTGCCAGTTTCCAAGTAATTAATTCTTTGTCAAACCGAATCGCCTATTTTTGAATTTTAATGAAAATTTTTTTGGTTGGTTGGTTTGAGTGATTTTTAATACGAAAATAAGGTCTACTGCGGTTTAATATGATCTTTACGGTAAAACAATTGAAAAAGTTTGGCACTCTATATCTAGAGGATTAAAAATGAGTGAACTGATAAGTATAAGTTTTACGAAATTAAAATTAGGTATACAAGCTTGACAACCGTCAATTGTCAAGTTTGTCGAGTTTCAGCATTCCATATTGCCAAATGGGAAATAGAAACTAGTGTTATCATTTAAGGTTACCTTTTTGGATTATTTATTGTGATATTTAGTTACCAGTTCTATTTCCCGAATGAGAAAGTTCCAAAGCTATTTTTTTCTTACCGAGTGACCCAAGAAAGTGAGAGTAGTAGATACCATTTTCAAATACAAATGAGAAAAAACAAAAACTAGAGAAATATACAACAAAGTCGTCACAATCGTAGACGCTGGCTAATATTCTAAATTAGCAGGGAGCTCGGCAATTTTTTTTAATACACATGCCTAGCATTTAATACTTTAACAACGTTTAATTCCTTTATCGGCGACATTTATTGACACTTGGAATTTATATAATAAGACGTCTAGACATATTGTTGGATGAGGTGGGATAAAATTATATTTCTAGATATATATGTTTTTATAAAATTTGTTCAAATGATACAAGGTGTTGAAAATAATACTAATTTGCTATCGTGATTAACATTTTTCAGTTGTGGGAACTTAACTTCATAATAAAAAAGGGTAATTTTAAAAAATTTCAACCATTTCTTGATCAAATATGACGGAATTGGATTATAACTGTTATTTCCCTTTCTGGCCAATAGTCCACCACCGTCAAATAGGTTGATCATCTCTTCCGTCAATGAGTTTTTATTATTTGAATATTATAAAAATTTGGTTTTTTTTTTCGTCTCCCCGTATTCGTTTGACGTCTACCACATTTATAAAAGGCGTTTGGACCGTTTGTTGTCTTTCTTCTAATGAACTCATACTTATAGACAAATGACAAATGAACCAAAATAAAACCACATTAGGATGCAAAGAGTTTACAGAGTGAGCCAACAAATTCTTAAGCCACTTTCATTGTTTTTCCTTGTACATAATGCAGGTAGTACCCTGAGGGTTTTGATTCACCAACATTGTAAACGTAGTGCCAGTTCGTTAGGATACTTGTAAAAAACAAATAATTTTATTTTAATAGAATAAATGTTAAGTATTATGTACATAGCATTAGGGATAATATTCTCTTGTTTGTGTAAAGTGTCTATTTGTCTTTCTTTGTCAAATTATCTTTCAACTTAATATTTTTAGTTGTTAACCAGTCGGTCATTTTTCGTTTTTTCTAAGATGAACGCGAAGTCTTCTTTTTGCATCGTGAATATATTTAGACATATCCAAATTCATGTCCCCGCGGTAGGGCACTACTGAAAGTTTGACAAACCTCTTTTAAAAATCCCTTCATAAGCTTATAACCGACACCGAAATTTTATTGGTCTATCTTTCTAATATAATCACTACCAAAACCACAGATAGCTGATCCAACCATTAGTACAAAAGTAAAGATATAAAGTGGTGATGCTTAGGGCACATGTGTATTAATAAAATATCTCTGAAATAAACCTTCCTATTCATACGCTCAACAATTTTCGCTAACCTTCGGCGAAACACACTATATAACCAATAAATGTCTTATTTTGATTTATATAGTATCACCTATTGGTCTTTACACAGGTATTATACGTCCTTATAGATAGATAATCTCATCGAGGGGCATTATATATATTTTAATTTTTAATATTTTAATTTTAATATTTTAATGTCATGCAGTTGTTTTGACGGACTGAGACAATGTTGCCAGTGCTGGACATTGCTTGTGTTTTTGTCTATATACAAGATATTTTAATAAATAAGAAATTTAACTCGTTAAAATGTCTTGCTAATATTTCGTTAAACATAAAATAACAAATATTTCTTTTTTTTTAACAAAAATGGTATGGTTCAGATATAAGGTTATAAAAATATTTTCTCTGGCTTCTTTTCTATTAGGCATAAATTGGTTGGTTGTTTTTTCCTATCTACAGAAAATTAACACATGCCCTTTTCTTTGAAAAAAAAAACTAATTAAAGTTGAAAAAAAGAAAGAAATTTAGTATCTATCCCATAATAAAAAATAAAAAAGTTAATTTACAGGTGGTAACATTTATAATGGATCACCCGTTATTTCGCCTTCGCACCTCGTATCGTCGCGAAAAAACGCCCCACTCAATCTGAAAGGGTTTCCCGTAATTCGCGTGTATAGGTGTATACCGGTTTGCGCAATACGTAATTTTACGTGACTTGCCTTCTGGATAACAGCGTCGGCCGGTCACCCCCGTCGTTTTTCTCTACCGCCCCCTTTATCCCCGACAGCCCCCGCCATTGATCGTTATCTCGCTGCGAAAATAAAGGGATAGGAAAAGCCGGGAGGGAGAAAAAGTCTTGTTGTTTGGTTTCGCCCGGTCTCTGGAAATTAATTCGTTTTTATGAGGCTGTTAAAGGGCGGTTTTTGTCTGCGATAAACAACCGGTCAGCGTCGGATCGGAATGGGAAACGTACAAGGGCCGTTGAGGATGTGTCGGCGCGGTCTTTTTTTTGGTTTTGAGGGTGGTCTCCCCGGGAAGTCGAGAGCGGGAAGAGTGATTGCCGTAAAATTGGACGGGAAGTAAAACAGAAATTTTATAGCAATTTATTTTTATTTCGTTTCTTCGAAGCACCATTGGAAACGGAAACATATCGGCTCTGGTACCGTTTACGGCAAATTAGCAAATGCCATTTTCCACTGGGCGTAAATTATGATCTGGAAAAATTTTATGGTAAAGTCCAAGAACTGCTTAAATTGACTAAGAAACAAGACGTTAACGTAATCATGGGCTACTTCAATGCCAAAATATTAAATGGTCACAAATACATGGTTTTGGCTTTCCCTCGCCGCCTTCATACTTGGAAGTCTCCGGCAGACCGACCTCACAATATAATACGAAGATTCAGTTCGACCATCAAGAAAGCCAGCCGTAACCTGGAGCAGATGTCCCTTCTGACCACATACTATTGATGGTCGTCTAACGCCACAGCGACGGGTGGCGTTAGATAAATTAAGGGATCCAGCCATAAAACCAGATATGTCTAATGAGATAAACACACAAATTCAAACAATAACACCAAATACTGAAAAAGAGCTAACCGAATCCTGGCAAAAAATAATGGACAGTGTAACAAGATCAATGCAAAATAAAAAAAATGGATGACTGATGAAATCTTAGTATTGATGGATAAACGTCGAAAATGTAAGAACGAAACAGATGGCATCACGTACAAAGTTATTCAAAGGCTTATAAGATCAAAGATTAGAATAGCAAAAAACGAATGGCTTAAACACGAATGCTCGGTAATAGAACAACTGCAAAATCAACATCATGACTTTAATCTGCACAAAAAGTTAAAGGATACTGCCGGTACATATATAAAAATGAGACAACGATAATAGCCAACAATAACAACCAGTTAGTCCTCGACAGCAAAGAGAACATCAATGTTTAGGAAAAGTATATAGCAAACCTTTTTGAAGACGACAGATCCCCAGTTGACACCATTAACTCTCTAACTGGTCCACCGATCACTCAAGGGGAGATTGAGAAAGCTATACGTAATTCAAAAAATAACAAAGCGACTGGCAGGGATGAAATTCCTTCAGAAGTACTCAAACTCCTCGATGAAAGAGACATCACAGCACTGCATAAGATGTTTAACATCATATATGAAACAGGTCACTACTCTGGGCAATGGTTGAGCTCTACTTTAATCCCATTGCCTAACCACAGACTTATTAGGCTGATGAGCCACACCCTAAAAATATTTCTGAAAATTATACGCCAAAGAATATTCCGAAAGGGACAGAAGCGACTCACAATTTGGGTTTGGGCAAGGGCTAGGCACAAGAGACGCAATAGTTGCAAAACAAGTGCTTGTTCAGAACTGCTATGACCAGAGAAGGGATCTTTGCCTCTTTTTCATAGATTATGAAAAGGTATTCGACCGCGTACAGCACCACAAACTAATACAGCTCCTTAAAAAGCTCGATACAGATCAGAAAGACATCCGATTCATTGAAAACCTATACTGAAACCAAACAGCGTAAATAAAACTAGAAAACTTTATGTCCGACAATATACAGATCAAAAGGGGGGTGCGACAAGGATGCGTGCTGTCTCCACTTTTATTCCACTTATATTCAGAAGCAAAGTTAGCGGGACGTGGATTAACAATATCCTTTATGCGGGCGATACCGTCCTAATCGATGATAATATGCACGACCTACAACAACTGGTCAGTAAGATAGGAGAGCAGAGCAAATCAATGGGCCTAAACATCAATATCAAAATAACAAAATTTATGATTATGTGAAAAAACATAAATATTGTTGAAAACGCCACCATAATATTTGACGCGATGTCCTTAGAGAGGGTGGATTAAATTCAAATATCTGGGAGTCTGACTCTTTGAAGACTGGGTATCAGACAAAGAAATAGAATGTCGCATTGAACAAGCCCGACAGGCATTCTTAAGGTAAAATTGAAGGAGAGAGAGGAATCGGAAAGAAAAAAATGTCTTGACTGCGAAACATCAGGCAGTGGACAGGACTACAAGATATACAATGCTTAATGCAGACCGCAAGGAATAGAGAAGCTATAGAGAATTGAACGGTGACTTTTGTTTGTGTCAATTGGACATCACAAGCGTATAATAATTTATTATGAAAACATATTACTGTTGTTATGCAATATTACGTCTTCAGAGCAATGGACGATCTAAAATAGTCTATCAAACCTGAATTTACGAATATTACATATGATACGTTTGTAATTGTTTTAACTGAAATTGGGAGACTATGTGCATTATTAATTATTTAATACGTTAAATAATCGAATAGATTCAAAATGTTTTAGTCGAATACGAGGTGAAATGACCACAGTAATTAATGGTGTAAAATCTGAAAAGAATTAATGTACAAAATTTTGAAAAAAAAAATTATTTATTTATTTGTTTATTTATTAATTAAACTTATGAACTTAATAGTGACATTGACAAAACTGTCGACAAAACTCTTTTCCATTTTTTGAAAAGAGGTTTTAAAATATTGTCTCAATGTTAGATATTTTTAATATTTAATATTATTTTACTTGTGTTATTTTTCAAAATGTGTGAAATCTTTGCGTGAAATCAGAAATATTGAACCTTGTTGTAAGTTGCCATTCGGGTCTTCGTAACACAAATTACAGAAATTTAGATTTTTCTGCCCTAAACACACCCATAACAGAGACAAACTACATCCAAGTTTATTTCATTACTTGAAAACATCATTGATCCCAAATTTTGAAAGTTTTTCTGAAAATGCAGCTTAAAAAAGACTGTTTATAGCAACTTCTCTTTTGTTTTGACAACAGCACAATCCTGAATTTTCTACACATACTTTAAGTTCACCCTGCCACATTCCGAAGAGTGAAGATCCAGGGGGTGAGTTTGCGGTGGATTCAAAATCGCATTGCGCCAAAACCGCCAAACTTTTAACATTTATTTTTAAACCCGGTTTGGGTTAATCAATCCTCCAGCCCCGGTTGAATCCCGAAAGGGACACCTATTGAGAATCGGAGAAGCGGAAAAAAGTCCATCCCACTTCTGAATCGCTTCTCGTTTTAAATTACTTTTCCACTCCGTATACACACACACATTCGTGCGGGCGTTTGTAATAGAGAGAAAATAAGGAAAATCTGGCTGATATCGACCTTTTACATAATGACGAATACTTTTCGCAGACTCCCGGGGCGCGCTTTCCACTCGACGAAACTTCCCGTCGGGGATTCGTTTTCAATTTGTTTTGCTTGTGTTTCCATTCGTCGCCCGTTTACGTTGTATTTTCCGCGGATATTTTCCCTCGTCTTCTTGAATGTTGAAACTCGCAAGACGCGGAATTTTACATGGAACATGTTTTACTATGTTGTTTTATGGGGAATTTTGGTTTTACGATACGTTGGCAACACGCGGGGAAGCGCATCTATCGATCCAGGGCACCACTAAGCTCTCCAAATTCATTTCCGTTGCAAAAATTGAAGGAAAAATTTCTTAACCCTTAAAGCGGATGAGATTTTCTATTGGCGGAAAACTGATGGAAAACTATAATAATCCTCGTGTAGATACATTTTAGTTTAAAATTAATTGGAGAGTAACAGTAAAATACTAATCAATACTAAGTCAATTGATACTAAATCAATTTTATTACGTAATAAATCTACAAAAAATATAATTAAACGGATTCGCATGCTAAACCAAAGCTTGGGTAGGTCGCATACTAAATCAACACAGAAAAGTCTCTTCTTAGCTCTTAGTTAACGCTTACCTGATATATTCATTCATTCAGTAATTAGCTCTATCGATAACAAATTATCACTCAATTTCTGGGTACTTTGGATAACCCAGGAACTTAAACAAAGTCAAACGCTCTTCTCTTTCTCCACAAATTGGTTGTTTAAAAATTGTTTTGTTTTTATTTGTTGTTCAAGGTAAGGATTCTTTGTCATAATGGTCCGTTTATATATTAGCTCAGACAATTACAAATCTTTTGGATTATACAGAATGTTTCCTAAACACAAAGCAGTTTTTTTTTAATGGGTTGGCAAAAAATTAGGTATTGTCTAATTCATTTATGTATGTATGTATGTATTTAAGTATATGTCATTTATAATGCCCCCCCTAAGTCCTTTCTCATTTTTTTAATATTTTAAATCTTATGTCAATTATACAGATCCTAAAATGACTGTCTATACTTGCTAGGTTTACGTTTGAAAAATTTGCTTTTTGGAAGTATATTCCCACATTCGGTCCATTTAAGAAATGAAATAAATAGATCGCATCGAAAAATTCAACAAAAGCTAAGTAGTCTTATTAACAAATTCCAAAAAAAAAATATTTCAACAACTGTGCGTATGGCATGATACGTAAATAATAAATACACAGACACCTAAATGTGTCTACAATTGCGCGTAGAATCGAGCTATTATTATTATTTTTCCAAGAAACTTCCTCAGGCTACTGTAATACTTTCTACAAAACTTCAGTATTCCTCCTGGGTTGGTTTTTGGCCAAAAACCATGGGTTATAAACTCTCTTGTTTACAGAGCCGTAAAACTATCTCAGCCCGAGTCACTGAACCCAGAATTAAAATACCTTACCCCTGTCTTCTCTCTAATAATTTCCACATTAAAGATATTAACCAATCCATCACAAAATACACTTCTCCACAACCTTCCAATAGCAAGCGCAGGGGAGTGTGGGACTACCTGGTGAGGTGTGCAATCCAGGTTTACCCACTAAAACCCCCCCAATCTACAGCATCGGCTGTTAGGGTCCTTAGCTGTCAATTTTTAGCATTTTCTATATATTGTTAAGTATTTTGATCCCTTTTAAATATGTCAATATGTTTTTAATCTGTTCTTTGTTCAAGTTTTCTTCAAAACTTTAAACTATATATTGGACACTCAGTGATTAAGTGAACGATGGTCAAATATACCTCACTCATATCATAGAGGTTCACCGTTAGGGAGATGTTTGTGAGTAAGGGTTGCGTGTAGATACTCTAAAAGCTCTTACTGCGTCAAATCTGGGTAGATCTGTGTGCTCATACTTCGCCGTTGCTTCTGGTATTGTTTTTCGAAGCAAGATGTTACATTCAATCCGGATGCTTTGCCAGTCCTGACGAATTTTTTCATTGTCTTGGTAGGTTAACTTCAATTTTTTCAAGATATTCTCTATATCTCACTGCTAAAGGACGTGTAATACTTCTATGACTGGCATTTATATCCTAGAATAAGAATTTATTGTTCGGATTTTTTGGATATACTTTTAGATTCGTTATATATGTTGTCAATGCTATTTATCTTCGTAGGTTTAATGGCATCAATCCAGATCCACAGTAGGGACTCTGGACTGGTGTTGTTGGAAAAGCACCTAGGCAATATTTAATTCCCAAATTTTAAATACGATCTAGGAGATATAAAGCTTTTTCTCGAAGATGAATAAACGATACAACCATAGTCAATTTCTGAGAGAATAATTACTTTGTAGATTTGAAATAAACTTTTCGGATCGGTTCCCCATTTTGTGTGTGATAAAAGTTTCAGGATATTTAGTGATTTTTACACTCTGTGGTGAGTTTCTTAATTTCTTTTTGCCAAATAAGTTTGATATCAAAAACAAGTCCTAAAAATTTTATTGTATCTACACACTCGATGATATTTTCTTCTAAGTAGAGTAATGGATTATAATGAGGTTTTCTTAGTTGTCAAAAGTGAACACACTTAGTTTTTTTTGATAATTTAGAACCTATCTTTTGTCCATTTCCAGTAACTAATAGCTGCTAATGACTAATAGCTGACTGTAGCGCTTTTGTTATGTTTCCAACTTTTTTACCGTTGCAGAGACCTATACATTTTTTAATTTTTGAATTTATACTTCTACATATATCATTTATTGCAACTGCAAATAACGTACAGCGAAGTGTTGATCCTTGCGGGCTGCAGTTCTCCGGTACTCTAGGTGTAAAGTATCACCAACTCTGACCTTGAAACTTCTATTTGAAAGAAACCACTTAATAAATAAAGGAAATCTGCGTTTTAGACCTAGTTTATTGAGTTTTTCCATTATTATTATTATTATTATTATTATTTTATTATTATTATTAATTTTTGTTATTGTTATTATTATTATCATTATTATTATTATTATTACCGAAATTGTGACCACCGTGTACATATGTCATATTAGGTGGCATTTCCATAAATTGCTCTCTTTAAATATTAACCGTTAATTACTGTCTTGAATTTTTTGCATCGCATATCAAAGGAAATCTTTGTCCACCAAAATAAATGGCCAATATTTACCAGCAGTGAATTCTTTATTTTAAGCGTCGATTTGTACGTGGATGGTATGTATAATCATTGAAATTCTCAAGCACGAATTTTACGATGCCACCACACACAGATTATAACGTCTTCGTGGGCTGATGCCAGCTTGTGCAGGTTTTAGTAGCTGCACGCCAATATTCACTACCTAGCCATTATTCAGCTGCCCTTTCAGATTCTGCGCTTACCGTTCGTAATAAATATGTCAGTGCTTTGGCAGTTTCCATTTCCCATGCTTTATATAAGTTATACGTTATTTATTGTAACCTCCTTCGTTTGACAATAGCGTATAGCTACAGCACAGTCGATTTTATCGATTTTCGCGGGCTCCAGGTTGATTCAAGCTTCAAATACGTATAAAATGATCCTGAGTTAGTGTATTCGGAAAATATTTGTGTGTTCTAAACCTACCAACACACATGACAAATAAAATGGTGGAAATGGCCTATTGTCAATTCATTCCCCCCGCCAAATAGAATAACGTATGTTTCAAAATTGTAATTGTAATTATGTGTCTAAGCGGTTCTTTATTTTATTAGGTAAGTAATAAGGATTTATCGGGAAAGTTCAGGTATAAAACGTGCCCGGCTTGGAAATCAATTCCAAAAGAGAAAGTGTTTCGACGATACCGATCCGGCAACAGGGCGCGTATCTACATAAGTAAGCCGGATTAACCGGTATTTGAGTGTCTGTGTACCGAGAGTTCATGTGTTAAAGCTATAACATCTTTTCAACGTATTAAGCAAAACGTTTATTAAAATGCCTACACGGGAAATCGGGAGAATTAATTTGTCTGTATGGAGTTTCGCGTTTTTCTGGATCATTGACTTGCACGTCACTTAGCGTGACTTATTCTTTCCTAGAGATAAAGCGGCTTCTGGGAAACGTATTTTGGGGTATCCGCAGTACCCTCGGCCAACACTAATAATTACCTCGTACTTGACTTTGTTACAACTCGGGGCAATAAATCTTTAGACGCTAGAACGGCGTGTAATAGAGATTTACGACTTGACCTGTCAAACGTTTAGGTATCTGCTATAGTTCGCCGGTGCAACAATATAAAGGAATTTTAGACGTTCTTTACGAGCGGGATCTATTTTTAGAAAGCTAAAAAATATTTTGCAGAGGCGATGTTTGGGTTTTCTCTCGTACGTTATTTAAAAAAAATCTTGTGAGGCAAAAAGTGCCTGCCCGCTTGATGGTTTTAGGAAAAATGAAAAATGTCATTTTTGATAACCAATTAGACTCAGAAAAATCATTTATAAATTGTCCTGGTATTCATAGCCTGGGTCGAACTTCTCCTTGAGCATGAGATGCGAAACAAAATTAAACAAGTTTGCTCCAAATTTTGTATTTTCATTGCGTTTGGGAAGAGGCTTTTTTGTGAAAATAATTCAACATTTTTTTGGAAAAAAATCCGTGTAATTAGTTAAAACATAATTTGTGAGCTGTGCGATCACTATAATTGAAAACTTCTCCTTTTTTATTGTTAAAGAATATAAATTAATATTAACAGATGTGACTTGAAGAACATTAAAAAATTGTTGGTATATAATACAAAACAATTAATGTAACATAACACAAGAGAAATATAAGTTTGTAGCATCATCATATGCAGTCTTGATGGGTAAAAAAATCACTCAAGTTGTTTCTTGTGAAACCTATGCTGTGAAGAAAAGCTATTGCACATATAATTGCAACAGAAGTGTTCATTTCATCTTGGTTTGCAAACCTCGCCCAAGACAAGGAAAATGCTTTTTTCAAGTTCCAAATAACTGTTCAATATTTCTGGTTTGCGTATTCGGTGTGCTGTATCTCAATTTTTCAGCATTACCCGTAGAGGAATTCTCGAAGAATCATATTCTACATATATAATAAAATAGGTAGATACCTGGCAATACACGAGCTAAAAGGTAATGTCTACATTGTTCCTAATCAGCAAACCTGGAATATTGCCATTTTTCCATCCTAACTTGTAAAACAATATCTAAATAATCTACATTTAAAAGAAAAAAAATTATCCTGTTACTAACTTCAGCATTGGCACCACCAGGATTTGAAATTTCATATTGGTGTATTCCAGAAACATTAGAGAAGTGATTTCATAAAATCTGTAATTTTTTAAAGAAACTTCCGTAGGTTGTGGAACTTGTAGGAACACATATTCTAGATTTATCTTGTGCCAGGTGTTGATTCTGTCTCGCTGATGTATTGCCCAACATGCTGCTGGCTTCTTCTGAATTCGCTGTGCCAGGTATGTAATTTTAACAACCTAATCGTTCTGCTACTACCCGATACAACTTAAAAAGTCGAAGTTGCATAGAAACTTCAAGTCAGTACTAATTACAAAATTACGATATCTTTGTCAAACGCAAATGCGACGGATACTTGTACTTCAGCAACGATTCAACCTTGTGCACCGACTATGAATACCGGTATAGGTATGTGCAATCTTAAAACAAAGCTGCGAAAGTAATATTTTTGCTCTGGCTTCTCACTATTATACACCGTCGTCATAGTAAGTCTACGTACATGCCACTTAAGCTATACCAAATCAACAATGGTCATACTTAATTACAACAATTTTTCAAAATCGAGAAGTCCTGTTTTTAATAATATCGATTATGATCTTTGGAGGGACTTGAACGCATCGTTGTGTGCCTAAGAAATTCACAGTAGAGAACAACTACTCCAAAGAATAAATACGGGCACGTAAGGTTACTTTGCTTTTTATAAAATTGTTTAAACAGAAAAATTTAATTTAGGATTAATATTGTGTTCTACTGTCTTGAATTTTATATTATCACGTCAAGCTTAATTTCTACAAACTAAAATCGGAGAGCAGAATTTTAAAATTGAATTCAATTACCAATTTTTTTTACTTTCTTCCTATGTTTGTGTTGTTTTTGAAATTTTGAAATGCGGTGCTGGTTCCCAATTCGACTCTGTTATTCGCTTTCGTTAAATGATTAGATTTATGGATGAGACTTACTCAATTTTTTTTTCTGATTGTTCTAGCAAACCAAAAATTTGTCGCATCGGACTTATTAGATTTTACGTCCTAAATGGTCGTGGTAATTAGTAGTTTACTCGGTTCCACCATAAGGAGTGTGAATAATGTTGCGTGAACAAAGTGTTTGTAATGATCTTGTATCTATTATCGAGTTCGCTACCGGAATAATTGGTTCTTGATATCAAACCACAAACAGAAAAAGAAACCAGTCCGTATATGACCCCAATAAAGTAGCTCTGCTGCTCGTTTTCTAATCATCCAGATACTGTATTTAAGTGTTTAACGATTAAGGGCATTGTTGTTTTCGCCTGGGTGTGTGCGTATATGTGTGAACCTGTACCTTCTTCTACTACACTCGAGCTGTAATCTGATTAGGGGGGCCGTTTGAGCTCTCCTTTGTGACTGTTCGGAACGACGAGTGGGGTGCCTCAACAAGACAGTTGACGAGATGCGAGAAAGGTTTGCGATCGAGATTTGTCGGATGTTGGATTCTTTCACGCTGGTGTTGACCTCAGCACACCTTTTCGGAGGCTGCGCACATATAAAGGAGAACGTTTCATACGGGGATCGTTGAAATGAATGAAATGTTTTATTTTTCTTTTAATTCAAGTTAAGAATTGAGAACCTGAAATATGGTATGCAAAGAAAAATCAAAATTTGAAGAAGCGGATTTGCAAAGTTTGTATACCTAAGCTCGTTTGGTTATAATACCTAATGAAAGATTCACTGGTTAAAAAATGTCTTCGATATTAAGGCTTTATCCAAAAGGTTGAAATATGCGTAAGTACTTTTAGAAAATGTGACCATTTGGTGGATATAAAATCGCGTCTGTATCGGTGTTGAAACTGTGCAATTCAACTGATCATGTGCGATTCAATTATCAAATTATTTGACTAGTTTTTAATTAGGTCGCTTTTAGGTAGCTAATGGGTTGTATCTCATTAAAAAAATTAAGTGTGCAGTCACTATTAAGAAATCGAGTCCTTCACATTGTATGTAGTATGTTAGAACGTATTCAGAAATAATGAGGAAAAAATGTATTGAAATAACTAAATAACCATGGCGCATAAAAAAATACAAATTTTGTTTGTTATTTCAATGTTTTGTTTAAAATGGTTTTGATTCTGGTATTAATAGAGTAGCAGACCGGTGGTTCAACAGTGAATAATACTCGGTCCGTTATGTATGTAAAAAGTGGCGAATAGGTTTTAGATTGTGATTATAGTTTCCGTCCCACAATCCCAATGGATATTCCACAAAGCTTTAATTAAATAATTGCACGCTAACAAATTTGTTTGTTATTTCAGCGAAGCTCCTTGAAAAACATTAAAACATTCCAAATTTCATAGGTGCAGTGATTGACAGGCTTTCGGATTGGTCAGAACAGATCGAGGCTTCTCTGTAAGAGATTAAGCGGCAACTATTTTATAGTATATTGATTAAAGGATTTCGCTCGGTAATTAAAGACCTATTGACTGTTTATTAAAGAATTGAAATATATTTTTTTGAAATTTAAAAATTTTGAAAATGTATAATTTTAATAATTATCTTACACTTACTGTTTGTTTTATTGGAAACTTATATTGGAATTTCAACAATACAAACTAAGAGATAAAATACTTAATAACTGGATAAACGATAAATCGATAATCACAGCACAAAAGCTGTTCGTTAATTATTTGAAGCTACTTCAGAAGATGCACGATGGACATTATCCTCAACCTCTAATAGAATGTTTAATCTTGTGGTGTCATTACTTGTTGGACAACCTGGCCGTAGACGATCGTTGACGTGCTCTGTTTCTATAAATTTTCTCTCACTTTTACTCACTGTGGATCTTGTTATGAATCTTTATGGATATTTTTGCTTTAACCAAATTACAAACTTCTTGAGTTCGCTTTTCTGTTCCATATTTAATAAAAATTAAAATTTGTGCTCCATATTCACTTTCTTTACTGAATCACAGAATATTTTATTTATATTTGATAATGTTGTTCTAGAAAAGTTTTTTGTACATGTATAGTTTTTATTATTTTTTGATTATTGATAATCCCTTTCAACCCATTTTCTTTTAGACATTTCTTAGTATTATGCGATTTAATGTTTTTATACAAGGTTAGGGAACAAGGGAGGGAACTTTAAAGAAGAGCAAAATTTTGGTTTTCAATTTCGACAATATTGGTATCTCCAAAAAATGAAGACAATGGTCCTAAATTCAAGTATTCGCATTTAATTCTTATTAAATTATTTATTTAAAAGTTTATACTTTCCAATCGAGCGCTCAGTTCGCGCCTTTTTAAATTCATTGTGATGCACATACCAACTTTCACGTCTCGGACACGATTCGCAGCTGTTCGCGGCGATGGCCAAATTCCACGGTAACGATCGAAAAGAAAAGAAAGAAAAAACAAAATGTTGCGTTAAAAAAGAATACGAACCACGCTACTCTTTATTTAAAGGCAACTTTCGGCCTAATAAGGCGAAACGAGACTTGGAGACGTGTCGACCGGCGGAGTCGAGGCCACAGCCTCATCGGTGGTGTCCAGCATTATGGCCCACAGGTATTCTTTCAAATTTTTGGCGCGCATTGTTTAAATGGATTTAACTGGGTCAAAACCGATGTGAAAACAGTCTGAATAAATGCTATAATCCAGTAAACCGAAGACTTTGCGTTAGGTACTATGGGATTTGTTCCAACTTCATGTTTTTGAACCTTGCCAGTATAGTTTTCAAATCAGGAGATCTAGTTTTATGCATAAGCGCGAATTTTGCACCGTTCCCAAATGATAATTTTTTCGATGATCGTTTGGATTACTTTCGGGTACCATTTCACTGTTTCCTTCGTTTGATATTCCTACCTAACTATCGTAAACTTAACAAATGGAAAGTAACGTGCGTGGTAAACGAATCCTAAAATTTAAATACATTTGTATGACAAATATAAAGGAAAACTTGGGACTATTCAATCTAAAACCACAACCATAACAAAAACTAAGCAACCTCCATCGTAACGTCAATCAACTGATAACCTACTTAATGGCGCGTGTCACTTTAAGAACGATTCCAAAATTGATTGGAACATAACTAATTTGCGCATGACCAGTACAGTACCTTCTGCCGGTCTATTTGTGTAGTAAAAAAAGAGAAAAGAAAAATTAGTTATAATAAGTTAAATATTATAATCGAAGGTATTATAAGAATTTTCTTCCGTAATAACATGGTTAACCGCCATTTTCCAATTATCCACTTGCGTCACATTAACTCATTTAGAAGAAGAAAAGATAAAAAAATTCTTGTAATTCCTATCACTTACCAACACTAGCCGTAAAGCGCTAGTGTTGGTAGTGGTTTAAGTGCTAGCTTTGTTAACGAGTCATAAGTATTCTTTTTTTTTTGCTAAATGCTGAATACTTGTAAGTTAGCAACTTGTTGGCAACACTAGCACTTTAAGCTTACTGTCTAAACTTTTTTTTGTAACTTTCTTAAAAAAAGTGCAATGTAGTCTACAATTTCCACATTTGTTTTATTTGGCCATCCATTATTATTACGCTACTCTGAGTAGCGTATAGTAGGTAGAAGACAAGATTTGAACTATCGTTCAAAAATTTCTGCCATTGTATCTTCATGAGCATTTAATGTTTTTATCCCTAACCCGCAAAGCATTTTTGGCACAACATGTAAAAGAGTTATTGTTTTTCCTTTGTTAGACGAAGTTCTTGAGGTTGTTGAACACCTTCTGGACCAAGACCATTCTTTGAAAGGAGGGTCATGAGTGTCATCAAGATGACTGCTCATGGTGCCAGTTTTTACCTACTTTGGTTCCATAAGTACTCTCGTATGAATTTTGATTGATACTTGACGGTAATTTTGGCAAAACTTTTGTCATTAACAAGCCGGTTCTTCTCACTTCGTGGTGCAGGTACCACTTACTCGTTTTTCTTGTCGCCTTTGTCGAAATATTTGTTGGAACTCAAAACCTGTTGCTTCCCTCAATCTCAGTTTCAATCTGTAGGGCATCGAGTATTAGAAGGGTTAGGCAAAATTGCCAAATCTTTAACATCTATCCCGATTTCAATAAACTCGCAAAAAAAACGTTTTTTTATGTTTAGATGCTTTCCCATTAAGGAATTAATATGTATGTAATATGTATTAAATAGAGAAGCACATCCGCATTTGATAAAATGAAGATATCGGTAATAGCAAATTTTCTAGACTACCAAAAATTGCTGTAACAATTATTAAAAATGTTTCTTGAAAATAAGGTCAGGAAAAAAATTTTCTTTTTCTAATTTTCTCACATTTAACCTGTTACCGAGGTCCCAATTGTGAGAAATGAATGTGTGACATGCTTATATATTGAATAAGTTAGTAGTGTATTGTCATGTTTTTGATAACTTAAATGTGTTATAGTTATTAATTTATTGCAAAATATATCAATCATTAGTGCTAAATTTTGAGCTACTTTCACAAATTTGATGAATTTGAGGAATTATAAAAAGCCGCAACCTTTTGAAAAGGTTGGTCCCCTAAAATCTGGAATAAATTAGTTGTTACATTTTTTATTCGTATCGACATTGTGACACCCAAGTGTGCAGTATAAGCAAATAATTGTTCACACCGTATAAATATACAACAGGCACAGCAGCTCGCAATATTTATGGGGATTTCTGTCAATATTTACGTAAGAAGTTCGTTATTTGTTTGGCCTCCCCAAAGCTCGACGACAAGCAAGATGCTAATAGACCCTTAATCCCAACACTAATATAAAAGATGCAACCAGGAGGTAAGATACTGTATGGTACCGGCTAATGGTCGAAGCACACGTATGAAACGATTAAGTTGTGACATGAAATTCACTGGAGTCTCTATTAGAATGTCATATAGGGGCCCTGAAAAAGTTAAAAATGTAAAGTTTAAGAGTAATACTATCCATAGTCTTCAACGAAATAAATAAAAATCTAAGATGCGCTACATTGGATATTTTCAAGTCCATATAGAAGACAAAAATATAATTTTTAAATGTTTTGAATATTTTTGAAATTATATTCTTTGCGTTTTTAGATAAAGGTCCCGATTATCAGTAAATGTTTTGTTATTACAGTTGAGATCAATCTTAACGTGTATTAACCGCCTTATAGCTTATAATATAGGTATTCCTATCCTCGGACTTGTTGATTGTTGATCAAAATTATCGCTGCTTCGTTCTCTGGGCCTGCGTATGTTTGGAATTAGCCGAAAGGGGCTTTGAACTTGATGTCGGGAGATATATACACCTCGAAAGGGCTGACCCCTTTTCTTTTTTTTTTTATAGAAATATTTGTTGGCGGCAATCTTATTTTAAGTTTTGTTTGTGATTTCTAGCGCAAAATGGTAAATAGAAAACGTGTGAATAATTTTTTGTCACTGATTTCACCGAAAAAAAGTTTTCCCTACTCTCTACTCTAAAATACCTTATTTTCCACTGATCGAGCGTGTGGAAAGTGTAATTTCAAGACGTCAGCTTCGTTAGCCACGGTCTCGGACATTTGCGGTGCTGTAGACACGGAGTTGGGAGCGATCGGATGTTTCCGGTAGAATATAGCCATAGTATTTTGACGTTTATCAGTTCTTAAGGTAAGATCACGTCTTGCCGAACTGTATTCAAAATTTAATGGCCGGAGAAAAAGTGTGGTATATACACCACGTTGAGAAAGGTCTTCGGTCACTCGTTTATTAATTTAATTATTTAAAATAGAGTTTATCAAACTTATTGCATGTAACGATTTACGTAGTAATGCTTATATCTTTATTTTACTGGAAGGTGTAAGTGATAGTATAAAAAAGTATAACCCTCTATATAGTACTATGAACTATTCAAAAAAATAACTTCATCATTTAGGGGCAGGAAAATCAATTTGAAATTTGGAATTAGCTTTGGTGCAAGAGTGTGGAACAATTATACTAGTCTCGTTTGAGATAACAACAGCAAAAAAATAAAAATTTAAAACGTTTGCAACACAAAAAATTAATTGTACTAGGATGAAAAAAGGTTTTAACAAAAATATTTTTGTGTTTGTTGAAAAAACTTACCAGTAATCTCCACAAATGGCTCGTCAGTTTTTAGTTCGACTTAAGTTCTTAGATTTTTCTTTGTTCTAAGCCTTGATTTGGATCGCAAACCATACCAAAATAATGGATGCCAAACATAATCAGCTAAGCTAAGTGGCCTGCGGCACTTGCTCGCTTTCGCGTCGTAATAATTTTTGATGTCTCCTCGTCTCAATTTAAGCGCAACGAAAATCCCTAGCGATGCCGACGAAAATTTAAAATCATACCCGGCCGTTTCGAAGCAATCAAATTTTCCACCACCCCGCGCCCTTATAAAATCGCGGGTAAGCCAATTTTGCGAACTTTTCTCATAAGTGCAAATAAGTCGACTCGGGACTTCATTTCGAGGGGTCGGAAACGACCGAGAGACCTTCCCGGATCTGCTTAGGGAGAATTTAATTAGGACTGTAGCGTCTTCAAGTCTATTTACCCCGGTAATGGGATAATGGCCGATTATACGCTTGGAGTTTTCGTTTTTGCACGAAATTGAACAACTGTTCACAGATACATTTCGATATCATAATCATTATTGCTTAAAATGCCCTGAAACAGTTAACTGCTTGCATATGGCTAACTATACATTAAATTGGAGATAATAGTAATAATAATAATACTAATAACTACTACTACTAATAATAATAATAATAATAATAATAATAATAATAACAACAATAATATTAGTAATAATAATAGCAAATGTTTTATTTGCGAAAACAATCTACAATAATTTAGATAAAATTAAAAATGAAGATCACTTTTAAGAAGATGCTAGTTTATCCTTCTTTTTAAAAATAACGGGGAAAAGTATATCAATGCGTAGTGAGTAAGGCCATATCTAAGTATAAAACCATAATAGGCATAATAATGATATTATGTTACCCATTATTATTGACAAAACTAGGTCACTGAGTATCATTTAATAATAAATGTTTGTATATCTTTTTAAATCCATCAAATGATGATATTTTAACTTCCTGTGAAATATGTAGGTAAATGCAAGAAATACATTTTATAAAACGAATATTGTAAATTAGTGCACATCCGTTCGGCATTTTATTTTGTGTACAAAATATGAGGGACGTTCAACCGTACTATAGAAAGCTATTTGGTGAACTTCAGTTTATGAGATACAGGCTGATGACGACTGTAACATAGATACATAAAGAAGATTTTTGAACATCGCATATACCCTTATGTTGGGAAATTTTTGTACGTGCATTATATAGTTAAAAAGCGTAAAAAAAGTCCTTTTCAATGGCATAACATAGCAACAATTTTTTCTTTTGCGCTCTTTTTTTGTATTAAGCGGGCCACCAAACGCACCAAGAAACGGAAAAATTAAAAAATCCTAAATACATTACAAAAGGTTTAGGATTTGTTAAAATCTATCGAATATTAGAAAAATCATTTTACAGTTATATTTACAAACGGTGCGCAGAATTTTGAGAAGAATTAAAATAACTAAATAATATACACAGGGTATTCAGTTCTTTACATGGCCAATTTATTTAGGACACCCGGTATATTTTTCCTGTTACGTCGATGGATTCTAAGAAACCCAAAATCTTTTGTATTTTAGCATTTTTCGATAGCCTTTCTGATTTTGGTTGATCATCAACTGTTTCTATACTTAACAACGACCCTGTATAAAACATAATTTGAAAAATATTAGACGTGGAAAATGCGTTTGGCGTTCAACCGAAAATAAAAACGTAAGTTACGGTTAATTGGGAGACATCTTGCGTATAGTTTTATCGTATGCAATATCAGGAAATCGTTAACGGATCGTGACACAGCCGAGGCGTTCCTTAAATAAGTGGAATTTAAGGAGGATTTTTCGGAAAAGGTGGTTGACCCCCGAGCAGATAATGTATATCTCGTCACGCGGACTCCTAAATGTACGATACATGCCACAAGGGCAATTAACATACAACAAAACATGATTACGGTGTTTCCCAACAAGATAGTTTACACTCCGTACCTACGAAACGCTAATTTACACCTTACGACGTAAAACAACAAACAGCCATTATTCATTTAAATAATATCTGACGCTCGAATTGTTGATTTTCCACTGGAGACGGAAGCGTATGCGTGTGTGTTAAAGTCAACTCTTATTTACAGTATGTCTCATTTTTCAAATTTTTCGAGTTAACCTTTGGTAGATTATTTTTTAATTCAGGTATCAATAACTGTTCGCAGAATGTATGGTTAAATAGTTTTTGGCGTAACATAACATTTAATTAAATGTGGGGTATTACATAGTGCACACTCGCATAGTGTTGTATTATTTCTGAAATTTTATACACTTCGCTTCATTATTATAGATTTGGTATGAGTTCTCGTTATACATACTACTTTCATTGGCTACTACCGGAAAATATGTTTTCAACATAATTTGTAAATTTTATAAATTTTTCGACCGGTTTTTAATGAACTGTTTTGCCTTCTTACTGTGGCGTAACTCGTAGTCGACCGCGCCACATACTTGTTCTTTGGAGTTTGTACAATATGCTAAAAAAGATGTTGGTCCATGATTTCGAATAGTTTGATCATAGAATTCTTAATTATTTTATAGTATATTATGCAACAAGTGCGGTAAACGGCATTTGACTCACGGGTTTATGTGACACGAACGAAGCGCAGCGGAGCGAGTATTAAATAAACGAGTGACTTAAAAAGTTTACCGAACGTATTGCATATCTCTGAAATCATCCGATTGCTCCCAAATTCGTCTGGTAAAATCCCGAAAATGTCCGAAGTGGCTCGGATCCGTGGGAAACGAAACTGACGTGGTAAAGTGGCGCTTCCCGTACGATAGATCGGTGTGTAATCAGGCATTTTACAGACGGGAGTAAAAAAAATCATTTATTGCGACAACAAAAAATTAAGAATGACAAATTATGTTATATAAAAAATATGATGACGTGTGTTCATGATCATCTACGATCATATAAAACAGTGAGAACAGTTGTACTTAGTAATATCTTTCTTTCATGCCATAACAATGAGGGAACCAATATTTAGCGTTGAAATTAAAAGAACTTCGTATTTAGCTTTACTCATCTTCTGGGGCAGATGTTCATTATCAGATGTAAACTAAATTATTTCCGAAAACTACTGCGCTTATATGCCAGTTAGAGAGTTTGGTGCAGTCAACTACGCCAGCACTGATGCTTTTTGTTAGTGGATGCCAAATCGTGGGTTGCTAAAAATCTCGTTAAGATTTGCTATGAATACAGCTTCTTTAAATTTCCGCTTCTTCCAGTGAGGTTGTATGTGATATGCGACCCCACAAGGGATTTGCTAGATGTGTTCTGTCTCTCTCTTGATTTGATGTTGCAGACCTGGTTTTGGTCAAGGCAATTCTAAAGTCGTTCGTGACTTGCAAACTGTGTCCATGTTTTTTTTTTGCTTTTCGTCTGATCTTATCTGACGTACTTTTTATATACTGACTCGTTAAGAGTTATAGGGTCTGTTCATCAGGTAGGAGTACCATCGAGTCTATTTTACAACTGAGTTACAATTCTACAGAGAGATTTGCAGTGAATCTGTTTTAATATTATTTGATTCAGCTTGGTCACTGTATCTTGTGATTGCTCTTTTAACTATGCCAACTTTGTTCCAGTATAGTTGGATTGACAACTGAGATATTGTTCTGTATGTGTTCGTTTCCCATATATGATCAATCTACTACTTTTACTCACTAGACCATCTAGAAATGGCAGTTCGGAATTTTTCTTCCAGTGGTAAATTCATTACGATCATCAATACCTGGGACAGATAGAGTCTCAAGTGAACACAATAGGATAGAACATAAATAGGATCAAACCTGCTGCTAAGGACATATAATTGGAAATGAAAAATATAAGGCAAGAGGGGAAATGAGTAGATACCGACTTTGACAATGAACTAATTTTGAAGACTATTAGTGCTCATAAGCTCCGCAAGAGACAAAGACAGAAACATGTCGTTGCTAACATCCAGTGAGTGGATTTGCATCTAAAGGAGAGAAAGAAAAAAAGTGTTTTGGGTTTTGAACAATTGGAGTTGGTTGAGCTACTACTGCTTGGACAATATAAAGCATAAATATACTTAAACTGCTGCTGCCTGAATTTCTCGAACTGGCGATAGGTCTAAGCTGTAAACTTTCTTTGTAAAATTTTGGTGCCCAAAGAGATGTGATATAGTCTCGGTTATAATGTTTCTACATTATCAGCACTTAAAATCTTAGACCTATGCAGCATTTGGGAGATTTTTTCTTAAATTTGGGTCGCTAGTTATTAAGCTAGGAACTGCTTCCTGATTTTCTCATTATCTTTCTTATTGCTCTGTCCCGTCCTCTTTGTGCTTTAGTCTCGTATCATAAAAACAAAGGGGGCTGATTTTCTTAGAGTTGTCAATGTTGCCAATTAGATAGATATACATTGAACATCATATGAATATTGAACGTCCTCAAAAATTGTCCTTTTCACGGACGTTCCCGTATTCAGGGACTCCCAAATCGAATAGGATAGCGCTACATTTTAAAATTTACGTCGGTTCCGCACGCTACTCAATCTCCCGATTCCGTCCTTTTGAAAAGAAAATGCAATTTTACAGCGTTTCTGTCCGTCCGGTATTTATTTTTTCCCTTTCGATTCTTTTTTATTTATTTTTCGGAACTCGTAAAGTGTGTATATCTTTTATTTTCCGTTAACGGATAAAAAGCTGCGTATTGAAGCGGGGAAAGTATAACCTTGTTTTTCGGTTTTCTCGGATTTGGAAAATGGAAATGTGTCTGGACTGGCAGAGTGCCGAGAGGCGCGTGAAGGGGGGGTTGGTTTTTGCGGTTCGCGATACAGGATTCCGTTGATAATAATGGATGCTCGGCTCTTTCAACGACTAGGGATACGCAAAGTACGAGGATAAATTGGAGTGATGCTCGAACGAATAAAACGAATGGCCGTAGAAACTGAAGGGGTTTGTGGCGGAAAAAGACCCCATCTCGTTGCAGGTTGCGATCGTTTGGGCCTTTTAGAAACATTTTTCAGATGATTTATCAAAAATTTACTAATATATAATTTCGCCGGGTAACTGTATCTATCAACAATTTGATCTATATGAAGGGAAATAGAAATGAATGCGGAAATTACAGAGGATTTAGCATAATGTGGCCAGCAGGAAGACTAACGGGAAAGAAAAGGTGAGAATATTGAGGAAATAAGTGGCTTTAGACTGCAGATTTACACATGTCACTTAATGTTACTTTTATTGACTTGCGCAAGGCCTTTGGTAAAGTCCCCCTTCAAAAGTTATGGATCATCAAGGAAGCAAGCGTTAACAAAACATACATAAAACGCTCTGCAGAGAAAACGAGACTATAGTAAAAATGGGAGACACCAGATCTCTGCACCTTTTCAACAGACAAGAGGAGTGAAACACTCTCTACTCTTAAAAATATACCTGTGTGCTGCTCTAAAGCAGTGGAGTAGAAAGTGCAGCACAATGTGAATATGACTGAATAATAGCCAAATACACAACCATTCCCTTCGCAGATGATAAAGCTGTTATAGCCAAAGATTAGCAAGACATGACATATATGCTTAACCGATTGGTAGAGTAGAGAAATGCAATAAATGGGGACTGGAAGTGAACGCAGAAAAGACGCAATGCAATTAATGGTTATAAGAGGAGGTCGAGATATAAAATAGGCTATCATGATAAAAATGTTACACACAATGCTGTGGAATAAAAACTAAAACAAAAATATTATCTATAAAACGCTTATATAGCCGGTTATGACATACGGAATACCATCAAAGATATGGAACTGAACCCCAGCACAAAGAAACAAAAGATGAAGACCAAGAAAAAAATGGATAAAAGATATAGTTCAATAAATGGAAGTAAGATGCTGCAGAAAGAAGATTGGAAGGCAAGGACTGCTGGCTTTTAGGACGGCAGCAGCGACAATAACGCTGTATCTGTATCTGTAACTGAAAAAGGTTAGTTCAAACCACAGCACTTAGGCCTTAGCAATTCTTCTTCCTCGACAAAGCTCGGCTTTGCAACTCTAGTGACTCCGCTTATTCTGTGACAGCTCTAGGGAGCGGCTCCCTGCTTACCGTAGGGGATGGATGTGATTCATCAAGCATAGCTTCACGCCTAAACAAGAGAAAACAAAAGAATTGGTGTTTGTTAAGTAAGCAAGTCAGGTATTATTTCTCTGCTCAATAGCTTTCTACCAAGCCACTTTAATAACTGAAGGCGTCAGAGGTATAGAACGTTCCTGTCCTATAAAGTGGAGTTCCTCAACCCTCCTTGCCAAGTAGTCGGCGGAATGATTACCTCTCAAATGTACATTTCCGTTAATCCAACTAATGACGATCACATTGTCGAATGACGAGTGCTTGGTGACAATTTAGTGCAAGTTCTGGACTAGAACTGTCTGTCTGCTATCTGCAAATAGTTTTAACAGTAACTTTTGCGTCTCTTGATTTTCTGATAAGCTCAGCTCAGTACTCTGCTTGTATCTATATTCATCATAATATTAAGTTTCAGGAATTTGGATTATACTCTGCATTCCGATCGTTTTTTATTTTTCGATCTATCAGAGTAGATGATAATTACACCTGCCTCGTTAATGCGTATATTGCCTGTGGTGGTGTTGGTCGTGTATGGCTTGCCGTAAGCTTAAACCGATTTTTATGGAATTCAATAGCATTCCCATTTTCTGAATCAGTAGTTAGTCAAGAGTGCCCAGTGGCCAAATGATCTGTTCAGCTAGTCATCGTTGAAGCTTGTGGTTATTAAGTGACTAAAAGATGGTTGGAGAACGTTGCCAAAACATGTTTTAAAAAAGTTTGTCTAGTAAGAAGACGCATTTATCGATCCAATGCATTCGTGCTGTAACTTTTTGTGGAGGTTGTAGAAAAAGTATAGTAGATAACATATTGATCAACTGATGCTGTTTTTTGACAGAATATGTCAAAAGGTTCTAAACAATTGAATGACAACTGAGTAAAAAGACTTTATTTGAACGTTATAGACAATGATAAATATGGATGAAATGATATGTTTTTTGACTTCTTTTTATTTCTACGACATTCCAACTGATCTCTCGTCGTCTTCAGGTGATCAATTATTGATCAATACGGCGTTACATTTACCTACAGTTACCTATTTATTAACACATTAAACCAGCTACTATGTATCGAACGTTCCTTTCCTTTACTTCGAACCTGTTAATTATCATTTCATGTAAGTTATATTCATTTGTGTCCTCAATATTACTGCTTGTTTAAAATCATTATTCAACCTTCGTAAAGTTTATCAGTATTATTTTTTTTTAATTCCTCATCATTACGCCACTGTCTTGTCACGGCGCTGCAAAAGTAACCTCGTTGAATCCGAAAATTTCTCAGAAAGACGCAAGGCCTTGACTTTGCCACTCTTTTGCGCAGAAAACATAGATAAGACCTAATTCGGTACAACTAGCTCCATTTCAAGGTCAAACTGGCTGAATGTGACGAGACGCTCGCTACGCAGTTAGAAAATTACGATAATTTGCTGGTTGTTGTTCGCCGGAAACGTTTCCAAAAGTGCCCAACAATATTAAATGTATAGTAAATAAAATCCGCGAAAGAAGCTCGTCATTTAATTAGTAAAACTGCGCCACTTGGGAGTGTTGAGTTGCAGTACTGGTCGTGCCGTAATAAAAATACTTTTCGCCTTTTTCTCACTCGAAAAAACGATGCTCGGAATGCTGGAATTTATATCGACGGACGGTTTGGTTTTGTCGCGTTTGGGAAATTCGCTGTGTAAGATTTTTTTTTAAATCGTGCACAGCCTTTAAGGAGGCGCGAATTTATGTCGAGCGATGAAGCGAGCAACTTTTTTGCATTTGAATCCAGTTTCATTTTATGTTCTATAGGATTTTTTATGTTATACAGCCACACCTCGTCAAGAACTATGTCAAAATTATACGTTGTTGCGATGCACTAAATATTCAAAGAATTAACTTTGGGATGAAGAGCTTTATCTACTACCAGTTCCATTTAATTGATTTCAGACCATTACATGCCCCAAGGTACAAAGCTTCAATGTTTTAACAGAAAATTAAAAAGGCTTGAGGTCCGAGGAATAAGTTGGATTTAACGAAGCATAAGTTTGACATTTAATACTATCAAGTGAAACGTTCGTCGCTGAATCATTAAAGTATAAATTTCATTTTGTTGGAGTGACTGAAAGCTATGTCCAGCAAAGTTTAAGTTATCGTTAATACAGAGTAAGTACGTTTTTAATCCTGCAATACAGTGTTTCTGTGAATGCATTTCTTCATTCTGCTGACGTCTTGTGTCTTTTTTCTTATATTGCCTTATATTGTCGCATTGCTATACTTTGCACAAAAAGTTGACGAATATCTAAAATTTCACTCTCGTTCTATATGAGCATCCAGCACTCCCCCCCAAACTATTATTCCATAAGTTAAATGTGGTTGAACAAGTGCGAAACATAAGGTTCTCAAGTACGACATTTCAAAATATGTTTTCAATTCTTTAAATTTTCTGATTAAAGATCTTAAGCGGTTGCTTGTATATTTTACGTTTTCACCCGACTTTAAATGCGGATCAAGTATAATCCCTAAATATTTGATTGTGGTTCTATATTTTATGGACACAAAATGATTCGCATTTATTTTGATATTTAGTTCTTGGAAGTCTGGGAGAGAGTCGGAATAACATCCAAAAGGCATAAAGTTAGTCTTTTCGTAATTGGCGGTTAAGAGATGGTTTCGCAACCATTTAAATAAATGCTGTAGGTCATATTGGGCTTTGTTTTTAAGTGCTTGCCAGGATTTATCTCTGTAGATTATGGCAGTCGTCCGCAAAGCATATTTGTTCTCCAAGAGATTTTATGTTAAATAAATTATTAATATAAAGTATAAACATTACCGGGCCCAAAACTGTCCCTTGGGGAACGCCAAACTCTACATTTGCTTCTTAACTTCACCACATTTCCTACTTCAACTTCCTGTGTTCTTTCAGCAAGGTAACTTTTTAAAAAATTTAGGGCAACACCCCTGACACCGGCCCTCTCCAAGATTTCAATTAATTTGTGATGATCAACGCCTTAGCCAAATCAACAAAAACGCACAGTACTTTTTCTCCATCGTCTACAGATTTGCTTATACTTGTTATAAGTTTGACTAAGGAATCCTCTGTCGAAGTTCGATCCTGAAATCCAAATTGATTTTCACACAAAATATTGAATTTTATAAAAAAATTCATTAACCTATTTTAAAAATATTTTTCTATAATTTTACTAGTACTGGTTAAAATTGAGATGGGTCTATAATTGGAGACGAATTTTTTATTTCTTGATTTATATATGGCTTATTAAGAATTTTTGGAATTTTTCCCGTTTTAAAACATTTATTTATAAGGTAGACTAGAGGTGGTGTTATAAATTATTTGTATTCTTTAAAAGTTTCGCTTTTGACTTGGTCATCGCCAGTTTTGCCATTTTTCAGTAAAAAAGTGAGTGTTCATTTGTCGGCATAGGAAACGTGATTGTTTCATCGGCAGCAATGTTTTGGCTCATTGTTTTCCCAACAGTGCTAAAATATTTGTTAAAACATTCTGCTATGTCTTGTTCGTTTGTAATTGTCTTATCGTTATTTTTAACTTCTCAAAATTTTTCTTTTTCTGTTTCATGTTTGTTAAGTATGTTTTTTACGTTTTTCCACAGTTTGTCAGATTTGTTAAGATTTTTGTCCATTTTTGATTTGTGATATGTAGTATACGCCCTGTCAAGAACTTTATTGAGGTTGTTTCTATACACCCTGTATTGATCAGCGTAGACAGGATTTGTTGGATATTTTTTGTTTTATTTAGTAATTCGTACTTTGTATTAATTGATTTCAGTATTGCGAGTGTAATCCAAGAATTTTTATTTACAATTTTACTATTATGTTTTCTTGTTATTGTTGCTGATTTTATATTTGTTTTCACGATATCTATAAAGTTTTTTTGCTATTATGTCTATGTCTGTTTCGTTATATATACAACTCCATGTTTCATTTCTTAAAAGTTGTTTTAGTTTATTTTTGTCAATATACTTTTGATCTAGTTCAGTTTGTTTAAACAAGGTTTTGTCATTTGAAGTTTCTTTGAATGGGATATGCATGGCAATTGGGCAGCGATCTGTGATTTGGTTCAAAAATATAAATGATTCTACCTGATCTGGAATATTTTTTGATTTAAAAAAAAACATGGTCAAGGCATGTATGTGATTGTGGTCTTGTTACATCATTTATTGCACTTATGAAGCCTTCTTCTAAAATATTTTTATATTCTTCAATGTAATATTCATCGTCAAGCAAGTCTATGTTAATGTCGCCTATCAAAATACAATGATCATGCTTTTTCAAAACATTTTTATGTTGATTTAAAAGTTCTTCTAGGTGTTGATTAAATGTTAAATTTGTTGAAGGTGATCTATAGAGTCCTATTATATTAAAAAGTTCATTGTTAGCTTAACTTTTAAATTTATTATTTTTATATCGCCCAGAAAGTCAATGTTGAATTCATAGTTAACCGAGTTCTTGATATAAATGACATAGTGACATCGCCTTCATTATAAATTAATTTATAGCCTGGTATTGTTAAAAGTGAGACTAGAAGAAAGGTTTCTGTTAACACAATTATTTCAAAAGTAGTAGTTAAGGTATTAAGGTAAGCCTGCAACTCAAGAAAATGCTTTTCGAGACTTCGTATGTTTGCGTGGTATATCGAAAAAAAGTTGCTATAGTTTTTTGAGATATTTATATAAGCGCTAAAACAACTAATTTTTGTGGTTTTAATTTTATCACTCACTGTATAGTAAGAAATAAAGTATACTACTTTTCTATTTAGACAGATTTCTGCCTCCTCGAATTCTTCTTCAGCTTGCGGTCTTCTTTTACTTCGGGTGAATCCCCTGGTTTTCTTTTCTGGCCGGTATTATTTTGAGATTGTTGACCTTTTGCTGCTGCTTTTTTGTCTTCTATCTCTTTCCCTCTTAAATCTTGAATGGTAAACTTCTCTGCATTGACGAAAAGAGTATTCTTTTTTATTTCTGCTGCCTGGTTTCTATTTCTGGCAGTTTGAAGATGTTTTCTTAGCAGTATTCGATCTTGGTATTCATTGTGTGTGTAATCTACTGAGAGAAAAATCTTTTGTTCCTTGAGCTTAATGGCGTTCCTCAGTATATTATCGTTTAAATAAATGCTTGTGACCTCAATAAGAATTGGTCGAGCCTTGTCGTTTTCCAGTTTTCCCAGACGATAAAAGTTTCTAAAATCTTGAGATGTACAAGGAAGCTGTGCGTTGTTATTTATAATTTTGACAAATTTGTCAAGATCTCTTGATATATCTTTTTCTTCCTCGCAGTTATATATCCGTAAGTTATATTGCTTAGTGTTTTTTTCCTGTTTCTCCATTCTTTACTTCTAAAGCCTATTTTCTTGTTTCAAGGTTTCATTTTCTTGCCTGATCAGTTGAAGTTCATTCGATAACTCATCCTTCACTGAATTTATCTCGGCTTTAACGTCTTCTCTGGGTTGTATTATCTCACCATTTGATGTAATTAATCCTTGTATCAAATCAAAAAGCTCTTTTGTTGTAATTTCGTTCTCTTTCATAATAATTTTAATGTTATAATTTATTTGTTGTGTATTTGTAGTGTATGGTCGCCTTCAATCCTTTGTTTGTTTGATTGATAAAAAACTATCGAATTTATCGAAAAGGATTTTAAGACTCGATCTTGTAGGTTAATTTTAACAGGTTTTGTGTACTTACGTAATTATAACTATTGGGTTCTAATACTATATTCTATGCGTACATACCGTATATCTTAATACATCGTCTGCGTACGTTTTTACTTTTAAAAGTCACTTCTTGCTGTAGTAACACAGGAGTTTATTTAGCAGCCATGCAGTCTGGTAGCTATCTGCTAAGGCCAACCACACATACGCTTCCTGCTTCTTGGTATTTTCTTTTCTATATCTCTTACAATATTTTCTATATCTACTACAATATTAATATCTCTTATAATATTCTTCTTTCTCTTTCATAATAATTTTAATGTTATAATTTATTTGTTGTGTATTTGTAGTGTATGGTCGCCTTCAATCCTTTGTTTGTTTGATTGATAAAAAACTATCGAATTTATCGAAAAGGATTTTAAGACTCGATCTTGTAGGTTAATTTTAACAGGTTTTGTGTACTTACGTAATTATAACTATTGGGTTCTAATACTATATTCTATGCGTACATACCGTATATCTTAATACATCATCTGCGTACGTTTTTACTTTTAAAAGTCACTTCTTGCTGTAGTAACACAGGAGTTTATTTAGCAGCCATGCAGTCTGGTAGCTATCTGCTAAGGCCAACCACACATACGCTTCCTGCTTCTTGGTATTTTCTTTTCTATATCTCTTACAATATTTTCTATATCTACTACAATATTAATATCTCTTATAATATTAATACTCATTTTTTGGATTGGAGTTTGGCACAGTCCTAAATTACATAAATTACACGAATTTGTATTTGTATAAGTGTTGATATAAAGCAGGACACGTTGATGTTGATAAAACGCCATGTGCTAATGAACCCGTATTAAATCAAAATGGTGCCCCATATTATTTTGCGGAAATGTTTTTACCTACCTGGATCCATCTGACAGAGACACTCAATGCAGAATAGGTCGCTTCTGTTCGACCATTCGTTTCGTTAAAAATATGTTAATTGGAAAACATAAAATATACTCTGGAGTGGTAATTAAGATAATCACAGTGATGCAGAAGAAACAGGTGTACTCGTGCGTATAGGTGATTCTATTTTTTGTAGACTGGTATTTCAAGACGTCATGTAAGTTTTATACCGACTTGACCGTCTATAGATTTATCCTTGCGGTTTGGCTCTGCTACACATCGGATCTGTAACTGAAAAAACACGAATGCTTCGACGACGAAGATGTAAGTATCAAAGATATTTTGTGGTTTTTCTCATCAAACGCAGCATGAATCTGGCGAGTTGTTTATTTTAGGCAACGATGGAAGGAGGCGGTTTTCATTGTTTTATAACGCCTGTTTAACATGTGATTTTTTTTCATTGTGAGTATATTGTGCTTTATGAGCAAGTCTAATCGTTAATACAATTTGTATATAATGTCAGTTGTGACTGGTTCTAAGAGAGTTATAAATTTTTCATTTAACGGATACTTATATATGATTGATACAAAGAAAATGCATCCAGTCTTCCGTGTTCCACAAAATATCATTAAGAATATACGAGGGAAATATTGAACTTGTTTCAGTTCAACAATTATCATCAGAAGTAAATTATTGTTTAATGTAATTTAGTTGCTTGTTGAGAAGGATTAATTATAAATTGAGTTTTGAAATAACTGTTTCGAAATATTGCCAATAAACCTTTTTTTTCATAAACATGAGTCCGATACACTAAGTAATCAGAACCTCCAATTATTTAATTAATGATTTTATATATTATTACCAATTTTTGTGTAATATTCAAATAAATATATTTTTCAGTTCACTCTTTGTAAACTTATCGAGGAAAATAGGAAATGTTACAGTAGTAATATTGTAATATAGTTTTTGTTTTTTTTTTAATAAAACAAAAGAACAACATGGAAAATAAGATTAATTGATAAAACAATTTTTGAAATATACTTTTTTATTATTGATCGACATGATAAAATTCTACAATTGATAAAATAATTAAAAAACTGTATCAGTTTTCCAATTTTGTTCTTTCAACGTACTGGACTAGTGAAATTGAAAACATCTGTTCTGTGCTGCTGGGTTAAATATAGGTAACACAAACAATGCACAAAATATACAGTTTCATTAATATTAACTTTATATATATTTTTCATCAACCTCCCATCGTTTATACTTTTACTTATTATCTAGATACCATCCAAATATATATGAACACCATACGTTAAACAAAACCGCACGCGATTCAATCGAATTACTACACTAATCGTATATTTAACACACCCCCTCGCAATGTGCACCTGAATGGAACCCCTTTGCGACAAGCTTGATAGCAATCAGAGGTAGAGGGTGTATAGGGGTTAACAATCAGATAGGGTTAATATATCGCGCCAAACCGAAGAGAAAAAAGGGCAGGTGCCTGTATCCATACGACATGCAAACCCTATGTGCACCATAATACAGTAATATTCGGCTTATATTTATTTAATTTACTGGAGAACTAAGGAAATATTCAAATGAAATGCGGTTTGCTGAGGCTTTGAACTGAGTCTGGCTGAGTCATGTGAAATGTTATTACCATGGAACACTTTAATTGACAATCAGGTGAAAATGTGAAATATTCATAAATATTAAACCGCTGTTAAACATGCACTAGACTCTCAAAGATATTCAAACTAGACGTCATTACATATAGATCAATTTTTTTTTGTGTCAATTAACTAGTCAAATGACCGATCACTTGACTAGTTAATTGACTGAAATAATTTTACAAGTACAATGCAGTTTGTATTTATTAATTAATTATTAATATTATTATTATTATTTTATTATTATTACTACAATAACATCTCAAAGTCGAGCAAAAAAACAATAATGTAAACTAATCATAATAAATTTATTGAAGAAGTTAGTATTGCAGTAAGAAAGATATTCTATGAATATAATTTTAATAATTACATGTAATTACCCACCCATTATTGTAGAGCAAAACAGATTTAACAAATAGTAACAAAGAGGATTTAAGAAATAGTAACAAATTAAAAAACTCTTAAAACCAAATTGCACCAAATCGAGCAAATAGAAAACTTTGAAAATTTCGAAAACCTTGTTTTTTTTTAAAGTTTTAAGAGAAACTTGTTGGAGACATGAAAGATTTTTTTTTTACTTTTCTCTTAAAAGACATTAATGATGTGGAAAAAATATCAATGTATAGCTCATCTTCTTCATCTATTATTTTGTAAAAACATCACTGTATGCTGTGTTTCAGAACTAATTTAATGTCGACGTTGTCATTTTGTCGGCAAAGAGATGATAGTCGGTCAAAAAGTTCAGAATAACACTAGTAGTTTGTCGAAGCTTCTGTTTTTAAACTCCAAAATTTGAAGAATTGTCAGTATTTAGTTGTTAATTTAAAAATATCTTTTTCGATTTCTTTAACAACTTTTAATTTGGTTAGTAATTTAAAAAACCTTTGCACGGGCTAGGTGAATACGAAAAGATATTGTGTACGTTTCGAAGATGGTCCAGCCAAAACAAACAAAACGTGAACACGAGTCACGTGCTACATCTTTCTTTTATTTGTTGGTCCCTGTTTTGAGTACACAATTTTATTTTATCCCCAAGAGACATACTCACTCCCCACAATCCACAAGCGTGTAAGGTTACCGTTGTGTTAGAAAGAAAGAAAAAACCTAGTTTGCTTACCTGCACAAAAATAGCTGTAGGGTTGTTTTCCCTAATAAAAGCTAATTTGAGGTGTCGATTAATTAAAATTAATATTTTTTAAGAGTGGAATACATAGTCGAATTATCATGTGACATCTTTAATAGTTTTTTTTAGTTTTGGTTAGTTTTTTATCTCTATCTCTCTTATAATTTATCTCTGGAAGACTTGATAGCGACACCTGATGCTAGTCGAGTATTAAACCCAATCAGTGAATTAACTGTACCATCGAAATATGTCCCCGCGTATAATACGTAAAACAAAGGTGATTCATTGTAGGAGGCGCCAGAGTTCTAAAGAGCGTTGATGGCGGTGCCGATTATATTTTTTAGACCCCTTTTTATGGGGTTTCCTACGTGTGTATTTTACATGACACGTCATAGATTTTTATTTTAATGTAGGGCGTTTTTTATGGAAATTTACATGAATAATAGTCTTGCCCGAAGGGAGAATTTGAATATCATACACGTAAATATACGTATATAGGGGAGTATTGATTTATATCTTTCTTCAGGCGCGAAAACGGAATGTTTTTGACTTAATAGAGTACTATTGCGTCATGAATCGGCTTGATTCCATAATTGTTGGTCCTAATGGATTTTTGCCATTTACATAGCTCGACGTATCTAGAAATGCCCTGATGGCTATTCGCAGGAAATTTTAAATTAAAAATGAGTTGGTTAAGGAAAAAAGTATCTACAATAATAAGGTTTATTTGGAATATAGTTTAAGAAATGAAAACGTATTATAGAAATATGTGTTACACTGCAATATTATGAAAAACAGGGAATTAAAAACATCCAAGTATTACCAGAAAAATGATCTAATTGTACTGGTGCCGAAGGGTAGTGTTAACGCTACAATTTGTGGATGTAATTTGCCTGCTATAATTTTTGACAGTAACTATACAATATTTATTTTGAACTTATAGCATTTTTTTGTCGGGATTCGTGGCCGAGCGCACAAAAATTGGACATGTTTGATTTTTTTTTTTTCAATTTTATATTCGAATTATTTGGTATAAATTTTTGTAGCGGAAAGATTCGAAGGTAAAATTTTAAACTACGTTCTACGAATTTGGCTTGTAAACTTATTGACATTAAAAAAAATTCCGCCGAAGTGAAACATCTCTTTGAAATTGGAGACAGAATAATAATACCACGACGATAGAAGCAGTAGTTGTCTTCGGAGTTCGTTTCTGCAGGGATAATGATTGTTGCATTATGTTAATAACATGTTATGCAATAAGCTTGATAAACTTCATTTTAATCACGAGTTTTGGCACGAACGGAACTAGTGCTTAATAAACGAATGACTGAAGAAGCGGTTTTGCATACTATACTTTTTCTCTCCTTTTTGTGAATACATATCATCATAGAATACATTTCACTGAGCGAGGTCTGACGCGACCGTCATAACCTCAGAATGTCAAAATACCATCACTCCCAAACCAATACTTTTTCTACAATCACTTCAGAGGGTACATTGATAAACCTAGTATCGTTTATCGAACGGATTGGTTGCATAATGTATTATTTCGGAATTGGTAAATCCTCTTTGTTTTTTATTTTAATATACAGAAGAAAAACTTTCTGAAACGTAATATTACCATCTTAAATTTTAGCTTAAAATTTGCGATATTATATTTACTTTAATATCTTTTAGAATTTTAATTTTTTTATTTATGAGGCATCTCAAAAAAAAAGTCTCTTACCACTGTTTATGAGTCAAAATTTATTTGATGATTAATTAAAACCAAAAGTGTAGCACTATGCAATGATGTGTAATTGATATTTCATTGATATGTATCCTGAATTGTACGTCAATTCAGTCAATTCGAATCTTGTTAGTTATAAGAAAACAAAAAATTATGTATTATTGCATATATATTGTTAATAAATAACTTAATTGTTAGTTGAGATTCTTTGGTAGCTGAGTGACTCGTAATAAATCTTTTACATATTTTTAGAATAGCGTTTATTGACCTTTTATATACATAGTAGAACCTAGAAAGTCATACAAGAAAAGATGTAGCAATATATAGGTACAAACTTACTCTAGTATATATTTCTTAGATTCTTAACATTGTAAAATTTGTGTTCAATCAGAATATTTTCTAAACATGCCTAAAATGTAGGTTTATTCATTTTTGTGATGTTATATTCTTTGTACTTATTTAAATAGGTTATAAATACTCAAATCCATCTTATTTGTTTGGGTCATTCTGATCCTTGAATTTGGTAAAATCAAATTAGACGCTCCCCTCGTATCATAAGTATGATAAGCGGAAAGCATCTGGTAATCTTTTAAGTGTATATGGATTTCAATTAGTGTTTCAAGTATATATAGAGCAGGCAACGTGGGGATCAGAAATTTCATTTGCTTGAAAAAGATCGAAAAGAAAGTCAAAATTAGCTGCTTTATGAAACCAATGAGTTTCTATTGCCAAAACGTGGTTAGGTCAAATAAAGATGTCAATCAGCGGAACCGAAGTTGACAAACTACCACTTGAGTAGTTTTTAAGAGCAAAATGTAACCAAGTTGGCCTGAGGTGGTCCCATTTAGTATTTTAACTATCTGCTAACATAAATCCGTCAAGACTAGGTAACGAGCGTCTGACAAATGACAGGAGCGCGCACTCGGTGTGGTCCTGAATTATTTGCGTGCGCCACTGAAAGCATCCGCCTGTATTATAAACAAGGTCTCGAGATGACAAAAGCAAGAGAAGCCGTAAAATAATAAAAAAGCTCCGGCTAGCTACGGCAAAACATGCAACTAGCAGTTTCTCTATTTTATACGTCACAATTCCGACGTTCGCAGACAATTTCTCAGGATTCATCTGACAGTCTCGACTTATGTTTCTTATTGCCTTGGTATAAATTGCCACGCTAAAGGCGGGTTTACAAATGCTTAAGTGTGTGTGGAATAAGTTATCTGGACATGGTTGCCTGCAGGCGCCTTTCTTGCGACGGGGCAATCTTGTATTATATGTTATTACGTTTTATCAAAAGTTGAGTTCTATATTGAATTGAGAGAAATTTGAGCACATTTGCTTACTAATATTATCGATACATTATTATTTGGTTATCATACAATATTTTCTTTAAATGTTTCTATGAAATAAATTCTGTTATATAACTTCTTATAAAACCCCCGAAAAATCTGCATACCACTTTATATACTCAGAAATAGAAAATGTTTTAAGTCAGGATTAGAAAAAAACATTTTTCTGAAAATAATATTATGTTAAAAAATGCTTAAATTACGCAGGTATATAGTTACATATAAAAATGTAACCAATATTTTTTATTTATTAAAAAGAGGAAAAAAATAAAATTTTTGTAATAACGAATAGATAAAGAATTACAAAGACTTATTTATTTTTTATTTTTAAATAATACGCCCATATAGAAATCATGTCACTCAACGAGTTATATTTTTTACATAACTTCTGGATTCCTTTATGTATATCGTTGTTAACATGTATTTTGTAAAAATATTTTGGTTTTTTATTTTTCTTTGTAGTAAGTAAAGTAAATCTGCTTCTAAATATATTTTTTATGACTTTTAGGAAAACTTAAATTTTCTGGATTTCTTAGTATATAACTTTCTATCTGTTACCAATTTGTTTTATACAAATAGTTAAGGAAAATATAATTTGAACATTAAACAATATTGTCTAAATAGTTTTAGTGAGAATGTGCGAGTAATGTAATGAATCAACGAGAACATCGAATTCTTCCATTTGTATAAATGAGAAAGAGAAAAATAACAATCCCCATTACTACTACGAAGTCACAGGGGTCTTCGAACAGATTTTTTCAGTTATTAGTAAATCTTTTTAGACGCAGATGTACCATCTCAGAATCATTTGGAATTATTCAAGAGTTAATATTCGTTAAACAAAAATACTTTCAGTCGCGGACAACGTATTGCATCCGTCAACATCAGACATTAGCTACGAGGACAAACAGCGGCGACGACTCGAGATCAGATTTAAGACGTTTGGCAGCCCTAATATTGTTTTAAAACCGTCGGTGGCCGTCGAGAATAACAAACGACGACAGTAATAATAGCCCGGTCACAATATTAAATAAACTGTTGGAAAAGCGGTGGGTTGCATTTTAATAATAACTTAATAAACGAGAACGGCGAACTCCGTCGGTCGAGCGGATTAGCGAACCGCAAAACGCCAACGCTTCAATCACGCTAAACACGTTTTATTTGCTTTCCAGCGTTAGCAAAACCAGTTAAATTGAAGTTTGAGATTGGCGTAATGCACATCCGAAAGTTTGGTTCAATGTTACTTTTATGGCGGGTCTTTTTGAAGGAATAATTCGTCCAGCTATTGACTTCTTTCGGGCAATTTATTCGTTTCCTCGCAGGGAAAATCTCAAAACGTCGATCGTAAAACTCAGGCAAAGATTGACGATAACAAATAAAAAGTATTTTCATACGTCAGTTCATACTTTATCTAGGATTTCAAAAACATCTGATAATCATTCGCACACTTCTTCTTGTAGTTCCATATCCTCAGTGTAAGTTGGTTAGTTATGGTTAATTGGCCGTTTTAAACAATTCGGTTGACTTTTTTCCGGATTATTGACTTAAGTTGAGCCATAATTTGCGTCCTCTCCCTTCGTTCATTTTACCTTATATAATCAGTATTAATTAACATATGATATATGCTATTTTTCATAATATGACCAAAACATTCTAGTTTTCTTTCTTTTACGGTTTTAAGATACACGCATAATTGTTGAAAGATCTGCATTAAAAAGAACAGCCACTCTCCCGATTGAGACAAACTTGAGTTCTAATTCCAATCACCATTGACATACATCTAGGGTTGTGGAATTGACCGTTCAAATGTTTTTGTATCAATTGACCGAAATAGTTTTAAAAATATCATAAAATTTTTATTTATTTACCTATTTCTATTGTGGAATCGATATTATTGGGATTCCCCAAATCGGTAAGTATCTTATTCGGATATTCCTTGAAGAGGGTTATAAAATACATATTATTATTAAATAATGATAATTAACATTCTACAATTGTAAGAAGTTATTTAAAACATTTTTTTCACTAGTCAATTCAAAAGTGGTGAATTAAGTGGTCAAATATAAAGCATGTAAAAAATAATTTGTAGACAATATTCAATAAAATTTTATTGTTATCAACATCAAAAACTATAATTAATAATAATAATTCAACAATTCTGGCACAATGTAAGAAAGTTTTTTCAATAGCAATTTTTTTTACCCTTTTATTAAGTTTTTCAGTGAGAGTGCTCATATATTAAGAGGCAATTGCGGTAAGCTTCACAGCCTACAATGGGACAAAGTGATCGCTTTCACGCGGTGAATAATGATGCATCATCACGGACAACAGATCACTCCGTGTTTGTTACTGTTGTGGTTGTCTGCTAACCTAACTAAACTAACCAAAGAGTGCTGGCCCACTCCGCCTGAGGCCATGCATGTCATATGACAGTGGAACGGTCGACAGTAGTCCTGGGGCACTCGGTCTGCTAAGCTCTTCAACAGAAAAACACTGGTCCCAAGCTTCTGTAAAAAATATTTTATTTTGGAATCAAAGTATACACCCACAAACATCACTCAAGTAATAGCTTGTTGGACTTGAACTAGATCTTAGCTCTCGACTATGTTTGCTCTATTGTTTGCTCTAAGTGTTTGATTTGAATAAATAGCACACAATTGCTACAGTTGCCAATTTCAATACTTATTGAAATGAAGAAGAAAGCAAGGAAAACAAGGAAGCATTTAGCCAGGCGCTAAACCGATAGTCTAAAAATGTTTGTTGTACTTTAGAGAATTGACTAAAATATCAATTTTATCCTCATTATAAATGGGTCAGACTGAAATCTTAAATGTTTGATTTTTAGAAGTATATGGTTTTTTATTATTCCTTTTACTCATTTTGTATTTGATAAGATTTCAATGTATTGCTAACTACATACAGCTATGAGTGATGACGCGAGGGTGTCTTAAGTGTTCTTCAAAGCAGGTCATTTTGGGGCAAATATTTATATAAACTTAGTGCTCAACTTACGTGGCGGTGGGAAGGATCAGATACTTTAAGCTATAGGGTTTTATTTTTTAAAGAATATACGATTATAAATGATATGAAATTATATTATACTATTATACTGTAAATTTTTGTCTAAAGTATCCAAATTTTTCATTTGATTATATTTATTATATCATATATTATTATATATTTTATTATTCTTTCGTTTCGGTTTAGTGCGAAATTTTGCTTTAATACAAAAATAAATGTTCCCGTACCATTCGCATTGTTTTAGGCCCGATATTATTATAACAATCAAACTTAACAACATTTACCATATACAAATGGTTTTGTTATCAGAATTTGCGTATATAATAATTGTGAAATTCGAAACGGGGATTTGATGTAATTCCAGCCGTTTTATTGTGTTTCGTTTTGGTGAAGTTTCCCGTTTATGTTGCGAACACAACGAAATTCGCCTTTGTTTTATATCAACACGAACGGGCCGTATCATCCGAGGGCTTATTGAATATTCATTTTAATTATTGGAACGCGATTCGTTATTGGCTACGCTGCATTCGATTTTAATTACTATTTTTTAGGCGTCGCTTTTTTTTATTGAAATGTAATTTTGACATTTCGGGTTGAAGGTAACATATTTATCAGCGCATCAGAAAAAAATATTTATTGCTTTTACTACGTAAGATCGTATAATACGACTCATTTTGTATTTCAAAATGCGCATCAATTTACTATACCTAATGCAAGTTCTACACTTTGAAACAATATCATGAATATCTTTTGATAGTCTATGCTACTAAAACAGTTTTCTAGTTTAGCCTTCGGCCTTTCTGTATGGAAATCATCAACGTGCAATTGATTTGACATTTTGAGTTTTTTGGAACTTTTGAAATCGAACATCTGGCTCTCAAATTGATTTGGCATTAACTGGCCAACCAAGGCCACAAAAATTTCATGACATCGCTTATAATATAATTTTTCAACTTTTATTTCACGTAATCATTCATCAGAAATTGATAAGTCTAGTTTCAGAGAATTTTCGATGATTTTAATTATTATTAAATAATTAACATAAATATAATGATACTAATAATACGATCTTATTTGAAATACATTTCAAGAACATATCACAAAAGGCGAGATTGAAGTTATAGTGCCTCAGTTAACCTGCCATTATTTCATATGATTGAAAATTACTCAGTAACAGTTAACAGTTAAACCCGTACCTTTGTAATCTAAACGTTAACTTTGTAAATTGCCTTGATTATGTATAAAAACTAGCGGTTTATGATCTGAAAAAATCAAAATTGAAATACAGTTATAAAAACGCAACCAAAACCTTCATTCCAAATTCTACTTTCAGAATTTTGAACTCTGGAACGGCAAAAGCAAAGTTGCCTACAATCCCGGTAACATTGCACTTAAGAATTATTTGACCCATTTGTTATGGTTTTTGATTTTAGGAAATGTACATTTTCGTTGAAACTTTTTGAGATTTCTGCTGTTGCAGTCTAAAACTAACCAAAACTCCTTGCGTTTTTGTACAGGGTAGAATGCGAGCCAGTTGCAGTTAAGCTCTGATGAAGCTAACAGTATGATTGGTGAAACCTCAGCAAATTTGACTTATCAACAACCGACTCGGAAATAATCCAGAATAATATTATAGTAGCCCGTGGAACTTTCTTAAAAAAAGGCTTTGTATCGCCAAAAATTCACATTGACGAATTTCTATTACACATCGTTTTATAGGATATTCAATCGCCAACCGTTGGTTAATTTAGAATATGGAATATTAGTGATTTTTAAGGTAAAACAAATACTTGTGGAGATACCTAAAATAAACTCGCAGCATTGAGCTGTATACGTAGGCATTTCTTTAAACAGCGTCATGAAATTACTTCTAGTTGATCTTGATAGTTCTGCGATTAAAGCAAAAGGATATATGGAAAAAGTCAGCGGAGACCGACGTAATTGTTAATTAACGTTTAACGTTGCTAATTTCAATATGATCTTTGGTTCAGACGATCAGATACCTGTGTTCTTGTTTAAACCGCCGCAGATTATGTTAATGATGAAGGTATAAAGTACGATATTGTTATACATTAAGAAAAATGTGGGGGTGCCATTAATCGGAATTCTTAAACTTTACTGAATAAACAATTACGTCCTTGAGCTCACTTTCTGAGGTATTACTCCTATATAAGATGTGTATAAAGTATTTACAAATTTTTTTGCTTTATATATCCAGAAAGTTTTATAAAAAGTATTACCGTAGCCTGTGGAAGTTTCTTTGAAAAATTAAATAATAACTTATTTTTTCAAAGCGGGCGGTGTTGCTCAGCGAGTTGATTGAGTTACCTATGCTCTAGCGATCGCGGGTAGGGTGTCTAATTTAATTCGTTAAGCTGATCGTTGAAATGCCCGTCCCTACTCTAGTCTTGCTTATAACTCTACGACGCGATTTGCATGTTAACCAAATGAGTAGCGACCAAACCCGGACGTTTCCTCGCCGTTGCGCTGACCCGCCTTCTACAATTGCCATTTCCGAAAATTAAGCGGCAATCGGAACTAGTTTTCCAATTTCGATGCCGTTCGCACAAGACTTTTAACAAGGAAAATAAATTGGCTTACTCCGGGGTCGGTTATAGGTACTTAACGTCGCTTCGGTCCGACCTAAATAGAAAGGTGAAAGGAAAACATCAACCCCTGTTCGATTTAGCTCGTCGACGCGCACCCGCGACCACATTGCAGAGACGAAAACAAAAGGGGATTATAGCGGAAGTGACTGCCCGGACTTTGAGATATTTTTAAGGTTTCCCATTCGTAACCAATTGACGGCCTATGGTAATGGGGTACTTTTTTTCTGCAGCGATGCGTTTTTGCGTTACAAAAGCATTAATTTTAATTTTATCACATTTTAAATTTACACTTGCATCTAGTTATGTTAGTATTTATAGAAGTCTGTTTGCTATAAAAAAGTTAAAAAAAAAGATTTTGCAGGACACGAAGCTTTATTTAGTATATTCACATGGGAGGGACGCAATGTAATTTCCAGGTAGCAAGTAAAAATAGTTCTGAAAAATGTTGTGTAATAGTTTTGGTTAGTTGGTTATGTTGGGTAGTCTTGATTCGAGGGATAAATCCTGCCTAAATCATAGCACTGGGTCAACACGATAATAACAAATCAAAAGCCAGCAAAAAGTAACCTAACTTACACTCGAAGTAATGGAAATCATTAAAAAAAATAACTCCTGAGTAGTGCTCTGCCTCTAACAGGGTTTTTGTATTGCGGCAACCTTATGTGTTTTTCTCTTTAAAAACTCAATTTCCAATATAACTGCAGTAGCTAGATACTTTCTTCACCAAGCTTTCTTCCATGTGAACGGCAAGCATACCTGATTTAACACCAGTATGTGTCGTAATATGATGAGAGATATTTGACCTACCAAGCTTTGCGTTAGGAAGTTATCATCCGAGTGGAGCATGTTTATAGTGTGTTTATTATAATCCCGACTGAAATTTATCTCCCGTCCATTAAGTAATTTTATCTTCTTAATTCTGATTGATGTCTATTGTTACAATTTTCACACAGTAGGTATAATAAAGGATTGAGTGTTTTATTTAGGCACTCGGAAATCAATCGATTACGACCCTGTCTTCGTTCGGTAAGTGTCGGGATTCAATCTAAACGGAACGGAAGTCCGTCGAGGAAGTTTGACCAAACATTTAATGAGACATTTTCCTTCGCTTTTCCTTCTCCGAGCCAGTGAGTTTTCCCGCACACGGAACAAACAGTAAAACGTCTGTCGCTCGCCGTTCAGACGTATTTTCAGGAGATGGATTCGATCCGGAGGAAGATGGCTCCCATTTGTAAAGGGAAAACTTCACGGTTCAGATAATAAAGTAAACACATTTCGAATTGCTCCGACTCCGCTCTTCAAACCGACGATGAATGTTCCGCACTCAAAGGCGTGTAACTTTCTTTTCCCACTGTAAATCAATAGTGCCATTTGTTTTTGGCGTAACGCAAACTTTTTGTTCTCGTTGTATATACGCTTCAGTTTGAAAGGGCTAATGTATTGTAAAAATGTTGAGTTTCGATTTTCTTTGAATTCTCCGAAAGTTCAGCAGCGTCACCGCAAGGTGATATGCTATCGATTATTAAAAACAAGTCGTAGTGAAATCAGAATGTCGTATTGCATTGTTTTGGACTTTTCCCGAATAGAAAAATACTTATATCTGAAGTGCTTGTGTACCATTTATACAAAGCTTTTAGTTACGATTATAAGCCACCTCTAACAGATTCAGGGATATAATAAGCCCAACACAAAACTTTTGACGGTATAGCATATATGGATATGTACAGAACCTGCCTATGCTGATAATACAGGGGAACTTTTCAATAGATGCTATCATTTCAAATCTGATTGACAACCAAAACTGTCATTTCAAATATCTCTTTCAATGAATAAATAGTAAAACTATTTACCAGCAGTAGGTAATTTGCTTAAGTTGCGTTTTTAAATTCCTCTTTTATCGGTTTTTGTTCGATAAAATGTGTGAAGACCCAAAGGGAAATGATTGTCCACTGTTGAAAAATATTTTCAAACAATTGTGTACCAAGAAAAGCACAATTTTTGTTAGAAATATTTTAGCTCGTAGCTATATTTTCTGGTTCTTCGGTAAATAGTGAATTGTTTAGTAACTAAAACGTAATGAGATTGTGACAGAAAAATTTAAAATGCAAATATCAAACACAAGATGAAAGCTATAATTACATCTTTTTTTGATCTTATCTGCAATTATAGTATGGAAAATATCTTTGACAGCCTTGGCTGCGTTTCCCTTTTTTACACAAGTCGTTTGATTCATATTTAAAAAAAAATATGTTGCACGCATCTGTTTTGATTAATCCTAGACTGGTAGTCATTTTGTTTTAGAGTTTTTGGACCTATAAATTTTGCAAAAAAAATTGGTAGTTAAGCTAAATAAAACTGATTAAATATAATGGCGTCACTACTGCACACCAACAGTAATAACGGACAGAGTTTCTTAAAAATCTATTTTTTGTCGCTAAATCTATGGAAGCTATGACAGGCATAACTTAACTAACCTGACGCAGCATACTCATGTTCTGTGAGAACAATTGAAAAATATAACGTTTTGATCAGTTTCGTACTGGCAAGATCTCTAATGTTATGTTTTACGAATCCAAGCATCCGGAGTGCTTTGATAATAAATATCAGGATGGGACGAAAGATCAAAGTTAGAGCTTACAAAAACGCCAAAATCCCTGAACTGATCGAGAGTCTAGTGTTTGTTTAAGAAAAATTTGGTGTGAGAATCATGCGTTTAGCCCGACACTCAATCACAGTCAATCTGTCAAGGTTCTTCTTTACTGTTGGCAATTTTCATGAATATCCTTAAGTTATCAGCAAAGAGAAGGAATAATGATAGGTTGAAAATGAAAAAGGACCGAAATGAGATCCTTAAGGCATACCAGATGGGACTAAGATTTGAGAAAAAGTAAAGTTGTTAATATGGACAATCTGCGTGCTATCAATAATATATCTTCCAACCCAACAAAGTAGACAGCCATTAAAACTTAGTCTCTTCAGTTCTTTCATTAGAGTTGCAGGATTCACAATTCAGACTAACAAACTAACTAAGCAAAACTAATGGGGGTAGAATAAATTTAGTGTGCAACATCTTGATAAGTTTCTTCATTCAATCGTTTATTAAACACTCGCTCCGCTCCTACCAAGTCAGCCTCGTGACTAAAGTGTATATATATATATATATATATATATATATATATATATATATATATATATATATATATATATATATATATATATATATATATATATATATATATATATATATATATATATATATATATATATATATATATATATATATATATATATATATATATATATATATATATATATATATATATATATATATATATATATATATATATAGATATCTAGGAGATTCTCAGTATGCGTCGATCTAACAAAGTCCATGCCTCCAATCCATAGAGCACTATGCGAAAGTTATACTTCGAGGCCAATTTTAGTTGTCTTATCTCTTCTCTTCCTATGCTTGGGCTTGTGCTACCAGTTTCTAGATTGGATTATATTGTATATGTGTTACGAGTGTGGTGTCATCTTCTAAGTATCCGCTGCTACGTTTTTTGCTCATATTTCTTGCTTTGTTTATATTCTTGTGCAAAATGTGTTTTTCTGGAAGACCATTTCTTGGCATCTAGCATTCCGCCAATTTTCCCTTTCTTTTTCCGAAACTCCAGTTAAAGTTGTTCATATCTAAAAATATTTAGTGATTTTTATGCCCTACGTTGGTCCATCAGATCCAGAATTTCCGTGTTCATCCATTCTTCTTTCTTTTAACTTTGTTGACTATTAATAGATTTTGGTTTGAGATATCAATTATGGTTTCTTTTGTTGTTATTGTATATCCTCGGAAACATTAATGTTCTTTAGGTTTTGAGATGGTGTTCCTGCATTCTATTTTTAACAATGGGATCTCTGATCGAGATATCCTATCATTTTCTTTCTCTTTTTGCAATATTTTTAATTTAACTATCACTGCCCTCAGTAATATATTGTGGTGTGTATAGATATCAGCTCCCGTGCCGATCTATCTCGTTAAATGAAATACGAAAGAAAAAATTTTTGCTTACATCCATTGTTCTCCATATGATCTTCTCCTGTTAACAATTTTCGACTGTAACAAATGAAGCAGAATCAATTCTTCTCTGTGTTGAATTGCACACATTAGCTCTGGCAACACGGCAGTTTATTTAATGATATATCCTTTAACTCGAATGTATATTTATAAAGTATATTAGAGAACGATATATAGCCAACGCGGAGGTAATTTGTAATGATTATGTTAATCGCGTTGCGTCAGAAGGGATATTCGGTATTAAAAGTTAATGATACCTGCAGCTAACCGAGGCAGACACGTAAATTTTCTTAATGTGGGAATTAAATTGCTATTTATCTGGATGTGTGTTCGGTCGAGTTGTGTACTACGCTAAAGTGTCACAGCCGGTTAATTTGAAGTGAAAAAATTGCAATGCGGGAATCACTGTAGACATGGTTACTGAAAATTCTTTGACAGAAACATGTAAGCACGATACTTTATGTGACGTATTTCCGGGAGTTTAATTTCACTTTAGAAAAAAAAAATCTATTATGTGCGAAGCTTCATAAAATCGTAGCAATGCAGAAATCTGAAAGTGTATTTGAAATCTTTATATTTTGGTTTTATGTAACACTCATTTTAAGGGAGAAAACTATATTTTCCTTATTAGTAACTGACACGAAAGAAAATGTCCAAGGGCTGAAAAGTTTGACAGTGGAGATTTTCCAAAGGGTGAATACTTTATAGGAGGAAATAAGAAAAAATCCCTAGAAAATCCAGTGAGCAGTCCGCAGTTTTAATTATTGATTATTATTGCTAAATAATCTTGGCTTTTACCTCCAGCATATTGATTGGTTTTAACTTTTTTATGTAGTATTACTGATTTATTACATATATAAGAATAGGAATATAACAGAGGCGCGTTTCAGAATTAAGACGATACGGTCCTTGAGCATACCATTATAGAAGAAATATTGTAATTAAATTCTATGAACATCCTTATGAAATTGAAAAGTTCTTAAAAGATTTAAAATATATCAAAAATTCCGACTAATTTTAGAGAATTTTTAATAATAATAAAATTGGTGGTTCTCCCTCTCCCGTTTCATTAAAATTCTGCACTTTATCAGCGTAGGAAGAAATTTTGTGGTAGTTGATATTTGTCAGGTAATGAATAATGATGAATGTGGAAATGATTTTTGGTAGAACCACTAATATTTTTCCAAGTTTAACTTAGTATTGCGTCGTGTTCAGTAAAAATTAAAGAGCCATAAAGCTGTTTAAGCTTTCTTAACGCGCCAAAAGGCCATAAAATAAAATATGTAAATTTTTACTATAAAACAGGCCGCTTACATAAAAATAAACACGATGTATAATTATTGACGTAAACGTCTTTCGTAAAAAATATTCATGAAATTACGAATTGTTTTTCTTGGCGATAACAATATACATTCAACGCTATTGATCCCGTTTATGACCTGATTAAATCTCTCGGTGATTTTGTATTGATCAGGGCATAGAGCGATTAAATATTAAACAGAAAGTTGCATTTCGTAATATTGATTAGGACGTATGTGTTTGCGATTTAGTAGTAAAGCCCATTTCAATCTGCCCAGGTCTTGATAGTTGAGATATGTAGTAGAAAGACGAGTTTCAAAATACACACCTCGTTGGACTGTAAGCCACTGGTTCCAGTATTGCCGATATCCACTTAATATACTTTATTTATTTATTCGGTATAATTGTAATGTATAATACTTATGGTGTATGTGGTGGAAGTTTTCACGATAAAGTTCGCCCATATTAAGTTTAAGTTTTTCCTCATCACAAATACGAATTTTTTAACGTGTTTGTATATCATTAATCAAAACAAGTTGTCTACCAGGCAACAGTAAAGAAAGTTCAGTTTCTGATTTTATGGGAGTGTTCCCAAAGGAGATTTTAGCTTTATTTGCAATGTTTGATGTTATATTGGTAAATCGTAAGCTAAAACATAGCACAATACTATGTAATATAGTACGTTTTACAACCCCTGGGTGTGTTTCTTCTGCGCGTTGGTGCGTTGAAATGACTCAACGTTTATCGTCCGTAATAATGCTTTTCATTTTTTATTAGAGACGCGCCATTTTGCGGCTCTATTGCTTATGAAAACGATCTCGCGTATACATCTACAAGTAATCGATCAACCAACTGCACGTTAAATGATTCGTCGTGATGCTATAAATAATTCCGAGCGCGAAGTAATAACACGTTCGGCAAACATGTCTGTTTATTAAACGGGCGACTATAAAAAATTTAAATATAAAACGGATCCACGGTTTTTGAATAGTTTTTCGCGTTGGCGATTCGAACGTATCGATGTTATCGCCCGGTGACGGATAGTATCGATAAATCACTGAACGGCATGCCACCGAAATAACAACAGGCATAAAAACTCATTTTTCCATTTGGCTTTGCACTCTTTACATATATTGTTTTCGGCGACACGTATAACTTTTTCTCTATATTTCGATTAGTAGCTTAGTTTCAAAATGTACGTTCTTTTATGAAGTTTTGAAGTTTATACATTTTAGAAATAAATTAATTCTGCTTTCATCTGGGTTCAGTCTGGGCTTAGATTCGGATTGCCAGAGCCAACAATCTGCGTGTCCATCACAGCGACCAAGAGGATCTATTGTGACTCTCTGCATAGCTACATAGCGTTATTCAGGTTCGAGTCTCTTACGAGAGTCCACAGTTTCAATAGTGGCTCCTTGGTTTAGTTCATTGCCACACTGACATAATATGTGTATGGCTGTGTCTTCTTCTTGGTGGAATCTGTATTCAGTGTTTTCTTCCACTCCGATTAGGCTTAGATGTCTCTGAAGCCGGCAATGGCCCGTCAATAGACCTACCATTATTCTTACGACCTTTTTTGTGTCTACTTTAAATTTGGCCGATGGACCTCTGAGGAATTTCTTGGCCCCTCTTTGTCCCGGAATGTCTCTCAACCATTGCCGGGATTTTCTTACTTTGTGACAATACAGAACGAATTTGGATGTTATTTTTCTGAATTGCATAGCTTTTATTTGCCGCTTGACTTTCGGTATGGATCGCAATTGTCTTATTACGAATCTTTTTCATTTCTGTTGCTGTTACGCATTGTTCTATTATGCTCATCTCAGCTTGGAACACTGTTGCTAACTTACCCATTGGAATACAACTTTTTTAGTTTTTCTTTTTTAGTCTAGGGTTCATATATTCCAGCTCTGACTACTTGGGTTTTTCAGCTGTCTGTGTACCAGATTACATCAGCCCTTATTGATGATCGATTTTTGCAATTTTCTCTGGCCGATATTTGAGTTTTGCGAAACAATACTTGGATGTTGTGCTTCGTCTTCCTTCATCTCCCTGTAGAGCTTGTGATGTTTCTTGCTAGATGCAACAATTATTGGTGACGGATCAGTAGGAGCTCTAGGGCTGCAATAACGCACAGACTCGCTAACCTGTGCGCGCTACTCAGGTGCCTGCACATCCTTCTGCACCTTCCTAGCACAATAGTTGGCCTAAGGGTGATCTCTTGAATGTGCATCTTCCTACTAAATCTTTATGCCATGCGGTACTGGCGGTTTCAGTCCTGTGAGGTCTGGCATGTTAGTAAGTGGGACAACTGTCGTTTTCTTCGGGTTAACTGTTAGTTGCTCGTTTAGGCATCATTTTTACACAATTGTTATAGCCTCTTGGGTTTTCCTCGTACCACAACGACTAAATCGTTTCCATATCTCAGGGAATAGCAGCCCTCTGCAGACAGCTTTTGCAGTAGGTCGTCAACCAGTATGACCCGTAGCAGAGGGGAGTTGTTCCTTGAAGTGGTCCAGGTTTGGCGCTTGTTAGTCTTTCCAAAGACTGTCCACAAACTTGTTTTCAGCTCTCGGTGAGCCTTTTAACATCCTTTCTTTAATAAATGCCTCTCCATCTTCTTTCCCCCTGCAGTACTGCGAGTCTGCTTCCTGGGTTGAGTTGATCCTCTTTTGGTATTTACATGTTAAGGGTCGTGACCTTTGACAGTGTTTGGGTTTTTTAGAGTGGATGAGGTTCTCGATTTATCGGCCTTTGGATCCTCCATTGGTTTGTTAATTTTTGGAGCTTTGCCCTTGTTCGATTTCTCTCCTACGATTTTTTTTGGAACGTTCTGCCATGTGGTTCCAACCGGTAGCTAGAGATTTAAGAGGTCGGCCTGAGCAGAGCCCCGCATGCCTAGGTAAAGCAAGATATAAGGGGGATCGAACGCTAACAGTCGTACTATAGGCCATTCAGCTCTAGGCCCATTGCCTTATGTCTCCACGGCTCCGTAATGCATAAAGACGTTTGGGTGGGCATTTATGGGGAGCACCAAAGGACGGCAGTATCCTTCGGTCTTGGCATATACCTCAGCATATTGCACTATTATTGAGATCTGCGCAAGGATGTTGGAAGGAAGCAACTTGTGCGGAAAAGAATTAATTAAATTTGCGACAGTCGGGTGGCATCGAGGACGTTAAAATCGCTCGAGTTCGCTTTCAAGACCGTAAGAAACTGCCAAGAGGTTCTATCGATATTAAGGTTCCGTAATAAGCTGTCACTGACATGGTTACATGGCATATTGGATCCAGACTGAAGCGAGGAAAAGAGCAGTGACTCCACCTTGTGCCTGATATTACCATGGTATAGAATATCCTACGATGAAAAGCGCGAGCCTATTAGCAATGATGACGAGTGCCGTTTCTATTCCACTATTTCTCAAATTTATTTTTCATATGTCGACATGGGGAATGCGTTATTCGTATCCTATTACCTCGCTAGCTTATGTCATAACTTTGTTGGTAATTAATGATGACTTTTAAGTAACAAAAACGTATAACTACCGACATCTCCATTTCGATAAACTAAATCTTTCTTGAGATAATTGCAATTTTATTTCCCATCTTATTTTTGATGCGATTCTATGGAATAATTTGAAAATAAAAGATTTTTATTTCAGAACCTAATGTATGATTACTTTTTTGTGTAAAACTACATGCACTTAAAAACCTGTCTTTGAGCACAACTATTTATTTAACTTGTGATGAGAAAGCTCTTAAGAAGGCTTCGATTAATCGAAATAAATTTAAAATTTTAACTAGAAGTTTAGTAAGTTTATTATATATGCCATGGTTTTTTTTTTTAAAACCAACATTTGTATTATTTTTGTTAGAGTGATTTGAGGTTATTGATTTAATCTGTCAGTTTCTGAGTTTTGCCGTAGAGAAAGGGTTCTGCATTCCAAAATAAAATAGAATATTGTTTTTTGTTAGCACCCGTTTTGCAAGTACCCATCATATCAATAGAACGGCAGATGTTGTCTAATTTTTTATTAAAGCTTCGACATTTCCTTGTCGATGTTGAATTTGCAGCGCGTAGTGCCAAGCGTCATCCTTGGTATGTGCGTAGTGTGGTCGGATTTACTTTTTTAAATCCCTTCTTATTATACAGAATGTGAACGTACCACGGTGAAAAATTTAAAAATTTTTATATGAATCACTTGGGTTTGATAAATTGCGTTGCTATTGACATGTTTGGCATTTCCTGAAATACCGTTTGTATTTCAAAATTAGAACTAAAGTGCATCAATTAGTAACTTTT